>NC_136972.1:3312680-3650180 GCF_032717465.1 Coenobita brevimanus
CGAATGTGTCTGCCCACACACTCTGAAATGAGCCACTTGCATAAAATCTGAAACACACTCTGAAATGAGCCACTTGTATAACATCTGAAACACACTCTGAAATGAGCCACTTGCATAAAAATCTGAAACACTCTGAAATGAGCCACTTGCATAAAATCTGAATGTCATTAACACCTGCAAATGACATGGCACAGCACGGGATCTTCTTGTCGTTGGTCCAACTAGTGGTTCAACTCTTGGACACCAATGAAGGAGTTCTTGTCTGGGAAACCTATAATATCTCAACAAATATCACTATAAGCAGATGGATCCATCCTGTCTCTGTAGTTCCTCTCACGTCTCATCGCTCTTCGTACTGCCAGTTCTACCTGTAAAACCACTTGTAACTCCATCTTCTTTCACAGTAAAGGGTAAATAAACAAACTCAGCATCACTTGATACGGTTTGTTTATTAGAGAAACATCCACTGCGACCCTACGATCAGCTTAAGGGTGCTTGTCAGAAATCTTAGCGCTACGAGCAAATATGGCAGATGGAGGATCGTAAAGTTCGTTTGAACATAGACCTTAGCGGTTTACGAGCGCGCTATGATTATCGTACCCGCTACGATGATCTCAGCGGCCGTTACGAGCTTTCGAACATCCCACCCCTGATCAACATCCAACTACAGGCTTCCAAAAAATTCAAGTCGGGCCAGAAAGGTTGTAGTGTATTTTTCAATTAACCTCTAACTGCTATTATTTTCTTTGGACTAAATAAAAACAGTCTGGTGTTAATCCAAGTACAAATTCTTAGATGTAGGCCTACTGAGAATGTTGGAATGCTCGTATTTCTCAAAGTTGAATATAATAGTCTTGGATGGGCCCAAACTCTCATCTCTTTTCTGCCCATCTTCCTAAGGCAAGAGTTAACCATTGCTCCCAGTCCTTCATGTATGCAACAGGTCAGCTCTGGAACTGTCTTCCTCTGTCTGTATTTCTTACTGCCTATGAACTCCAGTCTTTTAAAGGCAGTGCATCCAGGTCTCTCAAAATGAACAGAGCTTGACTTTAGCTCTCTGTTATCTTGTATTTATTTTTTTCTTGGAAGGAACAACCTTACGAGCTTCTGGCCTTTGATTCATTCTTTCTTGCATAAAAAAAAAAAAAAAATGTTTATGCTGGTAGAACTAGAGGCATGAGCACTGAGCTCCATAACATGGAGAGGCTTTCTCAAGGGCAACACAGCGTAACTTATGTAGCCGCCGCCAGGGTGGCGCTGGTGCAACGGCAGCCATGTTACACCACGCATGATACCCACAGTTTTTGAACTGAGGTGTTCATTGGATTTTTGAAAGCAGCCGATGATTCCGTAATATATAGTGCTGTGGTCAGCTGTGCAGCTTCTGGATGCAAAAATGGGTACAGGAAATCATCAAAGAGAGATGGCATTACATTTCACAAGTAAGAAATATATCTTGTTGCTAATTCTATAAGATTACCCTCCTCAGGGGAGGCGCAGGAAGATTCTTCCTCGGTATTCCTGCATGACTGAGGCGACTAAAAGGAGCCCATTTATCTCCAGTCATTCTCTCCGAGTCCTCTTCTCTTCTGTTCACACTCTCTTGTAGATATTTCCATGTTTCTCTCGGCCTTTATCAATCTGGACATTCGGTTTCATGATATGGATAGTGTCATAAAGGGTAAGTTCAGTACTACGGCAATCTATGTCGTTGTTTTATACTCACTGGCTAAATATACCCGATATAATTCGTTGAATTAGGCAGAAACAAATCTTAATCCCTATATGCTTTTGTATTATAAGCGAGGAGTGTATCTTTGTTAATGACCACTGCTTAGTGGAAATAAAGTATTTGCATTTGAATTTGAGTGCTGGTGTTTCAATCTGGCGGCCAAAATCACACTCCCCCGGCGGAGATAGCCTCTCCATACTATAGAGCTCAGTGGGCATGAGACTGCACTTTCCCTTCATTATCTTTCCTGCTTTAATTATACACATAAAGGCTGCTATGATTTTCTTCTTGTACATATATATATATATATATATATATATATATAATTCCGGGAATAGCGACTGAGGGCAACACAACATCCCCAGGAGGAGCCTACGGAGGGGCAGACAGAGCACGACCTGACCACGGGAGACAGGGACATAAGTCTGCCCGGGCCGCACGCCCCTATGACCCAGACCTTGCCCGCTGCCGCCATAACAGGAAAAGGAGACTACCTTGCGGGCGAGCTGACCCTCAACAGAATCAGGGTGGAGCTATTACTCTAGCTCCAAGCAGCATCCCAGCGACGGCTGGTCGTATGCCCTTCTTGAGATGGCCTGCAGCCGTTCACTCCTTCTTCAGGAGACGGCCAGTAGCCACTCCTGCCTTCGTATTGAGATGGCTGGTAGCCGCTCCAAAGATGCCCTTCAGACGGCCAATAGCTGCTCACCCCTCCTTCAGGAGGTGAGCGGTAGCCACTCCTGCCTTTGTCAGGAGACGGCCAGTAGCCACTCTAAAGGTGGCCTTGAGATGGCCCATAGTTGTGCACCCCTCCTTCAGGAGATGGCCAGTAGCCGCTCCCCTACACAGGCCACAGTCAGTAGCCAGGCCCCTAAAAGGCCATGGCCAGTAGCCGGGCCCTACAGCAGGAGGCGGCCAGCAGCTGCTCCTCCGTCAGGTGCTGGCACACCCCCACGACGTGATATCTTCCAGGAGAGTTCCAGTCCCTAGGACCTGTGGAGAGGCCCTGTGCTATCCCCAGGGTTGTACTCTGCCCAGCCAGCTCCAAAGGGACCCTACCTGATGGACTCCGAAGATGACAGATGCTGCAGCTCACTCCTGATGGCGTCCCCAGTGGCAGGAGGCTGCAGTCACCAGGCCCCCGCAGCCGCCCCCAGGACCCCTGGGCGAGGCCTCTCACCACCCCGATGCCGACGACCTTCGTCCTCCATCAGGCGCCTAAGTGCGGGTTTCAGGGAGCTGATCGGTCCCAGCCCTGAGGGCCACACTCCAACCCCCAGCCCTGACAGTGCAGGGCCCTTCACCACCCCTAGCCCTGGACGAGAGAAGACGCCCCTACGAGTGATTCCGTGGCTGCTGGATACAGAGGCCACAGGCGGGACTCAGCCCCCATCAGGAGTCAGGCTGTGAGTCCTCTCACCACCCCACTAACCACACCGCCGCCCCACCGACAGTGAGTGACAGTGAATAGTGCAGTGACAGTGTGATAGTGACTAGAATATCGGGCAGGTGATATCCAATAGAATATAAGTCCAAGGCCTAGTAATATGTGCTAATCAAGATCCAGGCCAACAGCGACACAGTGAGAGTAAGAAGAGAGATTTAATAAGAGTGCAGTGATTTCAGTAAACATCAGACTCGACCTTTATAGTGTAATTCCTCTGCACTACAAGACCAGTGTAATACTTGCCCAGCCTAAGTACAGCTTCTATTTCCCTCCAAGTGAAAACGAGCTATTCCCTCTACCCGAAATACTACGAACACTATTTATTGTTCCATTCACCTGCTATCCTGAACTACTGACCAAATAGTGTCCTGCGCAATACTACGATACCAGTATATGACTTATAATTACCCAGATTCCTGTTACTGTGACATCTACCTGTTCCACAAATAGAATTAGTCAAAGCACGTGTAAGGTTGCTGCCTTGAGCTTTTGTGTCCTGCCTCTCTCTTATTTGTCTAAGCTCCGGTCTAGAAAGAGAACCCAGTTGCATACTAGGCGTTCAAGGGACGGGAAGCTGACCCTTAAACATCTAGCATCACAATATATATATATATTGTAATGCTAGGTGTTTTAGGGTCGGCTTCCCGTCCCTCTAACGCCTAGTGTGTAGCTGGGTTCTCTTTCTAGACCGGAACTTAGACAAATAAGAGAGAGGCAGGACACAAAAACTCAAGGCAACAACCTTACATGTGTATTGTCAAATTCTACAAGTGGAACAGGCAGATGTCACAAGAGTAATCATTCTGGGCAAGTATGAAACTTATGTCTAGATTGTGGAGAGTAGTATCACGCAGGATACTGTTCAGGACAAGATCAGGCACAAAGTGAATAGCACGTTAGTTAATACCAGGAGTCCTAGGGTCGAGAAATCAGATCACTGTCGCTCGTTGGAAGTCTAGACTTTAATCTGTTTAAGCAGAGTTCAATTTTACTGGGGCCGAGGCACTGTTATCACTGTTGGGCTGTCTACTTGAGTTCACTGTTACACTGTTAACCCGCCGCGTGCCAACTATTTTTAGCTGTATGGGTCACCCCGGTGCCAGCCATTTTTCGACCTTTTTTGGGGGGGGCTAAAATGACAGATTTTGATGTGGAAACAACGAATTTCGCCATTAAAATGCTCACCGACACTCTGAAATGAGTTTTATTGAGTCCTGCATACTCGTGTACAATTATAGCCGCTCTCTCACGCTCACCACGTATTGTATGTGAGAGAAAGCCGTTTTCTATGTAAGGTATACTCAGGTATTTATGCTGGAAAGGTACAGCAATGTTCAGTACACTTTTCTGATTACTTATTACTTCAGCATCTATCACAATTTGCGTGTCTTTCTCACTGTGAATGCATTATCTTACACTTAGTTGAAGATAGGTACAACCTGACTCAGTGGCATAGCATGGGTTGCCAGTGCCCAGGGCAAGGAAAGTATTGCGCCCCCTAACCCGTGAACCGTTACCACTGCCAGAGTCCCTTCCAGCAGTCCAGTAATTGAACCCCTTACCCCCCAGGCACATATATTTAAGAAAATACTTCATTGTATAACCATTTCTTCACTTACGTAAATGTTTAAACCATTAAAAAATCGAATATATATATATATATATATATATATATATATATATATATATATATATATATAATACACACCTCCGCCGCCACCAGGCCAATCACCCTGCCACCCCCCACCCCACAGTCGACTCACAGCCCCACCACCACCCCAGGAGGACACCTCGGCAGGCCAGGTCAGGGTGAGACTGACCCAGAGCGAGAATCACGCCCGGGCATCCCTACCTTGAGTCCCTCTTCCACACAACCAACCCAACAACAACCACGCAGGAAGAAGAGACGACCCTGTGAGCGGAGCAGCCTTCACCAGGTTTGGGGTGGGACTGCCCCAGAAAGTCCCAAAAAACACCGTGGTAATGGCCATCGTACGTAGCGGGGAGGGAGCGGCCACCGTACGCCCCTCAGTTGTTTCCCCCTGTAACACCGCCACAACGGCCATCGTACGTGTGGGGGAAGGAGCGCCCATCGTATGCCCTTCAGTTACAGACCTATCTGGAGACAGCCTCGAAGTGTCAGCTATTGAGAGCGCACCGACTGGCAAAGGAAGGAGAAGTGGAACCATGACAACAGCCATCGTACATGTCGGGGAGGGAGCGGCCACTGTACACCCCTCATCCACTTCCTCCTCCTCCTACGGGAGTAATACCGCGGTAATGGCCATCGTATGTACCGGGGAAGGAGTGGCCACCGTACGCCCTTCAGTTACTTCCCGTTGGGCAGGCAGAGCCACGGTAACGGCCATCTTACGTACTGAGGAGGGAGCGGCCACCGTATGCCCCTCATCTGCCTCTTCCTCCTTCGGGAGCAGCACCGCCACAACGGCCATCGTACGTGTGGGGGAAGGAACGACCATCGTACGCCCTTCAGCTGCTGCCCTTAGGAACTGCGGAACCACCACAACGGCCATCGTAAGTGTGGGGGAAGGAGCGGCCACTGTACGCCCTTCATCCGTGGTTCCTGGGGTTCTCCTGGAGGGGAAGGTCCCTTGCGCAGCAGGCCCACTACCTCTCGGCTGCGTGGGACACACTTCTCTCTCTCTCCCTCCAGGTGTGGTTCCCTGGGGATGCTGCCATTCCAGGAGTGGTGGCGTGGTCCTGTCCCGGTCCTGCAACCGACCCCTGGACGACACTGGGCTCTGACGGACGCCCGGCAGAAAAGGTGCCGCAGCTCGCTCCTGACGGCACCCCGCCTTGCAGGCGACCACAGCACCCGGACCCCCAGGGCCAGTCAGCAGGCCCCAGAGCAGGGCCGCCTTGGCCCCACTCCCCCACTGCCCTCCGTCCAGAGTAAGAGGCGGCAGGCCCGTCTCCTGGAGTTATTTGGTCCCAGCCCTGAGGTCCTCCTACCAGGTCGAGGCCCCCAGACAGGAGGGCCTCCCTGCACCCCACCGATGAGGCCGCAGCACGAGGGCCACCTATCAGGTCCAGGCTCCCAGAAAGGAGGGTCTCCCTGCACCCCACCGATGAGGCCCCAGCACGAGGGCCACCCATCAGGTCGAGGCCCCCAGACGGGAGGGCCTCCCTGCACCCCCCTGTCGAAGCAGGCCCGGGCGACAACGCCCCTCTGGGCGGTCCACTGCCTCCTGCAGGAGGGCTCCCCGGTAGGGCCCCCTCCCACGCCCGGGCGCCACCTCTGTTAGCCCAGGAACTAGGGGCATAGTGGCGACTTCAACGCATCTCGTACATCACACATAAGTGCAGGCCATAGAGACAGGAACAAAAGTGACAGCGAAACAGTGAGGGAAATAATATAAAGTGACACACTATATAAGTGAACACCAAGGCAGAAAGTAAGGGTCAGTGAACATTTACAATAAGATGACTGGATGTAAAGAAACTTTGTGTCAATACCAATGGCACGTAGAAAGAGAAAACTAGTGAAGTAGTGTCGCTGCGGCTAAGTGACAATTCCTGGTGCCGCGACTCATGCTATAACAAGTGTATAGAAATATTATCCAACCTGACCCTTTATTCCACCCATACATAGTGCATCCGGTCCAGAACATTAAATGACAATTATGCGCTGATGATAATACCGATGTCATGTTCTATTAACTATCAACACCTGTGTATATATGAATTCTGCCCTTGACATCCTTGTGTATTTGTGTACATTTTGTGTTGGAAAACCAACTCTGTCTTCCTGTCTATTCCATATCCAGTGTCTCTCTGTTCTTATATTGTAAGGTGTGTTGAACTAATACAATAGATGTGTTAAGGAATACTGCCGAGTTTTTATGCCCTGTTCCTTTGTGGGTGCTTTACTTCCAGTCTGGAAAGAGGACACCGCTCAGTTGCGGGCGTTTTTAGGACGAGAAGTCGAACTAAAAACACCCCGCATAACAGTATATATATATATATATATATATATATATATATATATATATATATATATATATATATATATATATATATATATACAGAAGAAATGACTACCGCGTCAGCAAAACAATTATCAAAAAAAAAAAAAAAACTAACTAACCTGTCGACACGCCAGAACAACAAAATTCACAAAACGATCGAACTCCTATCGGCACATGCACACACTGGCTACAGCCAGGGTTGCCACTGGGGAAAGTAGAAAAATCCAAGATGGTTCACCTAACATCTAGAAGATCGTAAGAAAAAACCCAAGATTTATGTAATAATTTTTATAGGTACGTACGTATATATACAGGTATAGCTCCTTCAACTCATCTTTTGGGCTTTTATACAGCAGCATTATTGTACATAAACCTGCGTGTTTTCCTCTCTGGTACTAGCAACTTCGGTCTCTTCTGCAGGATACGTGTTGCCTGCTGTGTGCTGCAACACCCACCTCCAATACATAACGCTGGCCAATATTGTCACTTTTCCTGTCAATGATGAGTTCTTTTGATGGTTTCCATTCAAAGCACTGAACTTCATGTCAAGCGATGGCTTGTTTTGCAAACAACCGGTTTACAGTTATATGGGTCAATAATTTGTTCATGGTCATGGTTTTTAGCATTGCCATTTTTGAGAACAATCAACTAACGCAGAAGAATGTGGTAGAACTAAAAGATCACACATTAATCTTGAAAGAAATTCAAATTTAGATTGATTATTCCCATCAGCAAATACAAGCATTTCATGCCAGAAATATGTTGCTGATTGATTGAGATGCTGAAGAGTTGATCTGGAATGTAACAGATCTTGCCGCTGTTCCTGTAGGGAATCAAGTTCTTTCTCCTTTACGAGAGTAGGAAAGTGTATCACTAAATTTGCAATTGCTTTTGTTCTGAGAGACAGAGCTACTTTTGGATAAAAAATATTGAATAATGCCAGCACCTTTTCCTCATCAAAAGGGAAGCGCTTTTGCATCTGTACACACGGTTCACAGGGTGCGTACACGTTATTATAGACGAACATTTCATACTAATAAAGTTAAAATATATTTTCCAGGTTTATTGTGTATATTTATTTGGGCTTAAAAAAAAAAAAAAAAAGATCCAGGTGACTTTTCGAATTAATCTCCAAGAACCCAAGGTAAGGGTAAAAACCTAAGATCTTGTATCTAAAAAAAAAAAAAAAAAAAAATCATGTTTTACTCTGTGTTGGTGTTGCAACATTACATTGGCGGGAACATTACTTGGCGATGGCATTTCAAGATTTCAACATATCTTAATCTAGCGATCGGATTGTCGCCACATGAACATTATAATGGAGGCTAAAGAATGTTTCATAAATACAATGACACAAGTTTCTACAAATATTTGTAGAGGTGAAAGAATGTCATTCAGAGTCCAAAAACTTGTATACACATATGCATTTTAAGGATGACTTTAGGCGTGAGGTGGATTTTGAATATTACGCAACGTATCAGTGTCACACATCACGGAGACGAGGCGGGTAGAGGAGGAGGAGCGAGGCTATCTAGGCGCCCTTGCAACTGTGTGAAATTATGAAATTTTTAAATATGATTTTTTTTGTGGTTGAGAAGATTAGGAGAAATACACTGAGGTGGTTTGGACATGTGGAGAGAATGGAGAATGATAAACTGACTAAGAGGGTCAGATTTATTGGAGCTAAAAGCGGGACGCGCGCGCGTGTGTGTGTGTGTTTGTGTGTGTGTGTGTGTGTGTGTATAGAGAGAGAGAGAAAGCTAGACAGATAGATAGATAGACAGATGGATAGATAAATATCGATATAGATAGATAGATAGATACAGATAGATATTGACTAATTTAACAGCGACCGCTGCTGCGCTACACGTCAAACTGAGGCTGCAAATCACACACTAACGTCTTCTACGAACTCCAAACATACCGTACGGTACAGTGAATGGGTCGACCAAAGCTACCAGCTGAGCATTACTGATTTTATATTAATAATTCGGTATTTCATTTAGTTAGGATTATGCATAATTTTTCTAATTCATCTTAATTTCATAAAAGGTCATGTTATATCTAATGCAATAGTAAGTTTCTAAAAGCGGGACAATCAAGATAATTTGCTCAAAAAGCGAGACATTCTAGTCACAGTTAAAAAAGCGGGATGGACGTCCAAAAAGCAGGACTCTGGTAACCTTATGTATGTAGGTGAGGTGGAGGGAGGGAGAGGGAGGGGTAGACCGAGAATGAGATGGAGGGATGGAGTTGAGAGGTATATGAGGGAGGGAGTGAGTTGGGGGGAGGGTAGTCAAATGGTGGGTTACAGAGCGACTTGGAGGCGTTTTGTCTGCGGCCACCCTTTGCGGGATTAGGGCGTCGGGCTATAGATAGATAGATAGATAGAATTTTTTGTGGAAGTTTTGGAACATTACAGTACCGGTATACGGGAACATTACAGTACCGGTATCTTCAAACAGGAAATCATGCTATTAATAGGCATTATGTAATTCACCGATAAGGATTACATGAGGACAGTATGGCTGAAATTAGCGAGAAAAATAATGTAAATGTTACGTGGCAACGTTTATTTGCCCCGTCATGTTGAAAAATTGTGTAGAATGTTTGAACATTGGGAGATTTTCTGTATTAAGGGGAGGGCACACTCTTTTTTATCAGTACTTTATTTATTTTTTATTTTTTATTCTTTTTTTGAAGTTTTGCGCCCCTAAGAATTTTGCGCTCGGGGCAACTGCCCCTGTGGCCCCCCCCACGCAACGCCATTGACCTGACTTCATTACGCACAGTCCTGGCACTTACAAGGTATTTACAACTTGACTTCACTATATAGTCCTTACACTTACAAGAAAATATTTACAACTTATACTTACATGAAAATATTTACAAAATGCCTTCACTATGTACAGCACTGGGTGAGGCACACAGCCAGAGTGAGGCAAAGCAAGCGTGAGGGGGGGAGCGAGTGAGTATATGGCCTTGACAGCCTGGGGGATGGTAGAGGAACAGTTACCTTACATGCCTGCCAATTTTTACCCATGAATCTTGAAAAATGCGGTCACAGTGAAGTTTTTTATTTTAAACCATTTTAAAATGGCCCTGGCCCTGGCCGCGGAATGATGTCAGACCATTTTTAAATGGCACTGGCACGCGGCGTGTTAATCATTGCTCTGGTTTTGGGAGCTCCACTTGGTCTTAGCGTGAGGCTACGTCACTGTGATGGAATTATGTTCACTCGGACAGACACTTTATTCACTGCTCAGCCACGTTCACTGTCTTGTTGCTACCTTCGTTTTACATTAACACTGACAGGTTTTATTTCTGACTTCCCATGTTTCTAGTAACTCACTGCTCAGCCCTTGCTTCACTGTATCACTGTCACTGTACTTTTACTGCCATTGACTATCAGGACTGAGCGTGGTAGCGACCAGGAAGAGTGCGGCGGGGAACAGCTCAGCCCTGCTACTGACGAGGCCGAGTTCCGCCAGGGGCCTCAGTATTCAGGGGCCACAGGATCACTTGTAGGGGCGCCCTCTCTCGTCCGGGGCTGTCTGCAGTGAAGGGCCCCGTGCCCTCAGGGCTCGGGGCTGGAGTCTGGCCCTTTGGACTAGGGCCGAACAGCTGCCTGAATCGTTCACTCAGGTGCCTGATGGAGGATGAGGGTCTCTGGTATCGAGGTGTGGGGATGTCCTGCACAGGGATCCTGGGGGCAGTCTCGAGGTCCTGTGGACTGCGGTCTCCGGTGGTCAGTGATGCCGTCAGGAGCTGGCTGTAGCGTCGGCCTCCGTTGGGGTCCATCAGGTGAGACCCCTCAGGGACCGGCTATAGAGAGAAGAGCCCAGTGGGGGTCACAGGGCCTCTCCAGCAGTCCTCAAGGCTGGGACCTCCCTCTGGGTAGTAGTCTCGTGGAGGGGAGGCAACATCTGATGGAGGAGCAGGTCGCAAGGGCCCGGCTACTTGCTGTGGCCTGAGTGGGGGAGCGGCTGCAGGCCGACTCAAGGGGACCTTCAGAGTGGCTACCAGCCGTCTCCTGATTACCTCCAGAGCAGCTACCAGCTGTCTCAGGGGTGCTGCCTGGAGCTATAGTAATAGCTCCACCCCGATCCTGTCGGTGGTCAGCTCGCCCGGAAAGTAGTCTCTTTTTCCTGCTATGGTGGTGGGGGGCGAGTTCCAGGTCATAGGGGCGAGCGGCCCGGGCAGGCTTATGTCCCTGTCACCTGGAGTCAAGTCGCACTCTGTTTGCCCCTCCATAGGCTCCTTCTGGGGGAGTTGAGATGCCCTCAGCAAAACTATTCGACATTATATATATATATATATATATATATATATATATATATATATATATATATATATATATATATATATATATATATATATATATATATATATATATTGAAGGAGGAACGAGATATCTGGGAAGGCGTTGCATTGTCCTCTCCCTTTCTCTTCCTGGGAAACCAAAATGCACTAACAACAGGGAGTTGATTGTAAATATCTTTGGGAATTCCACCTTTGGTTTTAGCGGTAACAAAACACCCAAATGCGCCAAATGCGGTGAGAGGGATAAACAACATTTCCACTAGGGTATAATTCCTTCATTTAAACAAAACACACAGTAGGTCTATCTAGGTCAATTTACGCATTTGCATACAGATGAAAAGCTAATAGACACCCGAAGATGTATCAGACGAGAATTCATTGGTAGCCTCAAAGTCTAAAATTATATGCTTAAAAAGCTACTAAACCTGGGCTGTAAGATAGTCGTAGACACGACTTTTAGCATTATTTATGACGACCCATTTTCTCTCAATAGCATGAAAGAAAACAAGCATTATTTTGGAGTAACTATGAAAAAATTAGAACATCATGTCACCAGATACGCTGTCATTCTTTGTGTACCAACTCCCCTTGCAAGTGACTCCATTGAACTGACTTCCTTGAACTATTTCAAGACTTCACCTCATATGCCCCTGCCTACCCATAACAGCACACCCTGGCCACCTGAATTTCCTTGACTTTCACTGGCGTAATGCTTAAAATCTTTTATCGTAACGTGGAATGCAAGTCTCTAATATTTTACTGTAACTGTGTGTGTGTGTGTGTGTGTTATAGTCCGCCTGCATCCCATATTATCGAGTGCTGTTCCATCCTATCAACTTGCTTCAGGGATTGTCGCAAGAGAGAGAGAGAGAGAGAGAGAGAGAGAGAGAGAGAGCTATAATCCAGTGTATAATCCTATACTTTATTTTTAGTCGTATGCCGCATTTCACGATGGTAGCACAGAGAAGGGAAATCTTGTATGGCTCTTCGTAATTATCCAGAGTTCTCTTGGAAACATGCCTTGTTTATTTATATATATATATATATATATATATATATATATATATATATATATATATATATATATATATATATATATTTGGTACACTGCATAATATACATTTTATTCTGCATACAGTATGTAGAAGGATACTGGAAGAAAGTAATGCTAAAAGACAGTGAGGAAGAATCCACAGAGAATATTTGGATATATAGCGATAGCAAAGAAACGGGGAATGTAAGGATAGAAAGAAAAGATGTAGAAAAGGCTGTTAAAGCAATCAAGAATGGAAAGACAGGAGGAACAGATGGAATAATAGGTGAACTTATTAATTATTGTGGGGAAAAATTGACAAAGGCATTGACAAATCTGTTTAATAGTATCCTGGAGGAAGGGGAGGTACCACAGGACTGGAAAAGAAGTAGGGTGACACTTATACATAAGGGTGGAGGAAAAGCTAAGGAGGAAATTGGAAACTATAGGCCCATTAGTGTCATGAATGTATTAGCTAAGGTGTTTGGGATGATAATAAATGAAAAACTAATATCATGGGCAGAACAGTATAAAATATGGGGCGAGGAACAGAGTGGGTTCAGGAAGGGTAGGGGAGGCCTTGAAAATGTTTTTGTAATGAAAGAAATCATAGAGATGAACAAGGAGCAAGGAAAAGAGTTATGCCTAGTATTTCTAGACTTTGAAAAAGCTTACGATACAGTTGATAGATGTAAATTGTTGAAACTATTGAGACATATTGGGGTGGATGGCAAGATAGTGGAAATAATAAAAAGATGGTATGAAGAAAATAAGGTGAAATTCACAATAGGAAATATAAGCAGAGGGTGGGTTAACAATAACATCGGAGTGCGTCAGGGCTGTGTGTTGTCCCCTACGTTGTTCAACATTTACTTGGAATAACTTTTAGTAAGAATCAGGAAATCAGGCAAAGGAGTGAGGATTGGAGATTGGAAATTAGGATGCCTGGCTTATGCAGATGATGTAGTACTCATGGCGGAAAACAGGAAAGACACGGAAGATCTTATGGAAATAGCTGACAGATGTGGGAGGGAATGGAAGCTAAGATTCAGTGCAGGAAAATGCAAGGTGATGGAATTTAATAACAGGGAGAAGAACCAGTGGGTGATGGGGAACAATGTAATGGAAATAGTAGATAAACATACGTACTTAGGTATAGAAGTGAGTAAGGAAGGAATAGGAGGGGAGAAACAAAGAAAGATTAATGAAGGGAAAGCTCGGAAGATGGCAGGCATGATTATAAATGGAGGGTGTAGAGTGATTAACAAGTATAACGTGGGTAAGAGTCTGTGGAAAGGAATAGCAGTGCCTTATTGTCTCTATGGATCGGAAATAACAAACTACCGAGATGGAGATATCATAAAGTTGGAAAAAGTACAAAACATAGTGGGTAGATGGGGCCTGGGGGCCCCAAGAAGTACGGCAGTAGAAGCCATAAGGGGAGACATGGGCTGGAGCACATTCAAAGAAAGAATTGTGAAACGAAAATTGGGGTTCACGAAGAAAATAGAAAAACTCAGTGTGGAAAGATGGGCTAAGAGGGTGCTGGAGGAAAGAGGGGCAAGATCATCGTGGGGGAGAGAAATTAACAGATGGAAGAGGAGAGAAAACCTGGCAGAGGTTTGGAGTCATATAGAAGGCAAACAAATTAAGAAAAAGATTGAAGAGAACGGATTGAACAGATGGAAAGTGGGGTTAACAGGAAAGGCGACTCTGAAATGGTATAAAAGAAAGCAAAAACCAGAAGGGCTAAACTGGCACGTAGGAGACTGGGGAAGTAGACTGTTAGTTAAAGCTAGGACAGGTACTCTGGAAGTGAATGGTAGAAATAGAGAGGAACAGGACAAGAACTGCAAATTCTGTGAGGGGATAAAAGAAACAATAAAGCACCTAATTGTTGAATGCAACAACTACAAAGAGCAAAGGGAGAAGTTAATAGCATCAGTAGTAGCGGTGATAGGAATGGAGGAATGGCAGAGAAGACTTGAGGAAGAAGATGGGGTGATTTGTACAGTACTGGGACTATATGGGGATAAGGAAGAAACAGGGAGAATAATGAAGTTTGCTAAAATATTTCTAACACAATGTTGGAAGAAAAGGCAACAGCAAGAAGGACAGTAAATAAACATATAAAAAAAGGTAACGAAAATTGAAGTGTGATCAAGAAAAGAGAAGAGGATAAGGAGCAAGAAGAGAAGGAGGACCTACGGAGCGATACAAAGCGACAGAGGTCACAAGAAGAAGAAGAAGAAGAAGAAGATATAGCGGAGTCGAAGAATACACCATCTGGTATTTTTCAGTTTTATTTTACATAATAATTGATGTTTTATGAGGTATGTATGTTTAGTGATGGAGTTAGTTGTTTAAATAAAAAGCTTCACTTTCTGCCAGTCTGAATTTTCAAATCAGATTGTGACTAACAATGGCCATTTTTGTTGCACTATGTTGCACCCTTATCAAATTTGTTCCTACACGCCTGCGGTAGGATTCAGGTTATTGAACTCAATCTCAGTTGAAGTTTTGATAAATTAATATACAGAAAACATTGAGGGGGTTATAGCCCCCTGGCCCCCCCAGAAAAACTGCCTTGCATGAGGAGCAATGGCATATTTCCACATTTCGTAATAAATTCTGAGAGACGGTCCTCGAGAGAGGATGTTAATGGTACCAAACAACAGGGAACAGAGGGGTACTGGAGAACAAGCCAAGATCTTATTAATATGTAGTAAATATTCTTCCAGATTACTTAATCTAGATATAATATACTAGATCATTGATACAGAGGTAAAGGAAATAATATATCTTCAGAATTAACAATTTCTTTTATTCAGAAGGGTAGGGCTGACCTGGTTACGGATAAAGAGTGATAAGTCCTTACAAGTCATTAGCACCAGGGCCCAGAGGTGTGTCTCCCATTCTTCGTGACTGACTGCATGAATTAGTGACGATTTGAGAGTTTTATAGAACAGATCAACATAGACTAGAGGCTATAATGATGCAGTAATGATTCCTATCCACGCTGATAGCTGATAGTTGAAGTAAATGAACTATGGGCACAAAGGCCTTCGACGCGTTGCTTTGGCCACACCACCCAAATTCCAATGTTAACAGTACGAGTATGATTCGGTGGTAGGTGGGGAAGCGTATCATCCACTCACTCGATGTAGCACTACCTCTCTCTCTCTCTCTCTCTCTCTCTCTCTCTCTCTCTCTCTCTCTCTCTCTCACACACACACACACACACACACACACACACACACACACACAGCAACTCTTGACCGTGACGCAAACTGACCTTAGATTCACTACCCTGTCGCCACCCAAAGCACAGGGCTTACCAGTTTTTACCACAGTCAGATTTAAACCTTGGTGGAATGGTTGAGGGTCACCCAAGAGGTCGACCTATTTATCTTTTATAATAATAGTTCAAAAATAAAGGTCATATGCAGAGTAAACCTAAACAGCTTACAGTATATTCAAAATTAATATGTTGAAAGGGTTGAGGGTAAAATAAGGAAGGAAGATTCGATATTAGGAGTTCCTTCTCAGCAGTCATGATCAAAAGGCAATGTCAGTCTTATATGCCCGACGGTTCCAGTACTTTCGAAGTGGGGGGGGGGGGATTCCTAGCAGAATTAGTACTTAATGCATTTAAGGAATCAAAACATCAAAATTCTCTTTTAACTATTTAAATCATAATATCGCGATAATACTGGCCAATGTAAGTGCAATAAAATATCCAATGCATATATATCGATAAAGAGCAATGCTTTTTTTTTTTACAAGTTGTCATTAGTGGGCAGAGAATAGGGGGAGTGTATGCCCCCTCACCCCCCCACCCTCAAATCCGTGCCTGCAATGTGTCTGTTCCATAAAGATAACTGAACATATTTTATCAGTGGAAGTGTTGAGGGTCAAGCAATGCACTGATCTGGTTTTCTTAACACTGAGTCAAAGGTTATGTTCACAAGGCAGGGTCAACTTCAACTGTTTATATCCAATTTTCATCAAAGTTTATGGTGGGATTTAGGATAGAACAAGGAACAGGGGATTTGATTTCAGGAAAATCTCTCAAAGGTCAAGCAAAGGTAAAGATAACAGGGAAAGGTCAGTTGTTCAGTCTTCTAACTCACACGTCACCTGCCTGAGCTGAATTAAGATCTGCGGATGGACTGAGCATCATCCAACTATCGAAAATTTCAATTTTGAGAAAAGGAGGTCAAAGGTTAGGGTCACAGAGCAAGGTCAAGTGAATCAGTTTCGACCAGACTTGGACCATGTATTGTGAAAGGGTTGAGGGTCAGCCAAGAAAGAAGTACTTTGACATTGAGAGTAACTGGTTTAAGGAGAAGGTCATAGTCATGTACATAAATATTTTCCTCCTATATACCATTTATAAGAGGCTTGTATTGCATCTTCAAGTACTCTTTCGTTTCTTATACAGTATACCCCAGGAAGGTTTTGGCCCAGATTCTTGTCGGTTAAGGAAGCTCCCTAACACCTCTTCCTTAGCCATTTATTTGATTACAGAAGCTCTCTAACAAGTCTTCCTTAGTGATGTATTTGGTTAAGGAAGCGCCCTAACATCTCTTCCTTTGCGAATTAGTTTATGATATGGCTGGTTAATATTCTTTTGTACGATGCAGAGTATGGCGGCACTGGAAGGATTTGTACAGCACAGAATAAGACAGTAAGGTGCAGTGAGCAAACTAAATCGCTCAGGAAAAGGAGCTAGGGAGCTTCCTTAACCGACGAGATTACGGGTAATATTGTAGTTAAGTCATTTACAATACGAGGATGAATAAAGAAAATGGGAGGATAAATAAAGAATATACGAAAAAATAAAAAAAAAAATACCAGGATAAATAAAGGGATTACGAGGATAAAGAAAATGCGAAGATCAATAAAGAATATTCGAGGATCAATAAAAATACGAGGACAAATAAAGAAAATACGGAGATTACAGAAGAACTTTCTATTGCCAGACGCCTTAACCCCGTAAGGGGTGTCCATAAACAAATCGCCTCCATGTTGCCCTGTCCCAGTCAATTCACTGCCCTGCTCCCAGCTCACACCCCTCTCTCTCATATTCCTCTCCACTCCATCCTTCCATCTCATCCTTGGTCTCCCCATCCCTCTCCCCCCCCTCCATCCCACTCACATACACTCTCCTCGTCAGTCTCTCACTCTCCATCCTCTCCACATGGCCAAACCACCTCAGTGTTTTCTCCTAACACTTCCTATCACATTCACATCCACACCACAATGCTCTTTCACTTCCTAATTTGTCAGTCTGTTTCTCCATGTGATTCCACATGCTCCCATCAAATAACTCATTTCCACTGCTCTCACTCTTGCCTTCTGTCCCTCCAACAAGGTCCAAGCTTCACTTCCATACGTCAGAGTTGGTATCACAGTACTGTAATGTTGTAACTTTTTCACTTCCATGCTCACTTCCCTGTTTCCTATCACTGCTTTCAAGGAACCGCATCCTTTCTTCCTTGTTGTACGCTTTCAAGCACTTCACCCTCCAAACTTCCATCCTGACTCATCACACTACCCAAGTACTTAAACGTACTCACATTTTCCATTCCCTTCTCATCCAAACTCACTGTACATTCACTGACTTCACTTCTCTCGAAGACCATAACTTTACCCTTCCTTTCATTCACCTTTAGATTCTGTATCTTAAACACTCTCCCAAACTCATCCATCAAGCCTTGCAGCTCCCCTTCATCTTCACTTAACATCAGAACAGAGTATCATCTACAAACAACGATACTGGGAGTTTCCAAACACTGCCCTTTCTCACTAGGGTCGCTCCAACATCCACTGCCCTACCATGTATCTCTTTTTACAACCCCATCCATATACAGATTTAACAACTATGGAGACATGACACATCCCTGTTTCAATCCAACCTTCAAAGAGAGAAATTCACTCAGTTCACTATCCACACTCACTGCCTTAGCATCCTCGCACATACTCCTCACGGCATTCAGCAACTTCCCATCTACTCCATTTATTCTTAACACTTTCCACAATCCTTGTCTACCCACCCTGTCACTATGCTTTCTCCAAATCCATGAAGGCCGCATAAAACTTTTTTCCCTTCTCTAGAAACTTTTCCACTAAAGATCTAAGAATGAATATCTGATCTACACAACCTCTTCCCATCCTAGAATCTCCCTGTTCTTGTCCAACTAATTCCTCTGTTATTTCCCTAACTCTGTCAATAAGTATCCTACCATATACTTTTCCTACAACACTAAGAAGACAAATGCCCCTATGATTACCACGCACTTCTTTTTCTCCGTTTCCTTTGTACAGGGGAATAACTATACCTGACTTCCAATCCTCCGGGACCTCTACCTTCCTCCCAAGCCAATCTGCACATCTTCCACATCCATTCTACTACTATCTCTCCCCCATGCTTCAGCATTTCACCACATACTCCATCAATTCCTGAGGCTTTCCCCGTTTTAACTTTTTTCATTGCTTCCGCAGCTTTCATCCTACTGATTTCTTCCTCTCTTCTCACATCGCTCCTTCTCCCAGCCATTCTCCAGCCACTTACAGTCGGATTACTTTCATTCTCTATGTTCAACAATTCCTTAAATTATTCTCTCCATCCGCTCACTTTTTTTCCCTTCTCCACCAGTAATCTACCATTTTTATCATTCACTCTCCAACTAACTTCTTTGGCACCCTGTCTGACAGTCCTTACCTCTTTTCAGAACATTTTCTTACATTCCCTCCATTTTACACTCAATTTCCTTCCAAATTCCTCATCCACTCTCTTCTTACTCTCTCTTACTAATCTTTTCACCTCGCTCTGCCTCTCTACATATACTCGTAATTCTCTCTTCCCTCTCTCAACTACGAGGATCAGTAAAGAAAATACGAGGATAAATAGAAAAATACGAGGATCAAACGACAATACCTGGGTAAAGAAGATACGAGGATAAATAATGGAAATACTAGGATAAATAATGAAAATACGAGGATAAATAAAGAAAATACGAGGATAAATAATGGAAATACTAGGATAAATAATGAAAATACGAGGATAAATAAAGAAAATACGAGGATAAATGATGGAAATACGAGAATAAATAAAGATAATACGAGGATAAATAATGTTAATACAAGGATAAATAAAGAAAATACAAGGATAAATAATGTTAATACAAGGATAAATAAAGAAAATACGAGGATAAATACAGAAGATATGAAAATAGAATACGGATAGATAAAGAAAACCTATCTCTATCTACCTATTGCCAGACGCCTTAATCCCGTTTGGGGTGGCCACAAACAGATCGTCTCCATGTCGCCCTGTTCCCCGCCATTTCGCTGCCCTCCCCCCGGCTCATATATCCCACTTTGTCATATACCTCTCCACTCCATCCCTTCACCTCCTCCTTGACCTCACCCTTCTCTCTCCACCCCTTCCATCATTCTCACATACACTCTCCTCGTCAGTCTCTTAATATCCATCCTTTCCACATGGCCAAACCACCTCAGTGTGTTTCTCCTAACGCTCCCTACCACATTCACATCCTCACCACAACGTTCCTTCCCTTCCTCAAAGTCTGTCTCCATGTAACTCCATATGCTCCTCTCAAATAACTCATTTCTCCAAACTTATAAAAAATTCGAAGATAAAAAAAGACATTACGATGATAAATTAAGAAAAAAACGAAAAATAAAGGAAATACGTGAATAAGTAAAGAAAATACGAGGGAAAAAAAGACAATACGAGGATTAATAAAGAAAATACGAGAATAAAAAGACTACGAGGAGAAATAAAGACAATACAGTAAGTGGATACATAAAGAAAATACGAGGATAAAAAAAGACTATCTATCTATCTATCTACTGCCAGACGCCTCAATCCCGCACGGGGTGGCCACAAACAAATCGTCTCCACGTCGCCCTGTCCTCCTCCATTTCACTGCCCTGCTCCCAATTCACACACCCCTCTCTCATATACCTCTCCACCCCATCCCTCCATCTCATCCTCGGCCTCCCCCTCCCTCTCCCAGCCTCCACCTCGCTCACATACACTCTCCTCGTCAGTCTATCACCCTCCATCCTCTCCACATGGCCAAACCACCTCAGTGTGTTCCTCCTGACGCTTCCTACCACATCAACATCCACACCACAACTCTCCTTTATACCCTCATTTGTCAGCCTGTCTCTCCATGTGACTCCACAGGCTCCTCTGAAATAACTCATTTCCACTGCTCTCACTCTTGACTTGTGTCCTTCCAACAACGTCCAAGCTTCACTTCCATACGTTAGAGTTGGTATCACAGTACTGTCATGTAATAACTTTTTCACTTCCATGCTCACTTCCCTGTTTCTTATCACTGCTTTCAAGGAACCAGCAACCTTTCTTCCTTGTTGTACCCTTTCAAGCACTTCACTCTCCAAACTTCCATCCTTACTCATCACACTACCCAAGTACTTAAACGTACTCACATTTCCATTTTCTCACCATCCAATGTCACTGAACAGTCACTGACTTTACCTCTCTCAAAGACCATCACTTTACTCTTCCCTACACTCACCTTTAGATTCCGTTTCATACAAACTCCCAAACTCATCCACCAAGCCTTGCAGCTCCCCTTCGTCTTCACTCAACAACACAGTATCATCTGCAAACAACAGTACAGGGAGTTTCCAAATACTATCCTCGCTCACCAGGGCCACTCCAACATCCACTACAACTACCTTGTACCTCTTTTATTACCCCATCCATGTACAGATTGAACAACCATGGAGACATGACACATCCCTGTTTCAACCCAACTTTCAAATAGAAAAATTCACTCAGTTCACCATCCACACGCACTGCAGCCTTCGCACCATCGTACATACTCTTCACAGCATTCAACAACTTCCTATCTACTCCATATATTCTTCACACTTTCCACAATCCTTGTCTATCCACCCTGTCATATGCTTTCTCCAAATCCATGAAAGATGCATACAACTTCTTTCCCTTCTCTAGAAACTTTTCCACTAAAAATCTAAGAATGAATATCTGATCTACACAACCTCTTCCCTTCCTAGAGCCTCCCTGTTCTTCTCCAACTAATTCCTCTATTATTTCCTTAATTCTGTCAATAAGTATCCTACCATACACTTTTCCTATTACACTATGAAGACAAATGCCCCTATGATTACCACACACTTCTTTTTCCCCTTTTCCTTTGTACAAGGAAATAATTATACCTGACTTCCAATCCTCCGGGACTCTATCTTTCTCCCAGGCCAATCTGCACATCTTCCACATCCATTCTACTACTATCTCTCCCCCATGCTTCAGCATTTCACCACACACTCTATCAATTCCTGGGGCTTTCCTCAATTTGACTTTCTTCATTGCTTCCACAACTTCTATCCTACTGATTTCTTCCTGTCTTCTCACCTCCCTCCTTCTCCCAGCCATTCCCCACCCACTTATACTTGCATTACTTCCATCCTCTATGTTCAACAATTCCTTAAAGTGCTCTCTCCATCTGCTCACTTTTTCTCTCTTCTCCACTAGTAATCTACCATTTTTATCTTTCACTCCCCTGCTAACTTCACTACCACCCTGTCTTACTCCCTTCACCTCTTTCCAGAACATTTTCTTACAGTCCCTCCACTTTACACTCAAATTCCTTCCAAATTCCACATCCACTCTCTTCTTGCTCTCTCTTACTAATCTTTTCACCTGTCTCTTCCTCTCTACATATAACTCTCTCTTCTGCCTCTCAACTTCTTCTAAGCCCCTATTTCTCATCCATTCATTGTATGCTTTTTTCTTTTGTGCCACAGCCTGTCTCACCTCTTCATTTCACCTGTCACCAAGCTATTCCTTGCACCCCCTCCGTCTTCTCTTCATCCCACATACCATATCACATGCTGCACATATTCCTTCCGTGAATATCCTGCACACACCTTCCACGTCCCCCATCTGCTCCAATTCATATTTACACAATTGTTCCTCCACTTCTCTCTAATATCCTGCCTTTTTCTCATCCTCTTGTAACCTTCCAGTCTCCTTGCAACTACTCCTTCTTCCCGTCCTTCCCTTCTTCTATTTCTCCATCTTACTTGGATCTTGATTCTGGCCACCACCACTTTGTGGTCAGAAAGTCCACTCCCCCAACCTCCAAAAGCTCTTGCATCCATTACACATCTTCGCATCCTTTCATCCACACACACATAATCAGTCATTGCCTTCCTTTCATTCAGTTCACCACCCAACCTTCTCATCACTCGCCATGTATACCTGTGGATCATTTTGTGCCTGAAGTGGGTATTGGCTATCACCAACCCCCTCCTGGCACAAATGTCCACTAATGCACTGCCATTCTCCTCTATCTCAGCAGGCACACCCTATTCACCAACTATTCCATCCACCTTCACATTCCCTACTTTACCATTCATTTCACCGATCAAAAACACTCTCTCATTCCTTCCAAACTATTCCATGCACACTTCTACACTTGTCCAGAACTCTTCTCTCACTCTGCCTGCATGATCTTGTGTTGGCGCATACACACACACAATCGCCCACATTTGTAATCCAACTTTCAATCTTACCCACACAATCCTTGACCCAACTGATCCATTCTCATATGTTCTTCTTCCATCTTTTACTCACAACAATACACACTCCTTCTTTTGCCCTCTCATTCTCACCTACTCCTGTGCATATACCCCATCCATTCTCCGATTCTCTCACACTCACGTCTCCATTTAGTTTCAGTTACTCCACATACATCAACTTTCGCATCCTCAAATACCTGGACAATCTCTCTCTCTTTCACCTCATCATTCATACCCCTTACATTCCATGATGCGATCTGTACCATGTCCATTGTCCGATGATAAATAAAGATAATATGAGGATAATACAAAATACGAGTATAAAAAGAAAATACGAGGATAAATAAAGAAAAATATGAGAAATAAAAGAAATACGTGGATACATAAAGATAATACGAGAAGAAGAAGAAAAGTACGAGGATAAACAAAGAATATATGGGGATTGATAAAGAAAATACGAGGATAAAAAGACAATATGAGGAGAAATAAAGACAATACAAGGATAAATAAAGAAAATCTATCTATCTATCTATAGCCCGACGCCCTAATCCCGCAAAGGGTGGCCGCAGACAAAACGCCTCCAAGTCACTCTGTCACCCACCATTTGACTACCCTCCCCCCAACTCACCCCCCCCTCCCTCATATACCTCTCAACTCCATCCCTCCACCTCGTCCTCGGTCTACCCCTCCCTCTCCCTCCCTCCACCTCACCTACATACACCCCTTAGTCAGTCTTTCATTCTCCATTCTCTTCACATGTCCAAACCACCTCAGTGTATTTCTCTTAATCTTTTCAACCACATCCACATCCACCCCACAACGTTCCTTCACTTCTTCATTCGTCAACCTGTTCCTCCACGTCACTCCACATGCTCCTCTCAAGTAACTCATTTCCACTGTTCTCACTCTTGACTTGTTCCCCTCTTGCAAGGTCCACGCCTCGCTTCCATAAAGAAAATGCGAGGAAAAAAAACACAATACGAGCATAAATAAATAAGATACGAGGATAGCTAAAGAAATACAAGGAGGAATAAAGAAAATACAGAGGGATATAGAACATACGATGATAAACGAAGAAAATACACTGGAATAAAGAAAATACGAAGAGAATAAAGAAAATACGAGGATTGATAAGATGATACAGAAAATACGACGTAAAAATAAAGAAAATGCAAGGCTAAATAAAGACAATACAAGGCATAATTTTGATTTATTACCCGTTTAAAAACACTCAGAGGCAAGTCATTGGTCCAGGAGAGTCTATTAGAATTTTCGAAAAGATTTTGCTTTTTTCAGCTGGGGAGAATCTTGAATTTGTGGCTCTTTTTTTTTTTTTTTTTTTTGTAGGGAAAAATCATAAGGACTTCTGGCCTTGGGTTCCTTCTTTTTTTTGCCAAAAGAAGAACATTAACCCCTACCCTAACAAAAATCTTGCCTATGTGAATATAAAATAATTCAATATTATTTTCATTAAAATTTATTTCCAGTCAGCTTTTGTTTAATTCTCACTTCCAAATATTTATTCAGCGTGGAAGAGACTTTTCAAACTGAGAGGAGGGGGGGAGGTATAAATCCAAACTGTTATCTGTTCAGGAGGCTCTCCAGCACCTTTTCCTTAGCGATTTTTTTTTTTTTTTTTTTTTTAATGCAGGGGTAGATATACGTACCAATTGTCATCGGTTAAGGAGGCTGCCTAACACTTCTTCCATAGTGATTTATTTCTTGGATACGGGTGGTCAGTTTCATTGTGTGAGTTGTTTAAGCAGAGCATGATAATATTAGACTGATTTAAGCAGTACGAAAGAGGGCACCAAAGTGTAATGAGCGAAATAAATCACCCAGGAAGAGGCGTTAGGAAACTTCCTTAACCGACGAAATACTGGCGATATTGGAAGGATTTACACAATTCAGAAGAGGACAGTAAGGAGTAACCAGTAAAATGAATCGCTTAGGAAGAGGTGTTAGGGAGCATCATCAACAGAGCAGGAATTAATTATACTGCTTTTCATTCTAAGCTGCCCTTTTGCTTACTTATTCACGTAGCCCAGTGGCAGAAAAAACAATACTATAGCACTGCATCCTTTCCATAGCACTTCTTCGTAACTAGCAGCATATCCCAGTGCTATGGTTACTACTTATCGTTCACGAGGGGAGATGGCAATTTTAGACAACGTTAGGATAGCACAATGAAACACGTCAACGGTCTGAAGGGACTATAAAAAAGGTGTTGTCTTGGTGTAGCTGTTTATGGACGACTTTGACGAGCAGGGGAGCAGGTACCAGTCCCGGAGATGTAACTCGCCATTCATTCCAAGTAGTCTGTTGGTAGCAGAGGAGTGAGTGAATGAGCGAGTGAATAAGTAAGTGTGTGTGAGTGAGTAAGTGAGTGAATAAGTGAGTTAGTGAGTGAGTTAGTGAATGAGTTGGTGAGTGAGTGAGTGAGTGAGAAAGAGGAGGGAGAAGGGAGGAGTCCGAGGATGAGATGAAGGGATGAAGTAGAGAGGTATATGAGGGAGTGGGGTGTAAGTAGGGGGGAGGGGTGAGTGAATGAGTGAATGAGGTAGGAGAAGGAGGGGGAATGCCGAGGATGAGGTGGAGGGATGGGGTAGAGAGGTACTGTATATGGGAGAGAGGGATGTAAGCTGGGGGAAGGGCAGCGAAATGGCAGAGGACAGGGTGACATGGAGGCGACTTGTTTGTGGCCATCTCGTATGATATTAAGGTGCCTGGCTATTAATAGACAGAAGGAGTAGAGCAAATATTAATTGCCGTGTGAGAAAGCTACCTAATATCTATACTACGCTCCCCATAACTCGGTGAAAAATTTAGCAGCCAATTCCCGGCAGCTCACTGGTAGAATAGAGCATTGCTACGGCTCTATTTGCATTCCACAGCACTTCTTGGTGAGTAGGGCCATAATATAGTGTTAATCTCCTGTTACAGCTCAGCATGAGATTGGAAATATTGCAATTTTAGGCCAAGTTAAAATGGACATGATATAAGGATGAACGTACAGTCAACAAGAGTTCCACCTGGACCACCTAGTCGCGGGATATGGCTAACGTGGCAACAGCGCGTGTGTGTGTGTTCGTGTGTACATGCCCGAGAATTTATCGAATCATCAAGCTTCATCCTCTTTGTCGTATTATATTATTATGTGGTCATTGTATTATGCTGTGATATTGGCTAATAAATACTGCGTGATTGGTATAATGAGCTGTGCACGATGCTATTTATAAAGTCTGATGTATATAAAATAATTCTTTTATATTGTAGCGTGAACCACGATACAGGTTGAGTTGTGGTTCGGAAACAGTGAGCAAGTTCACCCATAAATGGCGCGATGTTTCTGAACCACAACTCAACCGGTATCGTGGTTCACGCTACAAGATAAGAGAAGAATTATTTTATATAAATCAGAGTTTATAAATAGCATCGTGCACAGCTCATTATACCAATCACTCAGTATTTATTAGCCAATATCACAGCATAATACAATGACCACATAATAATATAATACGGCAAAGAGGATGAAGCTTGATGATTCGATAAATTCTCGGGCATGTACACACGAACACACACACACACGCTGTTGCCACGTTAGCCATATCCCGCGACTAGGTGGTCCAGGTGGAACTCTTGTTGACTGTACACCCCGACACAAACACAGGGTATCCTCTATTGGCATGAAGTTTAAGGTAGGCTACAGAGGGCGTCTCAGAAGTTGACGTACTACGAGAGATGATTCTGGGGCCATTCTGAGACATAAATATACGATGAACGTACAGTATGTCCGATTGGCCACAGAATTAAAGTTGAGAGCAATTATATCTAAATGATTTTGGTGGCAAAATATTATCGACACCCACACACAATAATATCCTGTGTACTCTTCATTCCTATTTCCTTTTTTTTTTTTTTTTTTGTAGACAACTCAAACGTTGCTGAATATGACTGTTGATTATTTTGTAGGTTACCTTCAGCCAAAACAAGGCAATGAGGCGTAAAAGGGATGGCAACACAGGTAAGAAATGAACGATACACTATGCCACACTCCTAGAATCACAGACTTATCATACCTTTATATTTTCTTATATCTTTATTATGGGGATAATTTTCAACTTATGTATGTATGTATCTATGTATCTGCCTATCTTTCTATCTATTTATTTTTTATTTATTTTTATTTATCTAACTATGTACAAGTTATTGAAAACAATGTCCTTTTCTTTCATGATTTGGAACCACAGGTGGCTCAGTTACTATAGCCGTGTTTTTGTCGTCCAAGCTGGAGCTTGGGATACGAAGCGCGTCTTGGGGCGCTTGGTTTCTGTCTGCAAAAACAGTCCAGGATACGTAGAACCGAAAAATTACACGTGATCGCAACAGATGAGTTCGCCGAAGATGATGATCTGACGACTATGCAACTTACATGTGGCCGTTATTTGTGCTGAACTGGCTCTATATGTCGATAATATTAGCCACCTGCACCCTGATTTTATGTAAATCGTGCTAATTTCATGATATTTATCATTTACGTGTCCTTGCTGGCCAATCTCACTCTCCCCAAGCTGCACCGAGACTGCACCCGACCACGCCTGGGTGAGATAAGAAGACGGTTTTGGTTTAGGTGACAAATGCTTGGGCCGGCTTCGTATCACTTTGGCCGACAAAAACGGCGCAACTTGGTTTCACTAAAGATGGCTTCGAATCCGATCCGAGAGCTTGGACGACAAACACGCGGTTTATTTCGATAATAGGAAATAAAAGACAGGGTAACTCACCACCCGACGACGGGAAGAAAAAAAAAAAAAGACAAAGAAAAAGAGTTCCTGCTAAAGCACTACGAGCTCTACATTATTGTTTGCGTGGCTGACGAATGCTGTTAGTTTGGGTTAGATTACATTAGGTTAGGCTAAGTTAGCTTTAATTCGTGTCGCTACGTTAAAATTAGAATATTGTAGTTAGATTACGTTGAAAAAGTGCCTAAAGGAGCAATAAACAAGGCTGGTTAAGGCTATGTGTGTGTGTGTGTGTGTGTGTGTGTGTGTGTGTGTGTGTGTGTGTGTGTGTGTGTGTGTGTGTGTGTGTGTGTGTGTGTGTGTGTGTGTGTGTGTGTGTGTGTGCTCTTACCTTACCTAATTGTTCTTACCTAATTGTATCTTTACAGGAATGAGTCAAGCTCGTACTGTCCCGTGTCTTAAACCATATTTATCGTACAAATCCTTAAATTTGTGAATTGTTTTGGCACACACTATTTCATTCGGTAGTGCATTCCACTGATCAATTGCACCGTTTGGGAAACTGAATTTCCTTACGTCTTTATCACCACTCTTCTTATGCAGTTTTTTGCAGTGTCCTCTTGCTGATCCTTCCCCATAGGTTGAGTAATCATTTATGTCTATTTTCTCCTTCCCTGATATGCATTTATATAGCATTATCATGTCACCTCTTTTCCTTCTCTCCTGTAGTGTTGGTAAATTCAGTTTATTTAGTCTTTCTTCATAGCTTAGATCCCTTCAGCTTGGTACCCATCTTCTAGCGGCCTTTTGAACTTTTTTCAATCTTGTCTATGTGTGTTTTGAGATGAGGACTCCAGACTACTGATGCATACTCCAGGGTTTGTCTGATGAATGATGTTATATATCCTTCTTAGCGTGTCTTCATTTATGTATGTGAATGCTATTCTCATATTTGCAAGCAGTGTATACATGTTCCGTACCTTCTCACTGATGTGGTCAGCCGGAGATAGTCTGTTATTGATAATCACACCTAGGTCCTTCTCTCTTTCTGATGTGTGTAGGGTTTTATTTCCTAACGTATAATCCCAATCAGGTCTTTTTCCACTTTTAACAAACTTGATTACATGGCACTTGTCCACATTGAATTCCATTTGCCATGTATTACTCCATTCATGAAGTTTATTTAATTCTTCTTGTAGCTCTTTACAAGAGTCTGTGTTAGTAATTCTCCTTTGTATTTTTGCATCATCTGCAAACATATTTAGATAGCATTCATTTCCAGTGTTACTGTCTATATCATTTATATACACTAAAAACATGATTGATGCCAGCACTGAGCCCTGTGGTACTGCACTAGTCACTTCTTTCCATGATGAGTAATTTCCCCTTAGTACTGTTCTCATTTCTCTTTTTACGAGAAAATCTTGCATCCAACAAAACAGTTTGCCTCGAATTCCTCCTTGATGGTAGTTTCCATAAAAGTCTTTGGTGTGGTACTGTGTCAAATGCTTTCTTGAAATCTAAATAGATACTGTCCACCCATCCTTCTCTTTCCTGTATTGTGTTTGTTACTCTGTCATAGTAGCTCAACAGATTAGTAACACATGATTTTCCTTTTCTGAAGCCAAACTGTTTTTCTGTTATCATGTTGTGTTCTTCTAGATGATTTACCCAAGTTTTTTCTTATAAGCTTTTCTAATACCTTGCTGACAACACTGGTTAGTGATACTGGTCGGTAGTTGAGTGGATTTTGTCTATTCCCTTTCTTGAATAAGGGGACAATGTTTGCTTTCTTCCAAATATCAGGTAGTTTATCTTGACTCAAGGATTTCTTGAAAATTAAAAATGATGGTTTACTTAACTCCTTTGCACATTGTCGTAGCACCCAACATGAAATTTCGTCAGGACCATTTGCTTTTCCTCTGTCTAATTTACTTAACTCGTCCTGTATTACTTTTTCTGATATTTGTATATCTGGTAGTATATGTGGGCATGCATGTTCCACATAGTCCCTCTCAAAATTTTTTTCTTCTATAAAAACTAATTGGAAATTCTTATTTAGTACTTCACAAATATCCTTCTCTTGTGTATAGATGATTCCATCGTCCGTAATGAATTGTATTTTATCTTTTACTTTGGTTTTGCTTCTGATGTAGCTGTAAAATAGTTTCAGTTGATCACCACTTTTATTTATGATATCCTCCTCAAACTGTTTTTGGGCTTCCCTCCTTATTCTTGTATAATCGTTTCTTGCCTGTTTGTAATTATTATATGCTCTTTCACTATTGTGTCTTCTGTATCTATTCCACAACAAATCTCTTCTTTCTTTTGATATTTTACATTCTGTATTGAACCATTTATTTATTTCCTTTTCTGCTTCTTTGTGCTGTGGGATGTACTTCTGGACTCATATTTCATAAAATTCACAGAATTTTTTATATACAGCATTTAAATCTTGTCCTCTAAGCTCATTTTCCCAATCAATTTCTAAGAAATACTTCTTTAGGTCATGAAAATTTCCCTTTTTATAGTTTAGGCTCTTTTTGTTACTTTCATTGCTGTTAACTATGTCATATGCTATCCTGAAGTTGCAATTTAGTACTGCATGGTCGCTTTTGCCGAGTGGAGGGTGATATATTAAACTGTCAATATCATTTTCTTGCCTAGTAAATATGAGATCTAGCATTGAGGGTACATCTAGTCCTCTTTTTCTGGTGGTTTCCCTTACATGTTGCTTTAGGAAAAACTCTTACACGAGATCTAGGAGCTTTTGGTCCCAACAGCTTTCTTGGCTTATTATATCTAGAGTATTCCAATTTATATTTGTATTAAAATCTCCAGTTAGTATAATTCTTTCGGATTTCTCTTCCATTTTATGTAGTAATGCTCTTAAACTCTGAATTTTACTCTCTGCCAGGTCCTCATATTCGTCTCTTGCCCATGTGTTTGATCTGGGTGGCATGTACAAATTGGCTACAATTACTTTCCCTTCAGATGTATTGATCTCTACTGCAATCAGTTCTGCTTGTATATCTAGTTCTATTTCTTTGACTTTTAGATTTTTCTTAGTTAATATTATAATTCCTCCTCCTTTTTTTAAGTTCCTACCTCTTCTCTATATATTATATTCTTCTAAGTTTAGTATGTCATATGATATCCTTGGTGTTAATTTTGTTTCAGTTAGGCATATTATATGTGGTTCATTCCCTCTGACATAATCATTCATCTCTAATAATTTAGTTACCATTCCATCCACATTTGAGTACATCAACTTAATCATCTTGTTTATACACTTGTCATGACTTGGTTCTACTACCTTCCTCCTTTTTATTCCCTCCTGTTTATGTACCACTTTCGTACCTGCAATCCTATTACTTTGTAAAAAAAAATGTATTCTTCTCCACTTCTGATCTTCCCTCATTTTTTGTTTTTGCTTCCTCCCTCTTCTCTTTCAGTAATTCCAGTTCCTCTTGTGTTAGGCATCTTTTTATCCATGCATTTTTGAACTCCTCTTTTTCCATAAGATTCTTTGCATTTTTTAGTATCTCCTCCACGGTGTTTACACTCTGGAAGGTTACCTTTAGAGGTCTTGACTTGCTTTTCTCGTATTTCCCTAACATTTTGTGTTCCTCTATGTCTTTACTACAGATTTCCTCTGATACTTCTTTCAATAAGCTGATTACATTTGCCAGGTCCTTTTTGTCTCTTGAGGTCTTGTTTTTTACTTCTTCCTCTTCTATGCCAGTGATTACTATAGATTTGTTAATATCAACTGAAAATCTGACTAACTTAGGATTGTTTTGTATTATTCTTTTCACTTCCTTTTTAATGCTTTTTTCTTCCACCCTTGTTTCTAAGTCTTTCTTTACTTTCACCATATCAGCATACGTGGTTTCCACATCATTTTTGTAGCCTTGCACAGCTTCATTCACCTGTGTTATCTTCTCCTCAATATATTACTGCTCTGGTCTATCAGACTGCTTACTTGCCTAATTGTCTCTGTATCATTTTTGAACTCTTCCATAATACTCTTGTGGTTGACTACTGTACTTGCCATTTCACTCATTCTCCTATTAGGTGTACTCACTTCCACTGTTAGTTCATCTATGGTTGTGTCTTTCTTGTTGACCTTCCTTCTTAGCTTTTCTATTTCTTCCTTTTGGAAGTGCATCTGCTTCTTTATTTCATCAATCTCATTTTGAAAAGCCATCTCCAGTCTGTGTACACGCTCCACCAGTTTATTGTGAGTCTCCATTTCAACCAGTTCTTGGTAGAAATCATCATCCTGCTTTCTACCTTTATCTCTTTTCTTTTCCAGATTTGCTTTACTAAAGTATGTGACCATTTTGCAATACTAAGAGCACAGAGTACTTACATTCCCTGGGGCAGTTGTAGTCTAAACAAACAATCAGCTGATTGAGCTCATTCTTTCGCTACTTGGTTCTCTTTTCTGTTTGATCAAGTCTTGCTTAAACTTCTCCCTTTTTTTGTTTTGTTTTTTTAATAATAGAAAACCATTAATTTAGTCTAACCTGATACAGATCTTGACTCATATAAAGATACTAATTTAGGTAATGCCACTGGCAGTGCTGGCTCGGTATAGAGCGCTGTCGGCCCGCGTCCGCTCTCCTTGTGTGTGTGTGTGTGTGTGTGTTTAAGGTTTAGATAGCTTAGATAAAGTCAGATTAGGTCGTTAGGTTAGGTTAGCACAGTCTAGTTGGATTAGGTAAGGCTGGTTAGGTTAGGTTGGGCAAGTGCTAGAGAGAAGAAAGCATAGCGAATTAAGCTTTTAGTGTTCGTAATCACTTTGATTAATGAACTCCCTAACGTCTTTTCCTGGGCGATTTAGTTTGCTTATTCCTCCTTTCTATCCACGTCTGTGTTGTCTTAATCCACATACTCTGTATAAATAACGTACAAAATATTATCATCCAGCGAATCCAATAGTAAATTGCTAAGGAAGAGGTGTTAGGAACCTTTCTTAACCGACGAGAATATGGTGACTCTTTTGCCTGTAATCTCGCCAGGTAAGGAGGCTCCCTAGCACTTCTTCCTTAGGGACTTATTTTCCTAACTACACATTAATATCCCGTAGTTTGCTTAAGTCATTTTATTATCAACACAGATTGCATGAATAACATACAAGAATGTAGTAACGGAGCAGAATTAGAAATAAATCACGAAGAGGTGTTAGGGAGCTTCCTTAACCGACAAGGATAACAATGACTCTCTCTGACTCACTGTTGACTCTGGTATAGACCCCAGGGAAGTAAGCTCTTGCGGATCCATACTCCCACGACACCACCCCGATCTGCGCCATACGTGAGTCATCCCTGGGAGTCACCATGGGGCCCCCTGAGTCACCCTGAGGAGAGAGGAGAGGACAGGATAGAAGGAAATGTTAGATTAACCAGATTGTTTTTCTACACTCTCATTTATTTTCTTTGTTACAGTTGCAGTGATTAATATGCCATACTGGGCCTTTTTTTTTCAACTGTGTTGCTCATGATACCGCAGTCAGGCACTGCCGACCACCTACTGACTATTGGCCAACTTTACTGCCTGACCACCTACTGAGCAGTGTGGACAACATCACAGTCATGCCCAACAGACTGTGCCCGATGAGGGCCCAGTCCTCCTGTGGACCGGGCATAACAATATCAATCTGGGGACAGACTTGCGTCAAGCAATATAATTACCTATTTAAGTGAGGGAACAACCCCATGGCTGCCATTGTTGATTGACGCTAGTTACCCATTTGGTAACCTCTTCATTCCACTGTCTTCATTGCTGTCTCTTTTCCATCCTCTCCTCCAAACATTATGGAGGAGGGATTGGTGTTGGTTAGGTATTGCAAATTAAAACTAGATATTTGGTCACCTAGTCCCTGTCTGATGTTACAAAACGATGTTGTATGCACCTCATGGACGTGAAAGTAATTAAGTGCAGCTGCTAGGAAGAATTTTAAGGTAACCATCTTGTAATATATGAATGTTACTGATTATCTGACTATATCTCTGCTTTTCCAATGCAGTGCATTTATACTAAGATTAACTCCGTAGGGGGGTATTGCCTTCAGGAACATTGGGTATAGTCAAAGGGTTTTGGTGCCTCTTTGGTTCAAAGTCAATCCAATTTACCTCTTCAGCTGTCCCTCCTTTCCTTCTTTTTCCCTTGTGCTTGCTGTCCCCCCCTCTCTATCTCCTTCTCCCTTGCGTTACAAGGTATTTATTATTTTTTTGTATTTTTATTTTTATTTTTTTTTTTTTTGTAATTTTTTATCTTTTTAACCTTATATTACTTATGGACAAAAATGCCTAATATAAAGACCCTAAAACCAATCACCTAACAGACAAATCGCTAACCTATACTAAGTCCTTAGATACAAATAACTAGACCTACACTAATGGTAAAAAAGACTCGACCAAGAGAACACCATCGACTGCAGATATGAAATGCCTTTCTACATTACATACCTGCACTCATCACCTGGTGACTGTCAGTCAAGGCACAACCTAATATAGGGGACATCAATATATGAAAGGGAACCAAACTAGTCAGGAACATTTCTATATACGTCAGCTGTCGTCCCTAATTAGAATAACTTAACCAAGATGGTATGATGTATTTACATAATTTGTACAAAAAGTGAAGAACCTCGCCCAGCAGACCACCATCTGGTAACTCGCGTTCGTTCGAAGATTTCCTGCACATATAGTGCAGGCCGGGCCATACATTAGCCCGGTCAGTGGGGTATGGGCTGATTAAAAAAAATAGTAAGTGGGGAGGACAGGACCTGGGGATTGCCCAGCACACACGTCCTGTCTCCTGACTGGCTTTGTGGTGTGTGTCGTGGTAACTCTCACTCGAAAACTGAAAAATACGGGAAATACTGAAAACCTGCCAGTACTTCTTAACAAGCAAATCCCGCTTCTCAACAGCTGGTTTCAGTATAAGGGACGGCAAGAAAATTAAGGCATGCCAAAACACCACAGACGTTACATGACAAAGTTTTCCATAATTATTTGAAGGATTTCGCCAATATATATATATATATACATATATATATATATAGAGAGAGAGAGAGAGACTGTGACAATGCCAGCACGTCAAAAGTGAGAGCAGTGGAAATGAGTTATTTAAGAGGAGCCTGTGGAGTCACAAGGAGAGATAGGCTGACGAATGAGGATATAAAGGAGCGTTGTGGTGTGGATGTGGATGTGATAGGAAGCGTTAGGAGGAACACACTAAGGTGGTTTGGCCATGTAGAGAGGATGGAGGGTGAAAGACTGACGAAGAGAGTGTATGTGAGTGAGGTGGAGGGGGGAAGAGGGAAGGGGAGGCCGAGGATGAGATGGAGGGACGGGGTGGAGAGGTATATGAGAGAGGGGGGTGTGAGTTGGGAGCAGGGCAGTGAAATGGCGGGGGACAGGACGACTTGGAGGCGATTTGTTTGTGGCCACCCCAAACGGGATTGAGGCGTCTGGCAATAGATAGATAGATAGACAAGAGTTAAACACATCAAAACACTACCATGCAGATTTGTATCGTCAATAATAGTTATCCATACAATTTTCCACCTTCTGTACACACAATAAACAACAGAAAACCGTATTTTAACGCAGACTAAAGCAAATTGGTCCACTAGCAAGACCATGAAAAGATATCAGCCGGACAAAAGATGAGTCGGATTAATATGATGCCAATCCGAGACAGGCAAAGGGCTGACATACATACATACATACATATCTTGCTGTCTCTGTTCCCTCTTCTTCTTCTTCTTATTCTCTCTCTCTCTCTCTCTCTCTCTCTCTCTCTCTCTCTCTCTCTCTCTCTCTCAACCAAGACAGGTGAGGGGCTGACCCATCACCAAACTTGTCCTCCATAGCCTCTGCCACCGCCAAACACAAGTGGTCCTGCCCGGGGCCCGCCACTGCCTGTAGGAGTAGAGGAAGGGGGGTTAAGGTCGTATGTGGGGGGTTAGGGACGTGTGTAAGGGGTTAGGGACGTGTGTAAGGGGTTAGGGACGTGTGTAAAGGGTTAGGGACGTGTAGGGGGTTAGGGACGTGTAGGGGGTTAGGGACGTGTGTGGGGGGTTAGGGACGTGTTTAGGGGGTTAAGGACGTGTGGGGGGTTAGGGACGTGTGGGGCGTTAGGGACGTGTGTAGGGGGTTAGGAACGTGTGTAAGGGGTTAGGGACGTGTGGGGGGTTAGGGACGTGTGGGGGGTTAGGGACGTGTGTAGGGGGTTAGGGACGTGTGTGGGAGATAAAATAAATCACTAAAGGACAGGAACTACGAGAAGAACTTAGGTGCAATAGGCAAAATAAATTGCTAAAGGATAGAAACTACGAGACGTTAAAGTGTACAAGGCAAAATAAATCATTAAAGGACAGGAACTACGAGAGGAACATAGGTGTAACGGTCAAAATAAATCACTAAAGGACAGGAATTACGGAAGGCACTTTAAAGTGTAAAAGACAAAATAAATCACAAGAAAGAAGGCATTACGCACACGCACTTGGATGCCCAAAATAAATCACTAAAGGGCAGGAACTACGAGAGGAATTATAAGTGGTAGAAGGCAAAATATATCACAAGAAAGAAGGCATTACACACACACACCTGAACACCCAAAATAAATCACTAAAGGGCAGGAACGACGAGAGAAACTTGAAGGTGTAACATCATCATCATCATCATCATCAAATCCTGTGTTGCCCCATGAGGAGCGTAGGAGCTCTGAGCTAGGCAAGTTGGTCTTGACATTGAAGATGAGAGTGACCAGCCTCACTAATCCCTGAGTGGCATTATATGAACAATAAACCCCAACCATCCATTGGATATAAACCTGCACCGGCTCAATCCGATTGGAGCGCCTTAATTACCCACTAAATCACCAGGCGCCATAATTTGGTTATATGGTTACCACCCAGCTACATCAAGTGAGTGGATGGTGAGCGCCCCCACCTACCACATTTTGAAGGTGTAACAGGCAGAATAAATCACAAGAAAGAAGGCATTACGCACCTGCACACCCAAGGGAAGCCAGCTGTTGGAGAGAATAAGCCACAAATGAGAAGGCATTAAGTACACCCACCTGAACTCCTAAAATAAATCACTGAAGGACAGGGGCTTCGAAAGAAGCTTTAAGGTGTAACAGGCAGAATAAATTACTAGAAAGAGGGCGTTACGCACCAACACAAAAGGGAAGGCAGTTGTTAGGCAGATTAAATCAGAAGAAGGAAGACATCACGCACCTGCACCCCCAAGGGAAGACCACTTTTAGCGTGGCCCATTTCTAGCGAGGCAGGATAAATCACAAGACAGAAGGCATCACGCACCTGTACGCCCACGGGAAGGCCATCTTTAGCGAGGCCCAGGGGAACAGTGGTGCCTGGAAATTTGGTGGAATTAAAAATAGCGGTGTAACACATGTCTAATATTGGGGATAAGTTCGCTGTGGAAAAACTCTTGACGTGGCAGGGTAGAATGACCAGCTCAGGACTTTTCAGTGCCAAGATTGTCTCACTTGGTATACTGTTGCACCGAAGGCAGGACCACTTTAGCTTGCCCTGAGATATGATAACTACAGCACTGAAACGAGTAACATATAAACTTTATACATGTTGCTGTGCCAGTATTCAGTGAGAAATTACACAAATAGTGAAATTCACTTGGAAGCATAAATGATCATCATACAGCAACTCCAGATATTGTCCGCAAAGTCGCCACCTCACCAATACGAAAGTTTTGTTTCTTAGTAATCGCTTGCAGAAATGTTTCGTCTTGTAAAAATATTTAAATATCATAGTATTTCTCATGAAAAAAGTCAAAAAAGGGAAAGCCCTAGGAACTGAAGGAGTGTGTGGTGAAATGCGGAAGCATGGAGGAGAGATAGTAGTGGAATGGATACGGAAGATGTAGATTGGCCTGGGAGGAAAGTAGAGTTTCAAAGAAGCAATGTCAGGTATAATCATTCCCCTGTACAAAGGAAAAGGGGAACGAGAAGTGTGTGGTAATCATATGGGCATTTGTCTTCTTAGTGTAACAGGAAAAGTATATGGGATGATACTTATTGACAGAGTAAGGGAAATAACAGAGGAATTAGTTGGTGAAGAACAGGGAGACTTTATGATGGGATAAGGTTGCGTAGATCAGATATTCATTCTTAGATCTTTAGTGTAAAAGTTATTAGAGAACGGAAAGAAGCTGCATGTGGCCTTCATGGATTTGGAGAAAGCATATGACAGGGTGGATAGACAAGAAATGTGGAAAATATTAAGAATATATGGAGTAAATGGGAAGTTGTTGAAGGCTGTGACGAGTATGTATGAGGGTGCTAAGGCTGCAGTGCGTGTGGATAGTGAACTGAGTTTATTTTTCTCTTTGAATGTTGGACTGAATCAGGGATGTCATGTCTCCATGATTGTTAAATCTGTATATGGATGGAGTTATAAAAGAGATCCAAGGTTGGACAATGGATATTGAAGCAGCTTTAATGAGACAGAGCAACGTTTTGAAACTCCCTGTACTGTTGTTTGCAGATGATACTGTCTTGTTTAGAGAAAACGAATGGGGACTAGGCTTGGTGAATGAGTTTGGAAGAGTGTGCAGGAAACGGAATCTAAAGGTGAATGTAGGGAAGAGTAAAATTATGTCTTCGAGAAAAATGAAGTCTCTGAATGTACAGTGACGTTGGATAATGAAGAAATGGAAAATGTAATTGCATTTACTGTAACTACTTGGGCAGTGTGATAAGTAAGGATGGAAGTATGGAGGGTGAAGTGCTTGAAATGGTACAACAAGGAAGAAAGGTTGCTGGTTCTTTGAAAGCAGTTATAAGAAACAGGGAAGTGAACATGGAAGTAAAAAAGTCCCTGCATGACAGTATTGTGATGACAACTCTAATGTATGGAAGTGAAGCTTGGACCTTGTTGTAAGGACACAAGTCAAGAGTGTAAGCTGTGCAAATGAGTTATTTGAGAGGAGCATGTGAAGTAACTTGGAGAAACTGATTGACAAATGAAGAAATTAAGGAGCGTTGAGGTGTGGATGTGGATGTGATAAGAAGCGTTTGGAGAAATACACTGAGGTGGTTTGGCCGTGTGGAGATGATGGAGAGCGAGAGACTGACGAGGAGAGTGTATGTGAGTGGGGTGAAAGGGGCGGAGAGGGAGAGGGAGGCTAAGGATGAGATGGAGGGATGGAGTGGAGAGGTATGAGAGAGGAGGTGTGAGCTGGGAGCATGGCAGTGAAATGGCGGGGGACTGGGCGACATAGATGCAGTTTGTTTGTGGCCATCCCTTACGGGACTAAGGCATCTGGCTAAAGATAGATAGATAGGTAGATAGTATTTCTCATTAATTTTAGCTTGACAAAGACAATTTTATTCCCGAATTATTCAACACTTGTATGCGGAAAAAGACATGACTATGAAAGTCTGTTACTTGAAAGGGGGGTCTATGGTGGCGGTTATCCACCTGTCACATTCCAAAACTGTTTTACATGACAACCAGATTACGAACGCTTGGCGCGAACTTCTTATTCTTCTTCTTCTTTTTTTTTTTTTTTTTTATGGTAGAACATGCAGGAACACCAGACGTTGATGTTTGTCAAAATTGGCTTTTAGTCTTTATAATATGGCCCTTTGAAGATATGATAAATCGCATTACAAAGACTGCTAAGTGCTTGTACACACACACACACACACACACACACACACACACACATATATATATATATATATATATATATATATATATATATATATATATATATATATATATATATATATATATATATATATGCCAAAAATCTTCATCGGGTGGCAGTAACAGTATACTGCAAACCAAGCAATGTCCTATACTCCATTTTTTTTTATCTAGGCGAAGATGCACTTGACAGATTGGTGATTATTGGCTGAATGCAACATTACTTCATAATCTAGCATTACTCGTATTAACTGACAACAGATATCTGACGGGGAAATTTGGGTTAGTAAATATTTTCTGGACATGTTGCATTTAGCCAATCATCATCAACCTGTCAGGTGCATCTTCGCCTCAGTAAAAAAAAAAAACGGAGTATAGGAGGCATCAGGTTTGTTGCGAAAAACCCGCAGCTTGAAGACACACACACACACACACACACACACACACACACACAGAAAGTGTGTGTGTGTGTGTGTGTGTGTGTGTGTGTGTGTGTGTGTGTGTGTGTCTCTCTCTCTCAGTAAGGTATGCTATATGGTGTTACTTTTGGTGTGCTATACGGAGGTTCCTGGTTATGGTTATTCTTCTGTTTCTCCCTCTCTTCTCCTCATCCTCTCTCCTCCTCTCTCTCTCTCTCTCTCTTGCCCTTCCTCTTTTCCTTTCTCTTTATACTTTTTTTTTTTCCCTCCTATCAGTGCCCAAGTCCTTCTTCTTTCCTCTTTCTCTAACTTTGGCCTCATCCATGTCTGTCCCCTTTTTTTGGCTCCGTCTGTCTGTCTATTTCATCCTCTAACTTCCCGGCTGCTTCTTCCGGCTCTGTCTGTCTGCTCCTGTGTCCATCCGTGTTCCTGTTTTTGGTTGCCCCTCACTGACTCTCACCGTCTATGATATTCTCTCATTTTATCACGGGGTAAGATTATTTTAGCTCACCAGAGAGAGAGAGAGAGAGAGAGAGAGAGAGAGAGAGAGTTAAATTAGGCCATATTCACAAACCTGCGACCCATTTCCTCTTCCGTAACAGAGATGTTGGTTTTGCAGGAGAGGCAAGACAGGAATGTAGAATCACGCATGCCTCTTGGTCTTGGTCATTTAATGATATTTCAGTGCCTTGCTTTTAGATATGGATGGATGAATGGATAGGCAGAGAGATATAGATAGATATAGTGATAGATGGATAGAGAGAGAGATAAAGACAGACTCAGACAGACGGAAAAATAGATAGGCAGATAGACTGACAGATTGAAAGACAAAGTTAAAATACATAGATGGATGATTGGATAGCTAAATAGGTAGATAGACAGAGATAGATAGAGACAGACTGACAGACAGGTAGATAAAAAGTTAGAGATAGATCGATAAACATGAAAGTGGACAGTTAGACCGAACAGGAGAGTAATGGGAAGATATGGACAACAGGGATAGAGGAGGAAGGACTGGTTTAGCTCTCAGTCCCCAGCACAACATACTTCTTGAACCAAAATCTCTTAATGTCTCTTCATTTCACAATTTCTCCATTTCTCTTCGATCTCAGCTGCTGGTAAAGATATCCAGCTTTGTTCTCGGTACATGACACAGAGCAAAGGGAGAGAAGAAGAATGATTACTGCAGTGTGGTTCAGTAACCACACAGGCGTTAGTCTAACTTTGGACTTTAATCCGTTGACAGTGTCTTATTTTCATCGTTTTGGGTCTAATTCATGTTTTTCATTTTGTCATGATGCCTAGGAGAGAAAGGGGCATTGTGTCGCTGTGATTCATTTTCTTAACTACTGTCTGCCTTGTTCCTGGAGGAGAATCAAAACCTCTTTATCGTCTCTTCATGTCATCTTTCTACTAGTTCACCCTGAGCTTAACTAGTGGCACATGTATGAGTCTGGTCTTGCAGCTGACGTAGATCAGAGGGAGAAGGACAGACGCCTATTCCACTGGCTCCACTGTCATCATTCTTCTGAGCTTTTTAATATAAATTTCTGAAACGTGTGTGTGTGTGTGTGTGTGTGTGTGTGTGTGTGTGTGTGTGTGTGTGTGTGTGTGTTTTGTGTGTGTGTTTTAATTAATCCGGTAGCAAAATTTCAGTGGTTTTGGCATGTTCCACAGAAAAGAGGGAGAAATAGAATAATCTATTTATCTTTCTTTACTACAATCTTTCTTCGTGGCCTGGAATCCTTTAGCAACCTCTTTACTTCATCTCCGTTAGAGCTCATCCACTGGAGAATGACGCAGAGAATGCGGTGAGATAGAACAACATTATTCTGTCTCGCTACGACCTCCTTTTTTTTCGGAGATTACTGTGAACTCGACAATCTTTCCACCACCTTTTTTTACATACTTTCCCTCATACACGCCGTTTGTTTGCATCTCCACCTGCCTTTTGATTTACTTCTCCTCCTCTCCACCAGCCCACACTTGCACACTTTCTTGGTCCATCTCATAAGAAATAATTTGGCTGTGACAGTGCAGAGTCATTGGAAGGTTACACTACATCGAGTGAGTGTGTGGTGGGCTCTCCACCCACTGCATATCGAGCGGTAAAGTCAAACACTTAGAGAGAGAGAGAGAGAGAGAGTCTAGTTCTCTGTCCACTTATTAACATTTCTTGGTGGACCTGAATCCTTCGACCTTCTCTCCCTTTCATCTTTGCTACAGCTCAGACAGTGAAGGGTGTGGAAAGGGAAGGCAGAATAGACCATTCTGTCTCTCTCCACACTACTATATTTCTTCAGTGATTCTGTGAACTCAACATTTCACCGTTTCATCATTCTCTCATGGCATTTTGTGCTCACATCGTTTTCCTCTAGTCATTATCTTGTGAGTGACACAGAGCTGAAGGCATGATAGAACAATATGTGATTGTTTCCCTGCTACCATCTTTCGTAAAGATTTTCTATTTCCTCATGTATCTCTTTATCATTTTGTCTCTCATCATTCTAAGGGTATCCAGTGACACATTTTCTCTGTTTTGAACTAGAAGTGTGAAAATATGCAGGAACTGAGAAAGGGTAATCTGGCTTTGCCTCCACACCACCATCAGTCTTCTGGAATTTCATTACTGTTGATTATCTCTCTATGTAATTTTTACACACGTCATTGTGAACTCATCCCTGGACATATTCTGTGTTGATCGTGGGAGTGAAATTGGACAGAAACTGGGGCGTTTCCACACTACCATCTTGTTTCTTTGATTTCTGTGACCTCATAAATCTCCTAATATCAATTTTGCACCACGCTATTTCCAGCTCGCCCAGTGGCATATTTTCTGCTTTGATCTTATGAGTGAAATAGACGGGGCACCGGGACAGAGTGGCCTGTCTGTGTCTCCACACTACTTTCTTCAGGGATTTCTGTGACCTTGACTATCTCACAGTTTCACCTAACTCCAACGGTACTCTGGACTCATGTTATGGCATTATTTTTTTCTTTTTTAAAATCTTGGCAAGTAAAAGACCACATGGAGAGGGATGCATTCGTGTAGCAGCTCCAATGTAAACGGACGGTTCAAGTGCTTGGTTATACAAACGTTCTTCAACCACTTGCCTGTCCCCCAAAAGAAGGATCGTCGACTGCAGGAGGAATGCATCTTCAGCCTACAGTCAACTGGTTTCCTCTTCAACTGGGTCATTTGTTGGTACTACTGCTACTACTGCTGCTGCTGCTGCTGCTACTGTTGCTACTGCTACTGCTACTACTACTACTACTACTACTACTACTACTACTACAACTACTACGACTACTACTACTGTTACTACTACTAATAATAACAATAACAAGACCACAGCTAGTATTACTATTGCTGCTGCTGCTGCTGTTAAACTAAACTTATCTAGGATCAAAATATTCCAGCTTGATCTCGATATTTATGAAAACAGAAAGACGATTTAAGAGTCTATAATACGTCTTCCGACACTCACGTTACTTGTTCATTGTCTGTTTGTTTCGTCTTTCGTTCCGTCCAACTCTTAGTTCACCAAGCATCATGTTTCTTCTTTTTTGAGGTAGACGAGTGAAAGACAGCAAAAATAAACAGAACACCTCGAAGCTCTCACCCAACACTCGCCTCTCTTTAAGGTTCACATGAAACCAGAATTCCCAACCTCCTCTTCATTTCATCTTTCTCTACTTCATCCTGAACTCATCCAGGGGCAAATTCTCTTTTTATCTTGAGGATTATGAAGATGGCGAAGGAAGATGAGAGAGAGAGAGAGAGAGAGAGAGAGAGAGAGAGAGAGAGAGAGACAGACAGACAGACAGACAGACAGACAGACAGAGACAGAGACAGACAGACAGACAGACAGACAGACAGAGGAGAAGGAGAGGGGAAAGGGACGGAAAGGGAAAGGGAATGGGAAATAAAGTGATAGAGAGTATGTGAGACAGCGGCAGTCACCTGTGAGCGCTGTGCACACAAAATAAAGGCAGGGTTATTTCAAATCTTACTGAAGTTAATGAACTTCGAGTTTCTTTTAGCGCTTCTTCTTTTCTCCTTCCTTGTTGCTATTCTTGTCCTAACTCCAGGCTCGTGTGGACGCAAACCAGGAGGATTGGAGATTGAAGTTACTCGTTTCCTTTTCCCTGCAGTTTATCATGTTTCCTTCATGAGACAAGAAGGGAGTTTAAGAGGTTTTGCATAACCAGATGGGAAAAGTAAGAATGGTAAGGGAGAAATCGTAGGTAGAAAAAGTACTCAGAATTAACCATCGAATAAATCCTGGGTCCTGCGGGTGAAACGTCCAATAAATCCTGGGTCCTGTCTCTGCCGACATGTTTTTCATTCATGATGCGATTCCACCGCGAAATAATTAAAAAGGGCGGTAAGCTTTGGAATCAGTTTGTGCCTTTCCACCCTGTTCCTGTTTCTCCCTCATTTCTCCCAGTGCCTCACAGTTGTTCTCTTCACTGGGCGAAGTGTGGAGAGTGGCGATGTACTGTGAGGGTAGAATGTTACGTTGTATCTATCACGAGTCCCGACGAATTCTCGAACACCATGTTCTAATTTAGCCGGATTTAATTTTGGTGTCAGTGTAAAGCTAAAAAACAAAATCAGTCTCATATTATATCCTTTGAGGTGTAGGAGCCTAAGCCTAGACTACTGTATGGCACCACATTTATGGACTCATACGCTAATGATATATGTTGTATAAATCAAGACCTTCGTAATCGTCTTTACTTCGACGATGCTTTATTTGTAAATCTAAATATTTCAAGACAGTTGGATTCAGGTGTAGAAAGACATCTCATACTAAAGGTGTTAGATAGTCCAGCAATTAAAACTTTCAGCCGTATTTCTGACACTTATGAACAAGGTGTAGTAACTGGAGACTGTAACTGAAACAGTATGCATGATGTTCACTGCTGGGCAGGACCATCTCGCTGGAGGAAAGGTGTAAACCATAATCAACTTTTACCTATTGAGGCGAAGTACAAATGGGGAAGAGATGTCCTTACTATGAGTGATGCATGTGACAGCTGAGGGCTTGTGATGGGTGTATTTGTGTATGCCAGAATTAGTATATGTCATCGGTTTGTAAAAACACTGTGCACACCCAAGCAAACATAGGAAAGGACATACTATCACCCCTCAGCTTAAATATCCGCCAGGTCAAGCCCTAAACTTAAACTACAGGCAAGGCACGAACAAGGTACCATCGATCTACAGTGAGACCCATAATGCAAATAATGTGCATTGAATCCTGGGACTCACTCCCACCTGGATAAAATTTGCTGGCATTTACTGGAATAGAATGCTAGAGCTGTCACCACCACAAAAGGTTTATTTGAAGGTGAATATTCACCAGATATTTGTGTGAGACAGAAAGGGAGTGGTGAGGCTAGACTGGTTACCACATTGAGTGGAAGAGATAAAGTGTAAATCGGGTCACAAAATGGGCAAAGTGCATGATTCAGAAGAGGCGGGACAGAGAGATGGGGAAATCGCAGCGGGTGGTGACTGGGTCAGGTACAACAGCCTTTAATATGGGTTTTGTAAGAGGTAAGATGAATACTGGACCTTTGGAGATACTGTAGCGAGTAGCAGGCTAGTTGTTGTTTTCGTAGCACAAGGTTCATCTGAATCGTGAACTCGGTGGACTGCAAGCTTAAGTTGCCCTTCTGCGGTCTACCTACCTTCTTTTGGAGGACAGGGAAATGGTTAAGGGGCATTTGTATAACTAAGAACTTGCTCCACCCAATTACATCGATATCGCCACATGAAGGAGTGGCTCTCCACCAAATTATAGAGTAACGTGGATACAGAATCATTTCAGTACGATGGTATGTTGCACCCATTAACTAAACTTTGGAATTAATTGGAGCAATATACATTTACGCCATTTTGGAGAAGTCACACAAAAGTAAATTAAGTCATGTAAAGAACGCAAGAATAAAACATATATACGTCAACCAGACTCGGGGAGAGAGATGTGGGCAATCACGTACGACGGTGGGTTCATCAGGTTTACGTTCAACATGGATTTTGTAACGGGGGAAAAACTACATAGTTCTGTGTCTGACTGTGGACATAGGCTTCACAGACTGTTCCCTGAGCCCAACAGTCCTCTAATACGCCACACATCTCCACCTACCACCACTTTGGCGCTAACCCCCACCATCCATATTAAATGCATGCTAGGTCTGTCTCATACAGGAGTGGTGGATTGATATTCGAGGGGATGATTTTTCGACATGTCAGGAGGTCTTCTGGTAAATCAGTAAAGTATGACCAGGAAATTCACTGGGGCCGCTACCCACCTCTCTACCAACTCGGCTGCCGCATGTCTTTTTTTCTTTGCCACTCTCAGATGATTGTATTAAGTTCAGTTAAGGTGTCCTGTATTGAACGGGGTGCAGTTGTTATTGCTGATGTTGTTGTTCTGGTATGTTTCATCTGAAACGTGAATTCGGTGGACTGCAGGTGTAAGTTGTTCTACTGCAGTCCATCATTGTTGAAGGACGTTCGTATAACCAGGCATGAAAGTGTACCTCCCAGCACCATATTAAACAGGTAAATGAAGTCTGCATATAATTCCTACAGTTCAGAAGGTCTCTCCTAAACTGAATTAAATCGTATGCAGAAAGAAAATAAAATATAAATTGCATCAGGTAGACTAGGGAAGAAAGTTGGATACAGTCAAAGCGAGTGGTGGGCAGGTCGGGTAGGAGACGCCGGGAGATTCTGAACGTGTAATACCGTAGCCAATGTGGGGGATAATAAACCTTTGGAAGTGTTCTGTGTGACGAGGAAGCAAGTGTAGTGTAGATCATTGCCTCTCACTCATGTGTAGTGTCGTAGGCCTATGGTGTGGTTTGGTGTGGTGAGCTATATTGTGATGTGGGCGTTTGTGTGTTGTTTGGTATGATGTGGTTTCTCTGTGCAAGGAAGAAGGAACCAAAGGCCAGAACCCAGCAAGATCGTTCTCTCCAAGAGAAAAACAGAAACAAGATAACAGAACCAAATTCTATATCCGTTTACTTCGAGATGCCTGGATCGACTGCGTCAGGGCCCACATACATGCAGGGTCTTCTCACACCTTTCTGCTGAGCAGATTTACCGACGTCACGTTTGAGACAGGACACCCCCCATTTCTCCCCACCCACCATCTCCCTTGGGACCTCAGAGGGAGGCCTCAAGTCGAGGTGAGGTGCAGCTGTCTGTCATCCTTCAGACCCACCCCTCCCACCTTGCTTCCTTTACACAACTCTGTTCCCCACACACATTTTCTTCAATTCAAATGATTGTTTAACCTCTCCCTTCTCCTATTTAAAGGTACATGATTTACAGATAAACACAATATACCCTAATAGTGACATTTATTAGGATACATGTAAATCATCGTTATAAATGATACCGGATGTTTATTGGTATTGCTACCGGTACTGACAATACGTTACTATGCAGGAGCTTCATTTCTTTAACTTTGACATCTTACTCTGCAGCTTTCGTGTCGAGTTAGCCAAATTTCTATTAATACCCGCATCCTGAAAAACTGTCGGCATCGAACAAAAAAAGCTAATTACTTCAGTAGGAAGAGACACATGCTTATACATTAGTACTGACAATGCCTTTATGCAGTCCTTGCCAGCCCTTAGCTCTGTTTGTCCATGATAACATTTAAAAAGGTTTTCCATTACTTGCAACTGTGCAAAGAATTCACTACTTGGTTTCATGAGCTTATTCTGTTGCCTACAAACTGCCTCATTCCATATATTATCCCCCTTTCCTACATTTGAGCCAAGAAATGGAAACTGAGGAAATTTGTGTGCAATGTAGCCTCCAACATACCGCAAACCCTCAGTTTCCATCGTCTCTTCAAAAGTAATGTCTTCTTCGGGAGGCATAAGTTGATCGCAATTTTCTGAGTCCTCATTCTCATTCACCTGATCATCTGCATCTAATGTGGAAAACAGCATAGCAGTAAGACAAAGCTGACGATCAAGGGCAACATCTTTGTTTTCAGGAGCAGCTGAGTTTGGTGTGTTAACGATAGAATAGGATGAATCTGACATAATGACATCATTATCGTTACTCACTGTGTTGTAGCTGCTTCCCACAAGTACAGTATCCTTACCATGCAGATAAGATCTCACTCGAAATATTACCTCGACTGGAGATGGATGTTCATATGAGCTTTTCTGCAAACACTAAATTTTCCTCACATGAGAGAGAGAGAGAGAGAGAGAGAGAGAGAGAGAGAGAGAGAGAGAAGGCTAAACATAATAAATAATAATAGAAAGAAAGCAACAGCTGTCTTTTAAATTATAGTTGGTAAGGCTTAGGTTTTATGCTGGTTTTAAGCCATATTATGTCAAATGTATATATTCCGCATATATCATGGAGAGAGAGAGAGAGAGAGAGAGAGAGAGAGAGAGAGAGAGAGAGAGAGAGAGAGAGAAACGGTTGATGCCAAATCGTTAATTATAAATAACAAATCTCTTATTCTGAGCTATTAAATATATGTGAATGTATTTCATATACTCATTGTGGCTTCATGTACTTAAAAAAGCTATATAGTTTTTATGAATTATTCACTTTATGAGAATGAAAAGTGGCTGTATAAATCATTTCGAACGACCTGGCACCGTGTTTTGGCGACTTGGAAGGGAGGGAGGGAGGGAGGGTAAGAAGGGGGGGGAAATGATAACATACTTCTTGCCAATCGCTTCCAGATGGAATTACTACGTTACGAACCTGCTTTAAACAAATACATTCTGCTATATACCGTACTTCAGTTTCAACACTATTGCTTTATTGCTAAGGTACTCAGTATTGATTACCTACAGTACGTGGGTAGAACAAAATAATGGTGGGTAAATATGAATACTAGCAACTCATACTTGTGCGGTGGCCAGTTGCCTCAATTTATTTTACCTGGGCTGGTAAATGCAATGCATCACGTGCTTTTCCACATTTCTACAAACAATAACTCCGTGAGGGGAGATACTACAGTACAGCTTATAAAGAGCAAATGTGACCTGATTGGCACCATGACCTCTAAGCAACTGAATCTACTTCTCACTATATGGCAACCCTTACTCGGGAGACCTCACCTTGTCTTCGCCATGACGTCATGCGCAAATGCGACGCGTTTTGGGATCGGTATTTTTTTTTTTTATGCGAGGAAGAAAGAACCAAAGACCATGAGACCGCAATAACAGTTCCCTCCAAGAGATAACCAAAATACAATAGAGAGCCAAATTCAAGATCCGATCATTTTGAGATGCCTGGACACACTGCATTTGAAAGACTGGAGATCATAGGCAGCAAGAAATACAGACAGAGGGAGACAGTTCCAGAGGTGACCTGTTGCATAAATGAAGGACTGGGAGTAACGGTTAACTCTTGCATTAGAGAGTTGGACAGAAAAGGAATGAGAGTTTGCTGCTAGACGAGTGCTACACGCCCGTTGTAGAGGTGGAGGAATGCATGCAGACAGTTCAGAGGAGCAGTGACCATTAAAGTAGCGATAGAAAAAAGATCAAGATGCAACAGTGTGGCGAAGAGACAGAGGTTGAAGGGAGTCAGTAAGAGGAGGAGAGTCAATGAGACAAAATGACTTTGACTCCACCCTATTGAGAAGAGCTGTATGTGGGGAGCCTCCCCACAAATGAGAGTTGTACTCCACATAGGGGTGGAAAAACCCCTGTATAGAATCAACAATTGTGCAGGGGTAAAAGAAAGAACAGAGTCGGCTTAGCACACCTAATCTCTTGGAAGCAGATTTTACAAGAGATGTAATATGATCTTTCCAAGATAAGTCCCGAGTAAATGAAACCCCAAGCATGTTCAAGGATGATACAGGATTAAGCTGAACATTTTTAAACATTAGTGGGTATACCTGTGGAAGATTTTGCTGGGTTGATAGATGTAAAAACTGAGTCTTTGACGCATTAAAAACAACCAGATTATTTTTACCTCAATCAGAGATACGAGCCAAGTCAGACATTAGGTGTGCCATAGCCTCATCCCTTGTTTGTTGAAGTAACTGCTGAGATGGGCGTTGCGGGAACTGAATGGAAAGGTGAAGGGTGGAGTCATCAGCGTATGAGTGGATAGGGTTAGATGTACAGCTTATAAGTTCACTGATGAATAAAAGGAAGAGAGTTGGTGATAGGACAGAGCCCTGAGGAACACCACTGTTCTGGGAGAAGAACGATGGCCGTCTACAACAGCGGCTATAGAACAACCAAAAAGGAAGCTAGCGATGAAGGCACAGATAGAAGGATAGAAACCGTAAGAGGGCAGTTTGGAAATTAAAGATTTATGCCAGACTCGATCGAAAGCCTTTGAGATGTCAAGTGTGATGGCAAAGCTTTCGCCAAAGTCCCGAAAGGAGGATGACCAGGAGTCTGAAAGGTAGGTGAGAAGATCGCCTGTGGAGTGTCCCTGATGGAACCCATACTGACGATCAGAAAGAAGGTTGTGATAGGAAAGATGCCTTAAAATTTTTCTATTGAGAATTGACTCGAAAACTTTTGAAATACAGGAAGTTAAAGCAATTGGACGATAGTTGGAGGGTTGGGAGTGGTCACCCTTCTTTGGGACTGGCTGCATGAGAGCAAATTTCCAGCAAGAAGGAAAGGTACAAGTTGCCTAGGCAGGGTGTAAGCACAGAGGCACAGTTCTTGAGAACAACACGAGGGATTCGATCAGGCCCATATGCCTTGTTAGTACTGAGGCCAGTGATGACAGAAAATACATCAGCTGAAGAAATTTTAATGTCAGCCATGAGGAAGTCAGAGGGGGGAAGTGATGGAGGAACAGCACCGGAATCATCTAAGGTGGAATTGGAGGAGAAAGAGATCTGCTTTATCAGTAGAAGAACTACCTACAGAACCATCAAAGTAGAAAAGAGGAGGAAAAGATAATGAGGTAAAGTTGTTAGAAAGGTTTTTGGCAAGGTGCCAGAAGGAGCGGGAAGAATTTGAGTTGGAGGGTTGAGAGCATTTAGTAGGGATGAAATTATTTTTAGCAGAGCGAAGAACAGACTTAGCACGATTCCGGGTAGAAATGTAAAGATTATGTGATTCAGGGGTGGGTTGGCTCTGGTACCTTTTGTAGACCCTCTCCATGTTGTGGACAGCATTAGAACAAGCGTGATTAAACCAAGGCTTTCTTGCATTAGGCAAAGGATACGAGAAAGGAATGTATGCTTCCATGCCCGAGAGAATAACCTCCGTAATGGCAAGGCACACTCAGATGGCTCCCGGCCATGGAAGCAATATTTATTCCATGGAAAATCAAAGAAGTACTGCCTGAGGGCCTCCCAATCCACGGCTCCAAAATGCCACAGATGACGTTTCCCTGGAGGGTCCACAGGCCATACCGGAGTGATAGGACAGGTTAAGGTGATAAGGTTGTGATCGGAGGAGCCCAACGGAGAGAAAAGATAAACAGTGTAAGCAGAAGGATTGGTTGTAAGGAAGAGGTCAAGTATGTTGGAGCTCTCTCCAAGGCAGTCTGGGATACGGGTAGAGTGCTGTACAAGCTGCTCTAGGTCATTAAGGATAGAAAAGATGTAGGCTTGTTCACCAGGTGGATCAGTGAAAGGAGAGGAGAGCCAAAGGTGGTGGTGAACATTGAAATCTCCTAAAATGGAGATTTCAGAGAAAGGAGAAATGGATAGAATGTGTTCCATCGTAAAAGTAAGATAGTCGAAGAATTTTTGATAGTAGAATTAGGGGATATGTAAACAGCACAGATATATTTAGTCAGAGAATGACAGGAAAGCCGAAGCCAGAGTGTAGAGAAATCAGAAGAATCGAGTTCATGAACACGAGAGCAAGATAAGTTGTTGCGTATATATACACAACAGCCACCTTTGGCTTTGAAATGAGTATAGAGAAAGTAGGAGGATACAGAAAAGGGTTTGCTGTCAGTTGCCTCAGACAGCTGAGTCTCAGTTAGAAAGAGAAGGTGAAATTAAGAGACGGAGAGGTGGTGCTCAACAGAGCGAAGGTTAGAGGAAAGGCCACGAATGTTGCAGAAATGAAGAAGAAGTGAGTCAGACAGTGGTTCCAGGCAGCTCAAGTCATCACCGGGAGAGGGGCGGAAGGTGGGGACATTTATGTTCCCCCCCCTGGGGACTCCAAGGCTGAGTGTTGAGACGCCATGGATCGACCCTGTATGTATATGGCCCCTGGACTGCGTTTGAAAGGGTAGGGGTCATAGGCAGTACGAAATACAGACAGAGGAAGACAGTTGACTTGCTGCATACGTTAAGGACTGTCAGATATGTTTACTCTTGCATTAGAGAGTTGAGCAGGAAAGAGATGAGAGATGGTTGCCATACGGGTGCTACACCCCCGCTGAAGTAGTGGAGGGATGCAAGCAAACAGTTCAGAAGAGCAGTGACCATAGAAGTTGCAAGAGAATAAAGATGGAACAGAGCGGCGAAGAGTTAAGAGGTTGAAGGGAGCCGGTAAGAGAAGGAGAGTTAATGAGACGAAAAGCTCTTGACTCCACCTTGTTGAGAGGAGCTGTATGTGTGGAGCCTCCTCACCAAAGAGAGTTGTACTCTTCACAGGGACAAATAAAACCCACATATTAAGTCAAGAACTGTGCGGGAGTAAAGAAAGCATGGAGTGGGATTAGTACAACTAATCTCTTGGAAGCAGATTTAATAAGAGAGGTAATATGACCTTTCCAATGTAAATTACGAGAGACTGAAACCCCAAATATGATGAGTTGGATATTATTCAGAATTGGAGGATTATCCTGTGGAAGTTTTTGACAGGTTGAAAGATGCAAGTACTGAGTGTTTGATGCATTAAAAACAAGATTACTTTTACCCCAATGAGACATGTGATCCAAGTCAGACATTGGGCGTGCCAGAGTCTCATCCCTTGTTTGTTAAAATGATTGCTGAGATGGATGGTGCAAAAGGCGAATGAAAAGGTGAACGGTGGAGTCATTAGCATATGAGTGAATAGGGCTTAGGAGGTCTTTGATGAATAGAAGGAAGAGAGTTGGTGATAGGACAAAACCCTGACAAACGCCACTATTGATAGCTCCAAGAGTATAAGGGTGGCCATCTATAACAGCAGCTATAGAACGACCAGAGAGGAAGCAAAAGATGAAGGTACATATATGAGGAAAGAAGTCTTAGGAAGGCAGTTTGGAAATTAAAGGTTTATGGCAGACTCAAAAGCTTTTGAGATGTCAAGTGCAATGGCTTTCGCCGAAATCCCGAAAGGAGGATGACCAGGAGACTGAAATGTAGGTAAGTTGATTGCCAGTGGAGAGTCCGTGGTGGATCTCATCCTGACTATTGGAAAGAAGTTTGTGATAGGAAAGATGCTTTAATTTTGTTTAAGAAAGTACTGGATGCTAAAACAGTTGGGCGATAGTTAGATGGCTAGGCATGGTCACCCTTTTTTGGGACAGGCTGAATAAGAGCAAACTTCCAGCAAGTATGAGAGGTATAAGTTGACAGACAAAGGAAAAGGAGTTTACCTAGGCAGCATGTAAACTCAGAAGCACAGTTCTTGAGGACAATACTCGTAGAAGGGAACCCTTCAGTCCTGTATGCCTTGTTAGTACTGAGGTCAGTGATGGCAGAAAATACATCAAATGAGGAAATTTTAATGACAGCCAGAAGGAAGTCAGATGGGGGGAGGGGGAGAAGTGATGGAGGAACAACATCGGGATCGTCAAAGGTAGAATTGGAGGAGAAAGTCTGAGCGAAGACTTCTGCCTTATCAGTAGATGAAAAAGCTGCAGAGCCATTAGAGTCGAAAAGAGGCGAGAAGGATGATGAGGTAAAGTTGTTAGAAAAGTTTTTGGCAATGAGGCAGAAGGAGGGGGAGGAATTTGAGTTGTAGAGTTGAGAGTAATTAGTCTATCTATCTATCTATTGCCAGACGCCATAATCCCGTAATTACGGATGAAATTATTTTTAGCAGAGAGAAGAACAAAGCACGATTCCTGGCAGAAACATAAAAGAGATGAGATTCAGGGGTGGGCTGGCTACGGTACCTTTTAGTAGCCCTTCTTCTTGTTTTGGTCAATCTTAGAAGAAACTTTATTAAACCATTTTTTTTGTTTTTTTGGCATTAGTCTCAGGATAAGAGAAACAAATGTATGCTTCCATACACGAGAGACCAACGTCCATAATGTGCAGGGCACACTTAGATGGCTGTCGGCCATTGAAGCAATAATCATTCAAAAGAAAAGAAAAAGAGTACTGCGTAAGGGCCTCCCAGTCAGCAAGCTTTTGCTGTGTGGTACTGTGGTAAGTGATGTGGTGGTGTGTGGTGTAGGGACATGTGGTATAATGTGGCCATATGTGCTGTGGTGGTGTGTGGTGTGATGTGGCTGCATGTGGTGTGAGGTAAGCACGATGTGTGGTGACATATACTGTAGTGTGATAAGGCTGTATGTGTGTTACTTGTAGAGAAGTATATTTTAGACTTGTGGTCGAGCGGCTTTTATATCTTGTAGTAGTCTCCCCACCAGATGTCATGTAGTGACGGGAGAGGTAAAGAATAGTATGGGACTATTTTTATTTGTCTTTGGAAATATTAAACAGGTATAATAGTATAAGTCCTGGGTAGCTACCTCCCTGTCTCGCTATCTCTCTCTCTCTTCCTGTTCTAAGGCTAATCTCCGTCTCGACCTCTCTCTAGGGTCGCTTGTCTCCTTCTCTCTAGCCTGTTCGGTGGCTAATCTCCGTCTGAGCTCTCTTTCCTAAATTCTGGTATAGCAGGGGTGGACTAGATCTTTGTTCACGAGAGGACTGCTGACAGCTAACTGCATCATCTCCTTACTGGCCGCTGTCGTCAGCTTTCCTCAGTGTTAAGAGTGTGTAAGCATGCTTAGCACTGCTCGATTCTCGCAGACACAACACCTTCTCATCATTTGACTTCCTGCTTCTATCTGTCTCTCTATCTATCTATTTATCTATCTATCTAGTATGATTTGCAATTATAATATGGAGACCTACCACATTGCTCAGCCGCGCAAAAATGGCGTACCATCGACATTTAATAGTTATAATATATTAATACATACTACATACACATTATAATGAACTTGTAAGCTAATTAAGTGAAATACATAATATTGTAAAGTAACATAATTGTATGAATATTGTATACATATATTATTCATAGTAAATAGTGATTATTCAGTAATATTACATTTTAAATAAGTTGAATACATATTGGAATAAATGCAATGATTGTTGTATAACACTTTGTAAGACGTGCATGTACAACAGACGTACGCATATAATTGTGCAATGGTAATACTGCTAGGTTATACATTACATATTTGAGTTATCACTTTAGTAATGTCTAATATTTCACCTAACTTGTATGATGATACTGGTAATACAGAATTGTGCTATAATTGTATGACTTATAATATTGTACTAACATTGTGGTACTACATAATTGTGTTGGCCTTATAATTGTAGTTACATTTTGTTAATGCAACTATTACATATGTGTCTTGGCCTTATAATTGTAGTTAAAGGTACATAAAAGTTACATCTTGTTAATGCAACTGTTTTGTCGTTACATAATTGTTACATATCGTTTGTAGGTACATAATTGTAGTTAAAGTTACATAAAAGTTACATCTTGTTAATGCAACTGTTACATAATTGGCAAAGTGTAACATAATGCAATCGTTTGTCGTTACATAATTGTTACATATCGTTTGTAGGTACATAATTGTAGTTAGTGTAACATAATGCAATCGTTTGTCGTTACATAATTGTTACATATCGTTTGTAGTTACAAAATTGTAGTTAAAGTTACATAAAAGTTACATCTTGTTAATGCAACTGTTACATAATTATAATATGGAGTAACATAATCGTAATAACTGCAGTCCTAAAATATCCTGCCTCTACAAGCAAATACAAAGTCGCTGCTTTATGATACAAAGTCTTTATGACATTTGGTAGCAGCGAACGTATACGAACCTCGTCTACGAATCAACATTAAATTCCTACAAAATATCAAGATTGACAACAACCAACAATATCAGCTCCTGCCCCCTCCGTCTCCCAGATCATTACGCTGATGCAGAGGTCAAGAGATCACTCGACGCCTTGCAAGTAGCTTAACGACAAACCAGCAAATCTGCGGACATCGTCTCCGAATTAAAAGCAAATTTCTACAAATGCAACCGAGACTACAAGATTAGCTTCAGTTCTACAAAGTCTACAGCCATCTACAATCAACTACAGCCATCTACAATCAACTACAATTAACAACTCTACGTCGTCTGTATAATCTTCTACACGCACCTACAAGTAGCGGCAGTCTTCATTCTACAACGAGTAAATCACAAGAAAAAAAGGACCAAGAATACATCAAGAAAGAAAAAACAAACAAACAAACAAACAAACGAAGAGTGAGAGACGACTCACAACTCATAACCACCAGACCTCACCCTCCTCTCTCTGCTACATCCACCCAACCCCCACCGCTTACGCAGGTGTGAAGAGGTCAATGCACGCAGCAAAACACCAAGTCCATATTTACAACTCATCTTACTCACTCGTCTTCACTCAAGTTACTCATCGCTACTCATTCACTCACCACAGCTACCAGTGTGGGAAGTTGAGGTCATCATGCGTGCTTGCTGAACAGACGCCACGTCAGTCAACACACCACCTGCACCACCACTCACACCACGGTAAAAAATTAGTGAGTTACATAGTTACTTCATTTATACAATACACAGTGATAGACAATAAGCTTCTGCACAAACATATAAAACGTGTTGTATAGTTACAGCTTAAATACACATACTTACTTCAGTTATCTTCATAATTCAATCATTAAATACTTGCACCAACAATAAATATTCTACACTGTATATATTCATTCATTTATTATAACATTTATTTACTACCAACGAGTGTTACCATTTATACCTACATAAAATACGTGTTTCATATATACAACTATACATATCTACAAAGTAATAAAGAAAATATACCATCACAGTTACTCAGTGAGCGATTAAAAGAACTGTATTAAACATTTATTAATTAAAGCTACCTAGTGGAAACAGATAAATTAAGTTACAAGGTAAACTAGAAAAAAAAAAAAAAAAAAAATGGCCAACACAAATGCCGTTAGCAAGAGTGAACATCTTCAACACAATCGTGAAGACAATGATTTCCACACAGTGCTGACACACATATTACCCACGACAGGTACAGGTGAACAACAAGTCAGTGTGTATAGTTAATACTGTATATAGTGTATATATTTTTTATATAAAATAACAAAATATGGGACTATATAATATCATTTTCAGTAATATCTGTGCAATATAAACTAAACTTTAAAAAAGTATCTCAAGGAAATTAGCCAGTAATTATGTAACCATGAACAACATGGAAAAAAGTGTACACAAGCAAAGAAAAACAAATACCACATAAACTACAAACGAAAAAGCAAATTGTGTCTCCACAAACAAGTGGCATGACACATCATCACTATCATCGACCGCAGCATATGTTAGGACTGCAGTTATTACGATTATGTTACTCCATATTATAATTATGTAACAGTTGCATTAACAAGAGGTAACTTTTATGTAACTTTAACTACAATTTTGTAACTACAAACGATATGTAACAATTATGTAACGACAAACGATTGCATTATGTTACACTAACTACAATTATGTACCTACAAACGATATGTAACAATTATGTAACGACAAACGATTGCATTATGTTACACTTTGCCAATTATGTAACAGTTGCATTAACAAATGTTACTTGTAGAGAAGTATATTTTAGACTTGTGGTCGAGCGGCTTTTATATCTTGTAGTAGTCTCCCCACCAGATGTCATGTAGTGACGGGAGAGGTAAAGAATAGTATGGGACTATTTTTATTTGTCTTGGAAATATTAAACAGGTATATTAGTATAAGTCCTGGGTAGCTACCTCCCTGTCTCGCTATCTCTCTCTCTCTTCCTGTTCTAAGGCTAATCTCCGTCTCGACCTCTCTCTAGGGTCGCTTGTCTCCTTCTCTCTAGCCTGTTCGGTGGCTAATCTCCGTCTGAGCTCTCTTTCCTAAATTCTGGTATAGCAGGGGTGGACTAGATCTTTGTTCACGAGAGGACTGCTGACAGCTAACTGCATCATCTCCTTACTGGCCGCTGTCGTCAGCTTTCCTCAGTGTTAAGAGTGTGTAAGCATGCTTAGCACTGCTCGATTCTCGCAGACACAACACCTTCTCATCATTTGACTTCCTGCTTCTATCTGTCTCTCTATCTATCTATTTATCTATCTATCTAGTATGATTTGCAATTATAATATGGAGACCTACCACATGTGGTGTTGTGGTGTTATATGGCTGATTGTGGTGTGGTGATATGTTGTATGAACTGGCTGTATGTGGTTTGGTGATATGCAGTGTTATGTTACTGTATGTGATGTGGTGGGATGTGGTGTTACATGGTTGTATGTGGCGTGGTGATACGTGGTGTTATATGGTTGTATGTGGCGTGGTGATATGTGTTTTATATGGTTGTATGTGGTGTGTTAATATGTGGTGTCCTGTGGCTGTATGTGCTGTGATTGTATGTGTTATGATGTGGCTGTATTTGGTGTGGTGATATGTGGTGTTGTGTATGTGGTGTGGTCATGTGGTGTTATGTGGCTATATGTGGTGTGGTGGTATGTGGTATTATATGGCTGTTTGTGTGATATGTGGTGAGTTGTGGCTGTATGTGGTGTGGTGATAATTGATGTGATGTGGCTGTATGTGGTGTAGTGGTATGTGATATGAAGTGACTGTACGTTGTGTGGTGACATATGGTGTGGTGTGGTTGTTTGTGGTGGTACTGTATTATGTGCCTGTATGTGGTGTGATGATATGTGGCATTGTGTGGCTGTATGTGGTGTTATGTGCCTGTATGTGGTGTGGTGTTATGTGGTATGAAGTGGCTGTATGTGGTGTGATGATACATGGCATTGTGTGGCTTTATGTGGTGTGGTTTTGAATGGTTGTCATAAAGACTTTGTAGTTACTTGTAGAGAAGTATATTTTAGACTTGTGGTCGAGCGGCTTTTATATCTTGTAGTAGTTTCCCCACCAGATGTCATGTAGTGACGGGAGAGGTAAAGAATAGTATGGGACTATTTTTATTTGTCTTGGAAATATTAAACAGGTATAATAGTATAAGTCCTGGGTAGCTACCTCCCTGTCTCGCTATCTCTCTCTCTCTGTTCTAAGGCTAATCTCCGTCTCGACCTCTCTCTAGGGTCGCTTGTCTCCTTCTCCACTCTCTTTCCTAACATCTCGTGTAGTAGGGTGTGTGTGTCACGTATGTTCCTCATGGCAACAGAACTTTCTCACGAGAGGACTGCTGACAGCTAACTGAATCATCTCCTTACTGGCCGCTGTCGTCAGCTTTCCTCCGTGTAAGCGTTTAGCGCTGCTCGCTTCTCGCAAACACAACACCTTCTCATCATTTGACTTCCTGCTTCTATCTGTCTCTCTATCTATCTATTTATCTATCTATCTATTATGTAGTCCTATATTTGCTCGGCCGCGCGAAAATGACGTACCATCGACATTTAATAGTTATAATATATTAATACATACTACATACACATTATAATGAACTTATAAGCTAATTAAGTGAAATACATAATATTGTAAAGTAACATAATTGTATGAATATTGTATACATATATTATTCATAGTAAATAGTGATTATTCAGTAATATTACATTTTAAATAAGTTGAATACATATTGGAATAAATGCATTAAAGTAAATTATTTAACTGTAATACAGTATGTACTTGGGTTATTATAGTGAAATGTATACATGCAAGAATAAAAATAGTTTAAAATTAAGATTATTGTAAGAGTTATTAATATTTCATTTAAAGATAATGGTACTGGTCTGCCATATATGGGTCATTCTTCTTTGTGTTATTAATATTATTATTATTATTATTTTTTTTTTTTTTTTTATATATATAATTAATACTATATACAAAATATATACACTTCATTCAGGGTGGTTAACTGTGATGTTAACTCTCCCCCCACTAAACAATGACTCCAAATTAGCAATTCTTGCATGCATTCTGTGCATGGCCAACAGCAATACTGCAACCACAATGCAGATAATTATAAAGACAGAAGGTGCTTGGCTATACACATAATATGGGTTGAACATACTCAAACTCAAATCTTCCCAGGGCTTCATTGTTTCATTGATCAGCTGCATAGTTTCAAACTTAGGTGAAGTCAGCTTAATACTTGTGCTCATGTTTAAGTCCATATCAGGCAGTGGGTGGAAATGTTTGTGTGTATGGTTGATAATGGCGTAGTGATTGATGGTGGAAAAAGTAGACATGGATGGTGTAAATACTGCACAGTAGTCTGGTGCTATGTATAATCCTGAGGCTGATGTATGAGATGGTGGTATATCTGGACAGACTATGTAAACTGATGTGTTATGAGGGAAATAAAAAAACTGCGAGTGTCCAATGCGTTGATGGTGTACAAGTTTATCTGGAGCAAAAGTGAAGTTGCAATGATGATGAATATTGTTATTGCTGATGATAGCCATTTCACAAGGGACCGTATCAGTAGGCTGAAACGTGAAAATGTACGCAGGACAAAGATGAACAGCATGTAAGGATGTGCGGCACTTTCGCTCAATCGTTGACTCACTTGCGAAAGTGACAGTGTCTCGTCTCTTGGAGACCATGATGAGTTCGGTGTCTGTGTTGATGTTGATGATGACTAAAGTGTTGTTGTTTCTATAGGGGAAGGGGTGTATTTGGTATACTGTGAACAGGTCTTCCGTGATGAATGGTACATGAACTATCACTGATGTTGGTGTTAGTGTTGCTTCCAAGTACGGGTAATATTGCATAAATTCCCTACTGCGGAACAATGGCTTCAATTTATGTTTATGTATGCCTTGACTAACTATCTGACGTAGCTCATGAACTGGGAGTAAGTCATTTGTGATCTTGCCATCACCAGCATTCGAAATTCCTTGCATAAGTGCCCTGAAATGATCTCTAGTGTTCTCTAATTGTAGTAGAATCGTGTCAATATGTTCTGTGATGATGGAGAAGTGCTGGAAAAGGGTAACGTTACCCTCCAAGTCATTTATTTTATCTATACTCTCGAGAGCTACGTTTTCTGCTTGTTTCAGATTTTTCACAATTGTTTTCATTGCTGAGTTCTGTCCTGTGATGAATTTATCTTGGTATGTTAGTACCTGAGCTATCTTATTAAATTTTTTGTTTATTTCTTTAAGGTCATCCTCTGTAGCCAATCCAAAGATGTTCCCAAGAATTGCGCCGCCCAGATCGAACAAACCGCGCTTATGGCGAGTACGTGTGATATTGTTCCTGTCGCTCAGCACCTCTGTTCCATAAGATGGGAGATCTTGGATCATGACGAGCATAGTTGACTTCGCCTGTTCTAGTTTCCATTTCGCTAACTTCACCATTTCATCCACTTCCTTGGTGATATGTGATTGTGAAACATAATTCCCTATCTTGAAGTCCAGAGTTCGCATCGGCGTCGCAAGTCTTTCTATATAATTAGGTAAGTCATACAAGTAATCTAGACTTATTTCAGTACTCATGACATCCTTGACGATTGTAGTCGTGGCCGTTGGAGCTATGAGGCATCCTTGTCGTACTATATGCTTGGGGTCTAGGTGCGCATATACTCTTACTATGTATAGGAGAATCCATAGCATAAGTCCCTTCATCGTAACCTACCGAAAAAAAAAAAAATCTATTAATTTCCTATAAAGCTGTGGTTGATGATAGTGATGATGTGCGTTACGGTTGGCTGTTATTTCATTTATAGAAGGAGTTTAAATCGATATTTAATTCTCGTAAATGATGTACTGTAGATTTCATTGGAATAGTTGCACCTATGTTCGATTGTTTGGTATATGACCTTAATTTCTTTTTGTAATCATTGTTGTGTTCTTGCTTGGTTTCTTGAGGTACGTTCACCTGTTCGGTTGTATCCGAGGCTGAATAATTATGTGATAATTCCCTTGAAACTCGTTTTAAATGGTCAATATGAACTTGTTTTTCCTCGCCACTTGAAAGTGACTTAATTAAAACTTTGTTTGCCTTTATGTTAATTACTCTGTATGGGCCCTCAAATTTAGGGGATAATTTATTGTCTCTCGTATGAATGACACCGTAAACAATGTCTCCTAAGCTGATAGGTGAATCTTTTGCCTTTTTGTTAAATGCCTCCGTCATTTCTTCCTTGGACATCGTTAATTGTTTTTGCACTCTTTTGTGAATGTCCTGGAATTCACGTAAACGGAGTTTAGAGTAATCATCGTAATTGTATATAGGCATGCTGTCACCTTCTAGGAGCTCATATGGTAATTTTTTATCTGTGCCATATATAATGAAATGTGGTGTGTCACCAATGGATTTATTTATAGACCCATTAATGGAGGCCTCTACTCTGGGAATCCAATCATCCCAGCTTGCATAATTTTCACTGAGAATGTGTCGTAGCACATCTAATACCTTTTTATTTTGTCTCTCTACCAACCCATTCGATGCTGGGTGATAGGCCAAAACGTTAACCTTTTTAATGTTGTATTGTTTACATATTTCTTGTAAGATCTCAGAATTAAATTCTCCTCCATTATCACTTATTAATACCTTTGGGGTAGTAAAGCGACATATTACATTATCTGTTATTGCCTTTGCTACTGTCTCTGCTGTCTTATCTTTAATTGGAGCTAAAATGACATAACGGGAAAAATGATCCGTTGCTACGAATAAGTATAGGTTATTATTGTATGATAATGGCATCTTGAGTAAATCAACAGCGACAACGTCCCATGGTTGATGTGGTACTGGGTAATTACCCATCGGTGCAGGTGTGATTGGGTATCCTTTGTGTTTCGCACATGATTCGCATCTGTCTATATGATTGTGTATATCTCTTCGTAATGAAGGCCAGTAATATAATAGCTGGGCTTGGTTGAATGTCTTATCCTTTCCAGGGTGTCCTGCATGTGGGCTGTCGTGTATCATTCGTAATACTTGGGGTATCATGTCATTAGGTACTACCAACCGGTTAGTATTTCTTTGGCGTTTTGGTTGTTTAGAGTTAATTTTGTATAATGTATTATTGACCATTGTGAATTGTTCAAGTGGGACATGCAGTTTGGGTAATTGTATGTCATCTCCACTTTCTAACTTGTATATTACTTTTGACCATACTGGGTCAAGTCTTTGTGCCTTTGCGATATCCTCGTGGTTTGGGATATTTCCTTTGAGATCTAACGCCGCAACCTGAATTGTGTTCGGGTTCCTAGATAATGCGTCAGCTACTATATTCATTTTACCTTGTATATAATGTATTTGTACACTGTAGTTTTCAACTGTACATTTCCATCTTGCTCTCCTCCCAGAAAGGAGTTTTTCTTTAAACATACCCACCAGTGGTTTATGGTCGGTGAATAAGTGGATTTCGTAACCATATACCAAATCTCGAAACTTTTGTAATGCAAAAATCACTGCAAGTGCCTCAAACTCTGTAGTGCTATAATATTTTTCTGCACCTCTTGTTTGTCTGCTGGCAAATGCAATTGGTTGATTCTTTCCTCTTTTATCTTCCTGCATCAGTACAGCCCCTAATCCTTTAACTGATGCGTCTGTACAAATAAGAAATGATTTCGTGTAATCTGGATATGCTAAACAAGGTGCATTCGTTAGTTTAATTTTTAGATTGTTAAATGCCCTTTTTTGTTCTTCTTCCCATTGGAATACAGCATCTTTTTTGAGTAGTTGGAATAGAGGGAAGGCTATATGAGAGAACTGTGGTACGAAGGACCTATAGTACCCAGCCAGACCTAAAAATTGTCTAACTTCGTCAGTCGTAGTGGGTTCAGGAAAATCTCTCACTGCCTGTATTTTGTCATCAGTGGTGTGAATACCATCAGAGCTTAATTTGTGGCCTAAGAAATTTATTTCCTTAAAGCAAAATTTGCTTTTAGAAAGTTTAATTTTTAATCCAGCATCACTAAGCTTTTGTAAGAGTAAGTCTAATTTCCTGAGATGATCCTTAATATTCTTCGTTGCGATAATAATATCGTCAAGATAAACAAATATTCCTTGTCCTAAAATTCCGGACAATACGTAATTCATAAGACGCTGGAACGTACCGGGGCTGTCCTCAGTCCCATTGGCATTCTTGTATATTGATAATGGCCTCTGTTTGTTGAAAAGGCAGTGTATTTACGTGACTCCTGAGATACCGGAATCTGATAGTATCCGTTTAGGAGATCGATGGTCGAGAATATATTATTCTCAGGACCAATATTCTGTAGAACATCACTTAGCAATGGCATGGGAAATCTGTCAGGGATTGTGTGATTATTTAGTTTACGGTAATCTACTACCGCACGCATTTCTCCATTTCTCTTGGGCACAAAGAAAAGGGGAGCGTTCCACGGAGAAACTGAAGGCTCAATAATTCCAAGCTTTAACATTTCATCGACATACTGATTTGCAAGTGTACGTTGGGAGTGTGGTATGCGATAAGCTGGTACGAAAATTGGTGGTGTTTCTGGGTGCACATTAATCATGTGATTAATCAAGTTAGTACACCCTAATCGTTCTCCGGGCAAAGCTACGGTGTCCCTGTGTGTTTCCAGCAGGGTTAACAAATCATTTTCTTCGTCAAATTCACCTGAGTGAATTAAATTCTCTTTTATTCTTTCTCTATCCGTAGATTTTATCTCACTTGTTACTCCACCAATATTTATTTCCTTCACAGGGGCGAAACATTTTTCAATATTAACTATGCAAGTTCCCTTCTTCAACTGAACTTCCCCATTCATGTGATTAATAATGAATATCTGAGTTAGTCCTTCGTCGTTCGTATGACATAATGCGTTTTCTACTGACAATCCCTTTACTTTACATAATTCTTCTAAGACAAGAACAGTACTATTCCGTAATTTGCTCTTTATGGTAACCTTCATGTATGAATTAGGTGGTATAACCAAATCATTAGTGAGATGGGCTGGAAAAATTGATAAATCAGTACTGTTATCTGAGTCACTAATTCTGGAGGATGGGGTTGCTGGTGTAAGTGGATCTATACACTCATCTGTTTGTGTATGTTTGTTAAAGCCTTTAATATTACCAATTCTTTTTGGCTCTCTTCTACCAATCGGTGAGGGCTCTGAAAGTATTTCCTCTATAAATTCATTATCAAAGTCTATTCCATTCATTTGTGGGAGTATAGTTATGTTCTCAGTTCTCATGGATCTTAAGCCCAGTAACATATGAGCTTTAATTGCTAAGTTTTCAACGATATAGAACAATGCAGAGAATGGTCTTGTAGTTTCTGTGAAACTGAGATTTAATCTTATCATACCTTTTACTGTAATCTCTTGACCATCTACTGTGTTTAATTCTAAATCAGCTTCATCCAGAAAAGTTACTTTCTTTTTATTTTTAAGAATTCTATTTAGTTCTTCATGTGTTATTAAGTTCACTGGAGAGCCTGTATCTAAAAATAAGGAAACGTTTTGATCCTCACATACAGCTGGTATCAAGATACACTCATTTCCCAACATGCCTCCTATGTGAAGTTTAACCTTGTTCTTCTTTACGTTTGTTCGTTTTTTGTCATGACTTGGTCTTCCCCCGATTTGAACATAGACACAATTTTTTCTACTGTTTTGCAATCACTAGTCCAGTGCCCTTGGTATCTATGATGCCTACAGTAAGGACCAAACCCTTGTGTCTTTTGATTATCCTCTTTTGCCTTGATAAAGCATTCATACCTTGTGTGTCCTGGTTTTGCACAGTAATGACACAGAATGGACCTATCCCTTGACTGTGACCTACGAGGTGATTTCCCATAAAAAGTGTTGTTTATAGCGCGAGACCTGCTCGGGCTGCGCGAAAACTTATGAAACTGCCTGTAGGAAGGCGTGTGGGAACGAGGTCTAGGCGTCTTTGCTTGTTTGGGCTGCCTCATTTCAGGTCGCGATCGATTTTGTTCTCTGTTTGGGGTCGGTGTTGATGTTTTCACAGCTGATACTGTCTCAGGTACCCTGATTCTACCAGAATGTGCATGTGTGTCGACCACACCTGCTTTACTGCACTGCATCTCTACCTCGTTCATTAAGTCTAGTAAGCACATTCCAGGGATGTACGCTATTGTTTTGGCGACCTTAAGGGTTCTATCAGGTAATTTACACAAGGCAGCTACATAACCAATGATGTCCACGACGAGGTCTGGGGACATCTTTCCATCATCTGTTATCCACTTAGAATTCTCCAGAGTAGCTAATAGGGTTCTCTTGATTGTGGAGACATCAGCAGTTATTTCACTGAGCACATGGTTTGTAGTGTGCTCCCTTACAAGATCTACAATTTTATGTAATTCTGGAATTATACCTGGCAAGAAGTTCATACCTCCAGAAAATTTCTTCAGAAATTCAGTTTTAAATTCATCATATGTCCTAGCACGATGTAGCTTATCGGAGCGCAATAAATTGCTTGCTGGACATCTTTCCTGGCTTATGCAAGATGAAAAAATAGCAATTTTCTCTTGTTCATCTAGTATGTGGCGCTTGATGAACATTTGTTCGCACTGACTGATTAATGAAATGACATCAATGCGATCCTTGTCTGTGCCAGAGAATTTTGGGGCAGTCTTATCCTCGTGATACACAAAAACGTGAGGTGTGGTTTTTAGATCAGCAGTATTTGTTTCTTGATTCATATTTAATGATTGCCCTGTTAATTCAACTTGTACGAGTTTATCGTTATGTGAGGGAATGGTAGAATATGTATGACCGGACCGGTGAACCCTGTTAAGTATATTGGCATACGTATTTAAGGCAGCTGCGAAGTCGATACTCTCAACGTCTGAAGGGGTTTCCCACTCATCATCCGAAACTCCCGTATTTGTTTCCTTATCTATAACGTGTGGTGTGGGTTGTACAATGGGTGGGCTGTCTCTTAATTGTGAGTCTGATGTTGTGGCAATTTGTGTGTCATCTGGTATTAACGTGGGTGGTTGCGAAAATATTCCTGTCATTAAGATATGATGTTATGAAATACGCCTCTTGTTTATTTATGTCCTAGCAAACTAGATGATTAAATAAGTTGAATATAGCTAATTTTAGCACTGAGAAGAAATGAGCAAGTATAATTTTACCCACTTGATACAGATCGTAGAGGTGTGTCGATACAAAAGTCGATCTCGGAAGAAAAGACAGGTTTGATTGAAGATCTCTTGATAATTCTAGTGGTGTGTTGATGGACGATATTACTCAGGAAACTCCATGGCCTGGTATTTGTTGTGGTTAACGGCTGTCCCAGGCAAACCTCAACATAGAACGTCGAATTTCCAACTTAACTGTGAAAATAAGTGAATATGAGTAGGAGCTATGTGAATAATGAGTAATGAGTAGTGGGTGAGAAGTGCCTGGTGTCAGTCACACGTTGCTTGGCATGGCAGACTCGCGTTGTGATGTCATCTCAGCACATGGTGACGTCGGCTTCCCACACTGGTAGCTGTGGTGAGTGAATGAGTAGCGATGAGTAACTTGAGTGAAGACGAGTGAGTAAGATGAGTTGTAAATCGTGTCTCACTCTTCGTTTGTTTGTTCCCTTTATTCTATGTGGAAGTTTTCTCTGTCCTTTTCTCTAGTGATTTATTCGTTGTGGGATGAAGACTGCCGCTACTTGTAGGTGCGTGTAGAAGATTATACAGACGACGTAGAGTTGTTAATTGTAGTTGATTGTAGATGGCTGTAGTTGATTGTAGATGGCTGTAGACTTTGTAGAACTGAAGCTAACCTTGTAGTCTCGGTTGCTTTTGTAGAAATTTGCTTTTAATTCGGAGACGATGTCCGCAGATTTGCTGGTTTGTCGTTAAGCTACTTGCAAGGCGTCGAGTGATCTCTTGACCTCTGCATCAGCGTAATGATCTGGGAGACGGAGGGGGCAGGAGCTGATATTGTTGGTTGTTGTCAATCTTGATATTTTGTAGGAATTTAATGTTGATTCGTAGACGAGGTTCGTATACGTTCGCTGCCACCAAATGTCATAAAGACTTTGTAGTTACTTGTAGAGAAGTATATTTTAGACTTGTGGTCGAGCGGCTTTTATATCTTGTAGTAGTTTCCCCACCAGATGTCATGTAGTGACGGGAGAGGTAAAGAATAGTATGGGACTATTTTTATTTGTCTTGGAAATATTAAACAGGTATAATAGTATAAGTCCTGGGTAGCTACCTCCCTGTCTCGCTATCTCTCTCTCTCTGTTCTAAGGCTAATCTCCGTCTCGACCTCTCTCTAGGGTCGCTTGTCTCCTTCTCCACTCTCTTTCCTAACATCTCGTGTAGTAGGGTGTGTGTGTCACGTATGTTCCTCATGGCAACAGAACTTTCTCACGAGAGGACTGCTGACAGCTAACTGAATCATCTCCTTACTGGCCGCTGTCGTCAGCTTTCCTCCGTGTAAGCGTTTAGCGCTGCTCGCTTCTCGCAAACACAACACCTTCTCATCATTTGACTTCCTGCTTCTATCTGTCTCTCTATCTATCTATTTATCTATCTATCTATTATGTAGTCCTATATGGTGTTTTGTGGCTGTATGTGGTGTTATGTGCTTGTATGTGGTGTGGTGTTATGTGGTATGAGGTGGATGTATGTGGTGTGATGATATGTGGCGTTGTTTGGCTGTATGTGGTGTGGTTTTATGTAGTGTTTTGTGGCTGTGTGTGGTGTGGTGATATGTGGTGTGATGTGGCTGTGTGCGGTGTGGCAATATGTGGTGTGATGTGGCTGTATGTGGTGTTGTGATAAGTGACTATATGTGGTATGGTGATGTGTGACAATATATGGTGTGGCGATACGTGGTGCTATGTAGCTGTCTGTGGTGTGGTGGTCTGTGGCGCGGTGGTATATAGTGTGATGTGACCGTATATGGTGTCGTGGTACGTTGTGCTATGTATCAGTATGTGGTGATATGTGGTGTGATGAATGTGGTGTGGTGATAGTTGGTGTGATGTGACTGTATATAGTGTGGTGGTATGTGGTGAATTTTAGTTTTATAAGGTGTGGGAGTATGTGGTCTGATATGTCTATATGTGGTGTGGCGATATGTGATGAGGAAGCAAAGCATTAGCGTGGGAGTTGTTTGTGAGCAGGAGCAGTTTCGGAATGGAAAGATGGGAATGGACGGGGAGGTGGGGGACTGTTGAGTGTTGGTGAGTGGAAGACAGGAATGAGGGAAGAAAGAGGGAAAAAGAAGTCAGAAGAAGAGAGAGAGAGAGAGAGAGAGAGAGAGAGAGAGAGAGAGAGAGGGGAGAGAAGGGGAGAGAAGGAAAAAAGAGTGAAGTTGAGGGAAGAGGAGGTACAAGGTGACATAGAGGGGAAAGGGAGAGGGGAGAGCGGACTGAGTGAGGTGAAGGGAGAGGGGAGAGAGGACTGAGAGAGGAGAAAGGAGAGGAGAGATGCAGGCACTAGGAGTGAAAGGGAGATTGAAAAGACTGGGGTGGGACGAGAGAGAGGGAGAGTCTTGAATTAATCGTTAACATTCCCTTTAGGTAGGCATTCAGGGTCAAAAATCTTGAATACACTTGGCTTTTCTTCCCTTCTCCTGGCTGTCTTCCATTACAATTCACCCTTCCACTTATGTCCCCTTACCTAGCACCTATGCCATTTTTTCAATGACATTTTTTTTTTTTTTTTCAGCCAATCCTCCACTCACCATCATTCTCTCCCCCTCGATCGAGTCATTAAAAAAAAAAAAAAAAAAAACGCTTAATCTTTCATTCGGTGTGCCAAAATATTTTGTCTTATTTTATGTTTAGTGGGCAAAGTCTCTTACTTCCTATAGGGGATATTTTAGTCAGGGTGTCTAGAATCGTCTTATTACTTTTTACTGTGAAACCCAAAAATGTATTTTTTTTTTTTTCATACAAGGTATTAATTTCTCTATAGAATTTCCTTCTGTGTCAATAACTCTCTTTCATGTTACCTGTAACGAAGTTTGCGTATTTTCGATGGTAACCTTGCACAAACATTCAAATCCCGCATTTACCATATGACATATGTACAAAGGCATAAGCTTTGAGGGAAGGTAAGATTTTTGAAGTACTCTATCAATTTTCAATATCAGAAGTTAATCATATATAAGCTTTAGGTATAAAGACTAGTGTGTTGAAGAAATTTGCCTTAAATAAACTATTCAACCACACAGGCTCGGTCTAAATAGCCTAGCCTATCCGCATAATGTATAGGGCCTAGGCTAGCCTATAGACTAGGCATTAATTCTGTCAGGTGCCTGTATATTGCTAATTTAGGTAGTATTACATTTCATTTAGTCACACCCTAGGGGAATTCCAGCCTTTCTAATGATATTTACTCCTCAACTTAGGCGGGGTTTCATATATGACATTTTTCTCGCAAATATGTCCTTTAGGTGTTTTTGTTCGTGCAGTAACAACTCACTGTATAGTCATGGCTTGGGGAGGACGACGTTAGCCCGCCCCTGCCCTCAAATTTATGAGCTTTCACAGTTAATGTAGGTTAGGGTTGAGGATTAAATTTGGTTGGATTAAGTCTGATTTGGTAGGTTAGGTTAGATTAAAAAGCACTTTGTTCGCTTTTAATTCCTTTTTTTTTTATTTTGTATATGTCTTCAACCACATACAGCGATTAGGCCAGGTTAGGTTAGGTAAGATGCTTTTGCAGTTAATGTAAGTTAGGTTGGAGGTTAAATTTTGTTGGATTAGGTCTGATTTGGTAGGTCAGGTTAGTTTAATTAACCCGATAGCTGCTACATACATCATATGAAGAATAGCATGCGACTGCTATGTACATCATATGATCAAGCTTTTTTTTTTTTTTTTAATGCACGCTACATTTTCCACCCAAATGTCCACAAATAGCGTACCACAGCCAAACTAAGGTAAATAATGAACTCATATTTGGTTTCCTATTCTTTTCCATGCACTCTTTCATTTATAAGAGCAAAAATGATTTTTGAGGAAAAAAAAAAAAATCCCATTTTTTTGTGCATGAGGGGATTGACCATGAAACCTAATGCCACAGTTAATAGGTTAAAAAGCACTTCATTCAGTTTTATTTCCCTTTTTATTTCAACCACACACAGGGATTAGGCTAGGTTAGGTTAGGTTAGATTAGATTAGGTTAATACTATTCATTCATTCATTCATTGCCAGACGCCATGTATCCCAAACGGGGTGGCCAACGGCTTAGAATTAATTGTTTTACAGGGAGGGGCACTAATCCTCCACCAACCCCACTTGACACGTAGGGATGCCAACAGCATCTGGTGTTCCCAGGCGGTCACCCATCCAAGTACTAACCAGACCCAGCGTTGCTTAACTTCGCTGATCGGACGGGAAGCGGTGTACTCAACGTGGTATGGCCGTTGGCAGGTTAATACTAAAAGGTAAATAATTTGTTCGATTTTACAGTTTTCAACTCGTATTTGACTTCAACCCCTTAATGGAAGTTAGGACAGGTTTGGGTATGTATGTGATCATATGTGGTTGAAAGTATTGTCAATTAAAGTCAAAATATGGGTAAATCCTCCCTCCAGAGAAAAAATTAAATTTGTATATATATATATATATATATATATATATATATATATTTAGTGCCAGTTTAAGGATATTATTTCGAATCTGACTTCACCCAATTACAGGCCCTAGGATTTGTTTGCGGTGGAAATTGTTCCGTATATCATGCAAAAAAGGGTTATTTCTTACCAATACTGAAAAAAAAAAAAAAAATAATAAAATACAGTGGGCTTGCACAGTACAAGAGTGGATGGGCAGTCCTTGTCCTCGCGCACTTTGAAATTGCGCACTGTGAATACATAATCTTATGAGAAAAATTACATATGGGCGGTACCCCGTCATACCTTGTCATTTTTTGACCCTTAGAGACATAATAAAGGGAAAATTTTTCAGACATATACTGCAGATATAGCTACAATAACAAAAATATGGTCAGTCACCTTAACAACAGTAGACAACATGCCTGATGGACGTAAATAACAGGGGTTCCGAGGAACGGGAGCACATTTAGAGTGCCCCCGCTGCACCACCCCCCATACCGCGCATGTTTAACAGTTGCCAGTGTTGTATTATTCCAGGCTTTGATGAAGAAATTTATGGCCTTTTGAATGTTATATTTCTTCCAGAATGTAACAAGTCATTATGGTAGGGGTTGCAGGTATGCCAAGTGAAGCAGGTGGGACTGTGGAGGTGGAGGCGGCTGGTGAGTCGGGGGGGGGGGGCAGTGGAGGTGGAAGGGACGGTGGTGGGCGAGTCAAGAGAGGTGGTGAGGGGAGGTTCCGGGACGGTGGCGGGCGAGTCAAGAGAGTGGTGAAGGGAGGTTCCTCCATCTCCTTGCTACTGCTCACATTTTTGGCAATTTCCTTCATCTCTTCTTGTTTGTCTGCTTCATTCCTTATTTTGTTATGGACGTATTTGCTGTATAATAACTTGGCATTCGCGAAATAACTATCATTCATCGAGTCCAAACATTACTAAAGACTAAGTCTACTAATACCAAGTCGGTTCACTTTCCATCAGGGTGCAGGGAGGTGTGGCTTGTGTGTGACGTCAGTTGGCTTAAGTAACAGAAAATGTATAAAACCACAGATTCAAATTAAACATTTATAACAAGGGAAAACGAAGCAGGGGAAAAAGTGCTTCCTTCACACCTCTACACCTTCCATCACACATTCAGTCCCTTCCCTCACTTCACCGAACTGAAAAATAGGTTATGATCTGAGTAGTGGTGCAAACATCCATCCTCCATCATGGTTAGGAGTCAACTGAGCTGGTGTTTCGTGCCAGAGCCAGTCGATATCACTCCGATGCTTCGCCCCCTGCGCGAGCTTGGAGCCGTTTTAGAAGGAAGTGAACCGACTTGGTATTAATAGACTTAGATTAAAGAAACTGGGTTTCTCTTCTAACTTACCGTTATTGCCAAAAACATTATTATCGAAGTCGTTATTGGCGAGATGCTACTGTAGACTCCTCTTGAGCACCTTCCCTAAGAGCCTCTGAAGTCGCAATGGGCCCGTTGTGCAGGGAGGGGGGTCGCTTAGTTAGGGAAAATAGTGGTTTTGGGCCATTCCTTGCCTCTACCTCGCGGATTGTGGGCTAAACTCTCGCAGTGAAGGTTTTTTGGTTATTATTTTGGTCACTCGCATACTATGCGATTCGCGTACTGTGAACTTGCGTACTTTGTGAGCCCACGGTACTATGAACTAAAAAAAAAAAAAAAAATCCCTAATTTACTGTACTTATTGTTGTCTTGAAACTAATATCTATGTTTTATTCTTTCAGCTAATCTAACACTGTAATTTTCCTACATGTATAGAACCGTATAGAACCGCACATATCACGCAGCCAGCACTGTCCTTAAGAGGATGGTGGACAGCTTCTCCATTTATCAAACAGAACCTACACTGTACATTACTATCCTTGGTGGTAGCACCTAAGTAGCGTTTTGTTTTTCACAGTGCTCCCAGAGTTTCTGATTAATTATTTGTAGTCTTTATATTTTCTTTTGTACTGTTAGAGGAGCATGGATCTGGCTACTGAAACGAACATGCTGCTGAATGTGCTGATGGTTGTTGGTTGTCTACTAGCCATAACGTCCTATCTGATCCCCTGTTAACCTTTAGTATACCGTTAAGTTCCCCTATGGCATTTTATTTTTTCCCTAATGAGTTGCCTCAAATAATTTCTCTGATTAATTACTTTCTTTTTATCACATTGAGCGCTTCTGCAGAAGGTGGAATCCAAGGCTTTTCACCTCATCAACTCTTTAAGATATCAATGTGAATGATTTTTCTGTAATACACAATATATAAATTAAACAACTACTCTGTATATTAATTTAAAACGTACCTATATTCATTAGTGTCCAATCTTGTGCAGACTATTAATGTATTGCACCTTATAGTCACAACAAGTTTCATGGGTTCCGTTCACCATTAACTATACCTTAACTACAGTATACTGATGTAGTTACAGTACTGTATGCAGTATATGAATCTTGCAGGACATTTATATAGTTTGCACATTATTGAAAATTAACCCGTTGATGATTATGATGCATCTTGACTGTTTATTTTATCTATAATTAGACAGGTTTATACGACTTAAATTAGGAAAGCTCTCTAGAAATCAAACGGATAAAAATAATTTACGTTCAATCCATAGATCCCACAAGTTCTTCCCAAGATGAACTGATTATAGTCTGTATGAGTTAATCGACTTATAAGCTAACAATCTTTTGATGATTGATGAATTTGACAATTTATACTGGCTAAATTATTACTTTTATTCAGCATAGGAAGAACTTGTTGGAGTTAAGGAGTGAATGTATATTTTTTTTTATCCATTTGGCTTCTATAGGGTCTTTCTAATTTGCATGCATGTGATTTATTCCACCACATATTACTGTGTATTACTCGTGAATTTCAACACGTCTATTAGACGTGTTTAAATTCTCGTGAAACGAACTATCAAACAAGATCAGATATCCACATCTTTTAGACATCTCTAGTCCGCATCTTTTCCACGTGAAAAATGTGACATTTGCCCACGGGGTGTCATTGTATCGATACTGCTTGTATACTTAGATTTAAATAGCCTTATTTGTTTTTTGGGACATACTGATATTATTTCTATTAAACTGCATGACTGACTCTTATGTCTCAATAGCAGAGCCAGAGGTTGTCCCTGAATATGAGACAGAGCAGCTGGAGCATCTGTGCACAACAGTGGTAAGCCTCTAGAAAAACATTATAGTACTGCATTTGGTTGCTTCTTTTGGATAATGACTCAAACGATACACCACAGTTCTTAACGTTGGCATGAACTAGATATTTTTCCCTGATACAATAAAACGTGACAATTTCACCCTTCTTCCTGTGGTACATGTAATTTATACATCATGTTGGTATACTCGGTAATTATTCGGATATCCTGTACCTCGCTGTACTGATTTTATTTTTTCCAGTGTTGTTTCGGTCCGGTGATCATGAAAAAAATATAAATTGGTTATGCAATTTCAAGTCCTGGTTGATATTTATACCAAATCCTATTTCTTGAAAGGATAGGTTGGGCTTTGTTGTCAGTGTTCGGTCGACTAAAAACAAAATCTACCATACTTGACTTTACTACGTACAGATGACCTAACCAAACCTGACCACCAAACTTTGAAAGCCACAATTCTTCTTATAAGCAATAGTTGCCGTGAAATAATGATATTGTGTCCAGTTCATTGCATGGCCGACTCTCTTCTCCCACTTTCAGTGCCTGCGGCCTTCCCAGATCAGGCAGAGCAGGATGGACCGTCTGTGCACAACAATGTTTCAGAATAAAAAAAAAAAAATGCTTCTCTTGGCAAAGAAAATGCTCAAATTTTACAAAGGTTTGTTTTCTAAAGTCTTATCCAACATCTTGTACATGTCCTTTCCTGCTAAGAGCATCATAGTGTTTTCTTGGCCGTGGTCTTATTTCTGGTAGTTTCCATCCCTGATTGTCCTTTCCTCTACAGGCACTGTGTGGCCACATGAGGCTGTGCTGCTGTTAATTGAAACATACAGAGCCAATGAAAGGGGACTTCACTGCCCCACAAAAACAAAGGTGTGGCGAGCAATTGCACAGGTGCTGCAGGGACAGGGATACCGTTACAGAGGAGAGGACAGTGACAAGATGTGGAGGTCCTTGAAAAAAAGATGAATTCCAGTATTTATTGGTTTTAAACAATGTGATTTGTATGAAAAGATTAGGAGAAATACACTGAGGTGGTTTGGACATGTGGAGAGAATGGAGAATGAAAGACTGACTAAGAGGGTGTATGTAGGTGAGGTGGAGGGAGGGAGAGGGAGGGGTAGACAGAGGATGAGGTGGAGGGAGGGAGTTGAGAGGTATATGAGGGAGGGGGGGGTGAGTTTGGGGGAAGGTAGTCAAATGGTGGGTGACAGAGTGACTTGGAGACGTTTTGTCTGCTGCCACCCTTTGCGGGATTAGGGCGTCGGGCTATAGATAGATAGATTTGTATGAGTTGTGGTCATATCTCTGGACATAGTCAAATAGTGTCCCTTGGTGGTTTGTCAGGTGAGGATTTGGTGAGAAGGTAGTGAAAAGCCTTTAGATCATGAACAAGACCTGCCAAAGAAGGTACTGGAACATTTCTATTGTTCTTAATATTAATACATATGTTGTACTTGCAAATATCGAGTAAAAAAAAAATGAATAGAACGGGGAGCGGTACTGACCCATGGAAATACTTCGTCTTACTAGATGAGATCTTCGGAAGTGATCCTGCCATAAAGCCACCTATGCTGTGTCAGTCTGTGATCAGTGGTATGTGGCAAAATTTGTGTATGCTTGTGCCAAACCATGTGTATGAAAGGTACAACTGCATCAGATCTGGTTAGATTAGGAACCTGTGGTTTGGATCATCTTTTATGTAAAGGCATTCATGATACTACAAGATGATAATGCACTCAACTAAGGTCAGATTTTTTTAGGTTTTTGTTGTGACTACTGTGAGGTTGTGGAATGCCGATCTGTTGATAATAATGATATGTGATATCACTTGCAGGTTGTCCTCAGCTGATAGAAATGTTCTGTGGCTGCCAGAAGAAAATCCTAGGGTGTCCTGGGAGTCCAGAAATCGTTACAACTGAATCTTGGGAAGCTCCCTGTGTTAGCTCTGAACTTCTTCCAGTCACTTCTCAGCCTAGCCACACAGCTAGCTCCAGCCCCACCTCCAGAACATAACGTGTCTCCCAGATAACAAAACTCTTCCACAGTTTTGTATTGGAAACAATACATACAGCCATTGCTATGAAAGTTCTTAAGTACTGTCTGTTATTCATTTAACTTTTCTCCTTCAGACACACCCGTAACATGTAGGCTACACCAATATCTTCACCGGCAACTTCAGCTGGGAGGTCTCTGTCTTCAACACCAGCATCCTCACAACCCACTAGCGATGATGAGGATGCGCAACGATATCGTCCAAAGAGGAGGAGAAGGCAGCTTCTGCCATCGTACGCCAGTGAGCTTTTAGAAACACTGAAGATTCAGGCCAATGCCATCAGTCGGGTGGCTGATACGTTCGATACCTGGGTCAGGTGGCAGATGTCACAGCAGCAGTCTCCTAATAAACAGTAATAGCCCCCCAGAAAATTCTTTTTCTTTCAACCTTAGCATGTATGGAGTGCAAAGTTGGAGGTGATAAGTACAGTACTAAGATTTTTTTTTACACTGAAGTGTTGCTCCCCCCATCCCCAGAAACAAAGAGAAACTAGACCATTAACATGGAAAATATGCGACTTAGTAAACTACTTATGAAAGGGAGAGGTGAGGTTCTGGGAAAAAAAAATTACTTGGGGGGGGTAAACACACTACTTCCTGGGAAAAATATAGCTGCAGTACATTGCTTGGAGAGACAGGTAAGTTTGTATCTTAAGGCAGAGAGGAGGTGTCTAAGGAATTTACAGTACCAATAATGGGACACAGAAATACAGCTTCAGAATAAAAGTTACTGGAAGGAGAATAGAGGCTCTGAAATTTGCAAATGCTTTGGGGTAAATAATGGTTAGCAACCACAGAGTTGCACTGCACTGTGGAGTTATAAAAGAATTGGGTTACTGCGACTAACTGTAGGGTAAACACAATAATGGTTAGGAAATACAGCTACTTTATTGTGTGGTTTGATTACTAAGTTTGTACCAAAGGTTGAAGGAAATGAGCTATACTGTAGTTTCCACTGAATAAGCAACATGTTGATTTCTTACAATTATAGCTGGAACTGCATAAAGTGAAAACTGGAAAAGGGATTACGAAAGACAAATCTCTTTCTGCTGGTCCAACAGTGTGGTTATATGCATTCTGTAAACTCATGCTGGCATATCATCTCGACACCTTCATTACCTCCCTCAGTTTCGTTTTTAACATCAATATTTTCATGGGTTAGAATGAGATTATGATGTGCATATCCAGCACATTTATTACCTCCCTCCATTTTTTTTTACTGATAGATATTAAAGCAATTTAAGTGGCTATAACAAAGTCTCACCCCAACTGCTGATTACTGTCAGTCAAACTAATTCATCCAAAGGCTTCCATGCAAAACAACATATTCTTGCTGGTCAAACACACAGCCTATATAAAATCTCTTGTGACTGGCGGCCATTACCCTCTCCCCCCAGGGACCAAAGTAGGGTACTAAAAAGAGAGAGGTTTTAGATCCAACATTTTATTGAAGTGTTGTCGCACCAAAAAAAATAAATAAATAAATAAAAATTAAGAGAGGAGCACTCCGTGCAGCAGATCTCTCTGACATAGGGAATGTAAATTTCAAACCACTCTTCATAATGGGTAAGGGTTTCTTATCACTGATTATGGTTTCACCAAAAAGTTTACCCAATCCAGAATATGTAATACGATCACGATTAGTCCTAAAAGTTAATCAATTGTTCCCTGGGACATGGTCTATTTACCCACCAAATTTGGTCCAAATATTTTTTTTGTGTTTTTGAGTAATCCTGTAAGTCAGTGAGGCTAGGAGACTGACACGAGATCGAGCTTGCTGATGAATGTTGTGAGAAGTGCATGATCAGAGCCCGAATTCCGGGGGCTTGAACTAAAGTGTTACATATTCCGTATGTTCTTACCTAATTGTTCTTACCTAACTGTATCTTTACAGGAATGAGTCAAGCTCGTACTGTCCCGTGTCTTAAGCCATATTTATCGTACATATCCTTAAATTTGTGAATTGTTTTGGCACACACTATTTCATTCGATAGTGCATTCCACTGATCAATTGCTCTATTTGGGAAACTAAATTTCCTTACGTCTTTATCACCTCTCTTTTTATGCAGTTTTTTGCAGTGTCCTTTTGCTGATGCTTCCCCATATGTTAAGTAATCATTTATGTCTATTTTCTCCTTCCCTGATATGCATTTATATAGCATAATCATGTCACCTCTTTTCCTTCTCTCCTGTAGTGTTGGTAGATTCAGTTTATTTAGTCTTTCTTCGTAGCTCAGATCCCTTAAGCTTGGCACCCATCTTGTAGCGGCCCTTTGAACTTTTTGAATCTTGTCTATGTGTTTTTTGAGATGAGGACTCCAGACTACTGATGCATACTCCAGGGTTGGTCTGATGAATGATGTTATTATCTTTCTTAGCATGTCTTCATTTATGTATGTAAACGCTGTTCTCTTCTTGGCAAGCAGTGAATATATGTTCCGTACCTTCTCACTGATGTGGTCAGCCGGAGATAGTCTGTTATTGACAATAACACCTAGGTCCTTCTCTCTTTCTGATGTGTGTAGGGTTTTATTTCCTAATGTATAATCCCAATCAGGTCTTTTTCCACTTTTAACAAACTTGATTACATGACACTTGTCCACATTGAATTCCATTTGCCATGTTTATTTAATTTTTCTTGTAGCTCTTTACAAGAGTCTGTGTTAGTAATTCTCATTTGTATTTTTGCATCATCTGCAAACATATTTAGATAGCTTTCATTTCCAGTGTTACTGTCTATATCATTTATATACACTAAAAACATGATTGGTGCCAGCACTGAGCCCTGTGGTACTCCACTAGTCACTGCTTTCCATGATGAGTAATTTCCGCTTAGTACTGTTCTCGTTTTTTTTTTTTTTTTTTCATGAGAAAATCTTGCATCCAACAATACAGTTTGCCTCGAATTCCTCCTTGATGGTACAGTTTCCATAAAAGTCTTTGGTGTGGTACTGTGTCAAATGCTTTCTTGAAATCTAAATAGATACTGTCCTCCCATCCTTCTCTTTCCTGTAATGTGTCTGTTACTCTGTCATAGTAGCTCAACAGATTAGTAACACATGATTTTCCTTTTCTGAAACCAAACTGTCTTTCTGTTATCATACTGTGTTCTTCTAAGTGATTTACCGAACCTTTTCTTATAAGCTTTTCTAATACCTTGCTTACAACACTGGTTAGTGATACTGGTCGGTAGTTAAGTGGATTTTGTCTATTCCATTTCTTGAGTAAGGGAACAATGTTTGCTTTCTTCCAAATATCAAGTACAGTAGTTTACCTTGACTCAAGGATTTCTTGAAAATTAAAAATAATGGTTTGCTTAACTCCTTTGCACATTCACGTAACACCCAACATGAATTTTCATCAGGACCATTTGTTTTTCCTTTGTCTAATTTACTTAGCTCCTCCTGTATTTCTTTTTCTGATGTTTGTATATCTGGTACTATGTGTGGGCATGCATGCTCCACACAATCCCTCTCAAAAATTTTTTCCTCTGTAAAAACTGATTGGAAATTCTTGTTTAGTGCTTCACAAATATCCTTCTCTTGTGTATACGTGATTCCCTCGTCCGTAATGGATTGTATTTTATCTTTTACTTTGATTTTGCTTCTGATTTAGCTGTAAAATAGCTTTGGTTGATCACTACTTTTATTTATGATATCCTCCTCAAACTGTTTTTGGGCTTCCCTCCTTATTCTTGTATAATCGTTTCTTGCCTGTTTGTAATTATTATATGGCCTTTCACTATTGTGTCTTCTGTATCTATTCCGCAACAAATCTCTTTTTTCTTTTGATTTTTTACATCCTGTATTGAACCATTTCTTTTTTTTCTTTTCTGTTTCTTTGTGCTGTGGGATGTACTTCTGGACTCCTATTTCGTAAAGTTCACAGAATTTTTCATATATAGCATTTAAATCTTGTCCTCTAAGCTCCCTTTCCAAAGCAATTTCTAAGAAGTACTTCTTTAGGTCATGATACTTTCCCTTTTTATAGTTTAGTCTCTTTTTGTAACTTTCATTGCTGTTATCTATGTCATATGCAATCCTGAAATTGCAATTTAGTACTGCATGGTCGCTTTTGCCGAATGGAGGGTGATATATTAAATTGTCAATATCGTTTTCTTGCCTAGTGAATATGAGATCTAGCACTGAGGGCACATCGAGTCCTCTTTTTCTGGTGCTTTCCCTTACATGTTGCGTTAGGAAAAACTTTTGCACAAGATCCAGGAGCTTTTGGTCTCAACAGCTTTCTTGGCTTATTATATCTAGAGTATTCCAATTTATATTTGTATTATAATCTCCAGTTAGTATAATTCTTTTCGATTTCTCTTCCATTTTATGTAGTAATGCTCTTAAACTCTGAATTGTATTCTCCGCCAGTTCCTCATATTCGACTCTTTCCTATGTGTTTGATCTGGGTGGCATGTACAAATTGGCTACAAGTACATTCCCTTCAGATGTATTTATCTCTACTGCAATCAGTTCTACTAGTGATGGTATATCTAATTCTATTTCTCTGACTTTTAGATTTTTCTTAGTTAATATTATAATTCCTCCTCCTTTTTTTAAGTTCCTATCTCTTCTCCATATATTATATTCCTCTAAGTTTAGGATGTCATTTGATATCCTTGGTGTTAATTTTGTTTCAGTTAGGCATATTATATGTGGTTCACTTTCTCTGACATAATCATTCATCTCTAATAATTTAGATACCATTCCATCCACATTTGAGTTCATCAACTTAATCATCTTGTTTATATACTTGCCATGATATGGTTCTACTACCTTCCTCCTTTCTATTCCCTCCTGTTTATGTACCACTTTCGTACCTGCCATCCAATTACTTTGTAAAAAAAAATGTACTGTATTCTTCTCCTCCTCTGATCTCCCATTTTTTGTTTTTGCTTCCTCCCTCTTCTCTTTCAGTAATTCCAATTCCTCTTGTTTTAGGCATCTTTTTATCCATACATTTTTGAACTCCTCTTTTTCCATAAGATTCTTTGCATTTTTTAGTATCTCCTCCACGGTGTTTACACTCTGGAAGGTTACCTTTAGGGGTCTTGACTTGCTTTTCTCGTATTTCCCTAACCTTTTGTGTTCCTCTATGTCTTTACTACAGATTTCCTCTGATACTTCTTTCAATATGCCCATTACATTTGCCATCTCCTTTTTGTCTCTTGAGATCTTGTTTTTTACTTCTTCCTCTTCTATATCAGTGATTACTATAGATTTGTTAATATCTACTGAATCTCTGACTACCTTAGGATTGTTTTGGATTATTGTTTTCACTTCCTTTTTAATGCTTTTTTCTTCCACCCTTGTTTCCAAGTCTTTCTTTACTTTCACTATTTGAACATAGGTGGTTTCCACATCATTTTTGTAGCTTTGCACAGCTTCATTCACCTGTGTTATCTTCTCAATATCACTGCTCTGGTCTATCAGACTGCTTACTTGCCTAATTGTCTCTGTATCATTTTTGAACTCTTCCATAATACTCTCGTGTTTGACTGCTGTACTTGCCATTTCACTAATTTTTCTCCTAAGTGTACTCATTTCAACTGTTAGCTCATCTATGGTTATGTCTTTTTTGTTGACTTCCTTTCCTAATTTTCCTATTTCTTCCTTTTGCAAGTGCATCTGTTTCTTAATTTCATCAATCTCCTTTTGAAAAACCGTGTACTCTTTCCACCAGTTTATTGTGAGTCTCCATTTCAACCAGTTCTTGGTAGAAATCATCCTGCTTTCTACCTTTATCCTTTTTCTTTTCCAAATTTGCTTTACTAAAGTATGTGGTCATTTTGCAGTACTAAAAGCGCATATAGTACTTACATTCCCTGGGGCAGATTGTAGACTAAACAACGATCAGCTGATTGTGCGCATTCTTGCGCTTCTGGTTTGTTTACTTTTCTGTTTGACCAAGTCTTACTTAAAACTTCTTCTTTTTTATATTAGAACACCATTTAGTCTAACCTTGTACAGAGCTTGACTCATATGAAGATACTTATTTAGGTAATGCCTCTGGCCAAGTTGGCCAGGTATAGAGCGATGGCGTGCGTCTGCTTTCTCTTGGTGCCTCGGTATGTGTGTATGCCTGTATGTTTGTTTTTGTGTGCAAATTAATATTTTACTTTTTTACGAATATTTTTAATATCCATGATCTTGGGTTAAGTTAGCTTGAGATATCTTAAGTTGAGAAAGCTTTGCTCACAGTAGCTTAGCTTGTCAGATGAACTAAAAAGGATCATCAGGGTAAGTTAGCTTACTTTAGTTAGGTTAGGTTAGCTTAGGTGGCAATCAAGAGCTCCCGCAGGGTTAGGAGATAACTATGTTACTCATATTATGGTTAATACTCATTTGCACAACAAATGAGGCCTCAAAACACTCAAATGAACTAAAAAATATATCAAATGGAAGAAAAAAACAACAAAAACAGGAAACGGCAATAAAGGAAATATTTACCCATGACTTTAATCTGCTTGCTCACACAAGTCGATCTCTTCCTGGATATTCGCAACATTGACCTTACATAATAAGTACAAACCTCAACGGTAGTGCGCTGCATCCTGAAGTGAGAAGCAAACTGAATATCAGAGTATTCTTGGACCACCTCCATGTAATTCTCAACATACGCTGGGGGATCTTGCTCATATTCCAGTCCCTCAATCAAGAGGCGAGCAGAATGTGCTGCCGCCATGATCATCTCAATTAACACCCGCATCATCTGAACTGTTTGTTGCACTGCAGGGTCCATTTTGTCTCCAAAAGCTGAGGAAATTACAGACGACTGGATTGTCTTCACTGTAGCTGTGACGAAGGCAGGCTTTGTTATGGTTCTTCGATACGGCTCATGTAGTGGTTAAATATTTCCAAAGTATTTCGGATATATACATGTAGAATTATATGTTGCGGGCAGATATTCATGTAACTTGGTATTGTTAGCAATAATTAATAAATTTACATAATTTTTAAGATATTATTCCACTTATTGTATTCTAACAGAAGGGTACATAGAGTAAACGATTTCACGCTCCAAATATTTGGTGGTTTCAAGGCTATGCCACTACCCCAGGAACTCTGTGGCTCTGTGGCTCTAAGGCATGTTGAAACGCACCCCTGAAGGGGCTTTCTCACGGGTAGCACCATGTAGTTTGTGTGCCTGCCACCAGGGGCCCAGGGCGGCGCTGATACGCCACACCTGACGCCCGCGCCTTTTGAAATCAGTTGATGAATCCAGATATTATAGTGCCATGGTCCGCTGCACAGCTAAAATAAATGTGGAAATGTGGACTGCAGTAGAATTGAGACGTTTTCCCAAAGCAAGAGGAATACCATGCCTTTAAAACTTCGGTTTGCTGATCCCGGCCCCCTAACATTTCGACTGTACAATTCTTACTATTATTAGGTGTATAATGGATAGAATCATGCCATGATTTGCCAAATGAAAGATTATGATCCTTGGAAACTGTATGATAAGTTTTTCGAACAAGTGAGATCCATAACATTTAGTAAGAAAGTGCCGAATGCAAACACACACACTAAGCTTTCATGTCTTTTAGTAAACTCTATGAAGAACTCTTCAGCGTAAATCTCATTTAGCGCACCAGTAAAATATTTAAGATGGATATAATACTGGTATAATATTTTATGCATGAATTATAATCCCGATAGGAATTTTTATAAAGGAAGATACACCAGCTCTGAGCAGGTAGTGACCCCACGCTATTTACAGTAGTGATCCTGCGAACACTGGCAACTTTCAGGAGTTTGTGAGGGCTCTAATTAACCACGCGCCAGTACGCCATCTGATCTGTGTATGTCTGCTAAGCATCTCAGCTGACATGGGAAACACTTTTGAAGAGATACAGCGCTTAAACATTAGTATATCGTTGTGAGCAGCATTAATAAAACTGAGCAGTAACTTCCTTTAATATATTTGTTATAAATATATGAGACAATAAACCAGAGTAGAATGCACAAAATTTGCGAAGGAATTTTTCAAGAGACGGGCCAAATAAATCCTTCAAGTTCCAATCTTACCTGCTACTCGAAGGAAAAATCTTTCCCTCTGAGCGACCCAGCAAGGGAAGCAGTTTTTAAAGAACACCAATTTAGCTAAGGATTTGCTTCCCATGCCTCGTCAACGGAGATAAATGTTTAGGAATGCGGCCGTATGACACCAGGTAGAATCCCCTTTGCTTCTTTACATCCCGGTAATGGGACAGGGGGTAGAGAGGGGAGGGAAAGATAAGGGAGAAAAAACAGCATTGGAGGAGGGGAGGCAAAGGGAAAAGGGAGGGAGAGGGTAGGAGGGGATGAGAGAGAAGAAAGGCAAGAAGGTAGACGTGAGAGAAGAAGGGAGAATAGCTGAAGGGGGGAGAAGGCGAGGGAGGGAGCGGTAAGAGAGATGAGGGGGAGATAAGGGGAACGAAGGAGGAACCAAAATTTGTCAAGGCTCATGCATAAACCAACAGAACCATTTGAGTCAATCCGACTTTTAGAGTAGCGGATCATTGCAGTTCATGTCATACTCTCAACGATAATGACAGCAGACTTTGGTGGGGAGAGAGAGAGAGAGAGAGAGATGAAGAGTGGAGACTAACCGGATTGAGGGAAGGAAGAGATAAGAGGTAGAAACGAGAGGTGAGAAGGGGGATAATAAGAAAGGGAGAGGAGGAGGTGAAAGGGGAGAGAGAACGAGGAAGAATGAGGGATATGCGAGGAACGATGAAAGAATGAGAGAGCGAGAGGGACATGGAGGAGGGGAAGAGAAAAATGACGAAGTGAGTGAAATGTAAGAGGTTGGTTTGGTGGTGGTGAGTAGTGGAAACAGGGCAGGAAAAGGAGAGAGAACAAGGAATGAGAAATAAGGAAGAGGTGGGGGAATGGGAGACGAGAGAAGAGGAGTGTAAGTGAAAGGACGGGGCGGGGGAAGGAATGAGAAACGGAGGGAGAGGAAAAGGGGACGTGGTTAAAGGAAATAGTAATATAAATACCTGTAAGGTTTTTCAAGAACGGCACGGGGTTGGAAAATTAATTATAATGTAGAAGAAGAGAGAAGCCAGACAGAGAGATATAAATGTTACCTGTATACCCTTTGGTCTACAGTTAGCCGTATGGTGAAATATATGTCTTGCTGTACAGTATAGTACTGTATGATATAATTGCAAGAAAGTGCAGGAAAGCTCCGAGTGACTGTTGTGATCATATCAGAGTAATTGCAAGCTCAGCAAAACGTGATGATTACGTGAACAACCAGCTGCCTCCTTTCCCTCTGAGTGCAGCAAGGAGACAGACAGAAGGCGAAAAGATACGCAGGGAGTGGGACAAATTCAACTGTGGTGTACCTACAATCTCCATTAAATTGTAAAGGCATCATGGAGGAGTTTCTCAACCTGAGTTTCTGAGTTCATGTGCTGTCACTCAACTCCTGCCCCTTCCCCCCCCCCCACACACACACATGTCTCAGGACTGTTATATTATTGGTGACAGTGACCAAGAACCCACACTCTTCCTGCGATCTGACAGGTTTATTAAATCTTCACTAATGAGCAGGTAGCTATAATTTATAAGAGTCATGTGGACTCTCAGCTTGAATTTTGCTCACCCTTGTGGAATGGATGTGGAGAGGTTGCACGAAAACAACTAGACAAAATTCAGAATAAAGTTGTTGGAATTATTAATAACCCTGCAATTATAAATAAAATACCTCCCCCACAAGTAAGAAGGAATGTTGCCTCCCTTGCATTATTTTACTGATACTTTTATGGGAAATGCTCAGACGAAGTTGTGTCCATGGTGCCACCTCTCCATGCCTTTCCTCGTGCTACAAGGGCATCTGGTAGCGCTCATGACTGAATTGTCACACAGCCATATTGGAGAACTTCTGCCTATCAGAATTCTTCTATTCCCCGAACTGTATCTCTCTGGAACTCGCTTCCCCAGTTGTTTCCCCCAAAACTTCAATCTACAGCTGTTCAAGTCCAGGTGGTGGCTCAGTCGGTAGAGAGGTGGCCTGAAGTCCTAACGGACCCAGGTTCAAATCCCCGCTGGAGCAGGGAACGGTTTAAGGATTTGAATTTCATTAAATGAGGCTTTACTGATCTACCAGAAGACTCGCCGACATGTCGTAAAAATATCCCCGCTAATACCAATACACCAGTCCTGTATGAGATAGCCCTCGCATGTATTCAATATAGACGGTGGGTGTTAGCGCCGAAGTGGTGACATGCAGAGGTGTATGGTATGTAGGAGGACTGCTGGGCCTTGATAGCAGGCTGTGAAGCCTATGCCCAGAGTCGGACACATTAAAAAAAAAAAAAAAAAAAAAACTTACAGATACTGTTTTTTATGAATGGAGGACTCCAGTAACTTGGTATAGGGATTATTTATTTTTTCATTTGTTTTTCCTTCCTCTGTTCTGTCAATAAAAGGAAAAAAAAATCTACAACTCCAAGTTTATTGAAGTTACCCTGCCAGCCTGTCTCACCCAAAGTGGCCTTTGCTTATGATGTGTGAAGTGACATAGGTGTGATGTCGATCTTGCTTGCTACATTGCTTCCCTTCAGTAACCCAGCCTGCCACATCATCCTGCCTGGCGGTTCGCCAGCTGCCTCACCTCGCCTCCAGCCCTAGTGTCGTGCTCCCGCCTGCTCACCGCGAGGACCGGTGGTGATTCATCCCCAGCCACGTATGAATGAGAGAGCGTGTGAATCTGTTACCAGTCCAGCGCATCTTCACCTTGAGGACGTTCCTAATCCAGCCACCTGTTGTATCATCTTTGACTGCACAATTTTTACCTGCAGCAATAGCCAGCAGGTCAATGATTGGCCAACGTTCTTCTTCTTTTTCTTCTTCGACTATTGGCGGTTTTGTTAAAAGGAGGCCTTTGGAGGCATAAAAGTGGTACCACATAAAGTAATCTGACATGGAGAATCCAATTTAGCCATCAGCTGACACCTGTGGTGGCGCCGTCTGACGACAACTTTAGCAGAAGTGCTCAATTTAAGCCTATTGAGACAAAAAAGCCTTGCCCAAGGTGCCAGAGCGATTCTACTCTTGTTACTATCAGATATGCGTGTGGACGTATCTACTCTCCCCTATATTCCCTGCATTTCAGTTATCATCATATGGTAATGCACATTCTGCTGTAACATTAATGGGCGAGTGAGAAACATTCAGTGCAAAAGTTTCTGCTGTTCACCCTCAGAGTATTTTATTTCCGGACTAATAAATCTTGTAGAATCTTTTAAAGGTGAGTTAAAGCAGTTCAGCAACTTGTCCCACTGTCTCTTGTGCTTTTAGGTAAGATTTTGTGCAGAATGTGGATGGCCTTGTTAACACTTACGGTGATTGGTTCATCTCTGGGTGATGAGGATAGCGATGGGGTCCTCCACCCAGTGGCATTGGTAAAGACCCAGGGGGAAGTAATGTTATAGGAGGACGTCATCTTCTTCATCTACCTCCGATATGATCTGCAGAGCTTGATGACATTCACCCAGCAACTTCCATCTTCCAAAATTTGTTTGTTAACTGTCCATCACTTGATTCCTACTCACTTCCTTGGTCAACAATCATGTCAACGAATTTTTCTTGATACCAATGTATGAGCCACTTTAGTGGATACTTGTCTGAACTGAAAAGTTCAAGTTATTTGGTACCGTAATCTCTCAATTGTCTGGCGAAATTCAGCCAACTCCCATGCCGGATAATATAGAATGCTGGATATTGCATAGTACCCACAATCAGCTATCCTTTCAAAACTAAGCCGGATAATGAGTTACTGTCTCGATCCTGTATCATAAAAGCTTTCCTACAATATTACCCTTAGTAAAAGATGAAACTTAAGCATATAATACATTACATTATTAATACAGTTCATATAGGACAATAATTCAGTACAAAAAATAATCATAATCATACTGTACTCATCTAGTGTTGGGAGGGTAGATAATTATGCACGGATACATCCACACTTTACAGTAGTCAGAGCACTGAGGGGCCACAAAGTTAGTCACAACACTAGAGCAACGAGAGAGGCATGGGAGGCCAAAGACTAAGTGAGAGCATTAGGGTTTAACCACTGCTTAGGCCACAAAAGCAGTGTGCACAGATACATCCTCACTGTATGGCATCCACGGGAAAGACTGAGAGAGTAATGGTAGGAGTGGGTGGGCCACTCCCGCAATGCTTTGTGCATGTCTGTGCAGTGCAGGGTCTGCTCATGTGCTGACTGGATCCCATGTCTGGGCCGATCGCTGTCCGCATTTGAGCAAGATATTGCAAAATTTTGCCGGATGTTCCTTTAACCCGTGGATTGCGAGCCACAGCTCAGGCTGGGTAGTGTTGTGTTGCGAGCCACAGCTCGGGCTGGGTAGCGTCGTGTTGTGAGCCACAGCTCAGGCTGTGCTGGCCGTGCATCACAGCTAACTACTCCTCCCCTACTCAAACTTATGCATGATACTACACAAAGACGGAGAGAGAGAGAGAGAGAGAGAGAGAGAGAGAGAGAGAGAGATTTCTTTTCACTAGATGATGGCCTGGATATTTATCTTCAAGTTTATGATAAACAAAATCAATTTTTGTTGTTGTTTTAATCATTCTTTCACCAATCCCCCATGTAAATTTACACATGGCCCTACACAAAGATAGAGAGAGAGAGAGAGAGAGAGATTTTTTTTTCCACCAGATGATGCCCTGGATGTTTATCTTCAAGTTTATAATAAACAAAAACTAAAAAAAAAACATTATTTTTTTATTTTTGCGCACCATGGGGTGGGATAAAAAAAAAAGGTAATTGCGCAATCTACGGGTTAACAAAACTGTGCATAAAGTGTCAGATATTGCGTTAAGCCAGATATTGCGACAACAGATTATTGGGGATTTACTGTATTTCAAATGCTTCACTGCCACATAGTTCACCTGTTGGAAGATCATGTTCACATGTGAGATGAGGTCTCTTTAATCTTGGTGGTAAGGTTCTTGGTGGTGTTTTCAGCTTAGCAACATTCAGTGATTTGTCAGCATATCATGAATAACTGGAAAAATTTGTTTCAGAATTATAGGCACAGTATAGGCTGCTGAGTGTTCATCGTATTTTGCTAGGTAATATTGAACAAGTTTTCAGATGTCTAAGTGAAGCTCAATGATAAAGTTGTCAAGGAAATCTTGTATATCATCTGCCATTTTGACTCATTGTCTCTATCTCTCCTCTCATTAATATGGCAAGTTGAGGATTTTGTTAAACATATTAGTAGATGCTGTAAGTGGTCATTTTACCCTAGACCTTGTTCCAATGTCAGAATATCTCTGTTTAGTCTTGGAATGGACTCACACAAATTTCAGTCTTGATCCTATTTTCCCTTCCTGAAGCTGCAAATTGTACTATACCATACTAGAAGCTACCTTCCTTTCCACAACCATCATGGTACAGATTGCCGTTCGTTCTTCAGTCACCTCTGATCTCTTCCAAAAATTTCCTTTGCTTTGTCTTCCAGTGGCTAAAAATTTCCTTTTCTCTGCCTTCCAGTGGTAAAAAAATTCTCATTTCTCTGCCTTCCAGTGGTTAAAAATTCCCTTTCCTTTGTCTTCCAGTGGTTAAAAATTCCCTTTCCTCTGCCTTCCAGTGGTTAAAAATTCCCTTTCCTCTGCCTTCCAGTGGTTAAGAAATTCCCTTTCCTCTGCCTTTCAGTGGTTAAAAATTCCCTTTCCTTTGTCTTCCAGTGGTTAAAAATTCCCTTTCCTCTGCCTTCCAGTGGTTAAAAATTCCCTTTCCTCTGCCTTCCAGTGGTTAAGAAATTCCCTTTCCTCTGCTTGCCAGCGGTTAAGATTTCTCCTTCCTCTGCCTTCCAGTGGTTAAAAATTCCCTTTCTTCTGTCTTCCAGTGGTTAAAAATTCCCTTTCTTCTGTCTTCCAGTGGTTAAAAATTCCCTTTCTTCTGTCTTCCAGTGGTTAAAAATTCCCTTTCCTCTGCCTTCCAGTGGTTAAAAATTCCCTTTCCTCTGCCTTCCAGTGGTTCTCTTTACATTGCATCTGTGTACTCTGAATTCTTTCTTCCGTCTCACGATCATAATTTATATGCGATGCCTGTGTTCATCTGATGTCTTACATTCGTATTCGTTAGTTGCACAGTCCCTTCGTCTTTGCCCTGCATTTCTTCGTAGTATCTTCCCTATCACAGTTGATCTCTCTGAGAATGCTCTAGTCTAGTGGTTCCTAATATTTTTTGGCTCGTTACCCGATTAAACATGGCACATCGAGCCTGTTACCCCCATTCACAAAACGGTGTAAATACTCATATCCATAGCTTAAATTGGGAGCCTATTTTTTTTTTTAACTTTTTGCCTTTAAACATTATATATATTTATCATCCAGAACACAATCACAGTCAGTCGGTAGGATGGGGGGAGTTGCATCTTAGCAACTAGTTGGGGAATTCTTGGCTTCGTGGTTGAGAGTGCTAGCCTGGCATCGTTTCTCACATCCAGGCGAGTCCTTTTATTTGTTTCATCCCCATTACAGATGAGAACTTCTCACAGAGGTATGTCATTGAGAAGAATATCAACAACTTGAGTGCTTTCTTGGGCAGATTTGGAGAGTCAGGTAATCGTGAAATCCAAAAAGACTCTGAATCTTGGTTTTCGAATTCTATTTTCAAGGTTTCTTTGGCTCGTATGGTGATCCACTCCCACTTGGCAAGGAAATAATCATCATGAATGGCCTTATCAGGTACAGTGAAAGGGTGAATGATCCACTGAAGACTAGCGGTGTCTCGGTCACTCTCAGGAAACTAGTGATTCAGGTTTATCTCCAGTCCCTTCAAAAAGTCACTGATCTCCCCTTTGCTGGTCTAGAGAAGAACTCCATCGTGAGTATTCTTAAAAAACTGATCTAAGGTCAGGAACTGAGCAATCACTCCTATCTCCACGTGCTGCAAGCAGAGTCTCAGTTTAGTCAGATATGTAGTCACAGCATGATGAGCATTGATTACCATCGTATTTCGGCCCTGGCGTTGCAGATTCCAACTTTAGATTTGCAAATATATCAGTCAAGTAACACAGTCAGGTAAGCCACTCCTTATCAGCAAAAGTGGCAGCAAAAAGATGTTCTTTTTGTTCTAGAGTTTCCTTAATAGCATTTTGAAGCTTGACTAAACGTACAACGTTGCCTCGTGACAACCAGTGAACATCAACGTGGTAGAGCAGAACCTGATACTGCTCTCCTATTTTCTTGCACAGCTCCTTGAACATGCGGCAGTTCACCTCCCTTGACTTCATGAAATTGATGACATTCAACACGTCATCAAACACTAACTTCAGACTAGCAGACAGGCTTTTCCATTCAAGCAAGTACCAATGAATGATACTATGATCCACGGCGATTTCTGGACTCACAGCTTGTATGAGGCACGGTAATCTGCGGTGACCACCCAACACTGTTGGCGCCCTGTCGAGAGTCCGGGAATGGAATATATCTATCTATCTATCTATCTATCTATCTATTATCTATCTATCTATCTATATCTATCTATCTAGGTATCTATCTATATCTGTCTATCTATATCTATCTATCTATCTACCTATCTATCTATATTCTATCTATCTACCTATCTATCTATCTATATCTATTTATCTATCTATCTATGTATCTATCTATCTATGTATCTATCTATATATATAGGGTAATTCTTTCATACTCATCCTCTGCATTATGTGGTTTTAGTTTTGGTACGAATGGTAAAATGCTTCTTATTTGAATCATATAAAAATACTAGCTACAGCTACATATTTGTAGTTAATACAACTGAGTATATGTAGTTCGTTGTGCATATACTACTTTAAGTTACTTGTATATATCCCTCCCTATCCATTGGACACAGTTCCAATCCAGTCCATTCTTGACAATGAATCTGTTGATGTTATTGAAGACATCCTCTCCCTTCGTGGTCACAAGCAGATTCTCACACAAAAGGAGCTCTTCTTTGATCTGGATCTGGTGGATGTTATGGGCAAACCCAAGAACAGCACAAATGGTGACATCGCATGATTCATCAAACTGCAGTGATAATTTGCCATATGACCTTTATCTCCGTTATGCACATCTGATGCCATGTTGTTGACTCGTCAACAGACCGTGTTGTTTGAAATGGATATGGCACTCAGCTTCTTTGCCTGGTCCTTCCCACAGATCTTACTTACCATCTCATGTGTACAAGGCATGATCAGATTCTCTGGGAAGATGTGGCATTTCTGCTACTGGACAACTTTTTATGAAGCTAAATAGGATACTCTAACTGTAGCCTGAAGCTTTTGGGCTTCGATCTCAAAGAACCAAACTGGATCCCTGTTAGTGCTACTGTCATGTAGTGACATGAGAGGTAAAGAATAGTACGGGACTATTTTTATTTGTCTTGGAAATATTAACAAGTCTCTCACACGGACGAGTATAAGTCCCGGGTAGCTACCTCCCTGTCTCGCTATCTGTCTCTCTCTCTCAAATTGCCAAGCCCTTCTCCCGTCACCTGTCTCCTCTGAGGCCTGTCTACTTCTCTCTTGCCTCTTCTGTGGCTAATCTCCATCTGAGCTCTCTTTCCTAAATTCTGGTGTAGCAGGGGTGTGTCACGTGTGTTCCTCGTGGATGGAAAGTTCCCGCAGCCTGTGTGTGAGCATGTGTGTATGTGTGTATATGGCCACTAGACGCTGTCGTGTGCCTATCAAGCATTCCTCGCGTCAGAGTGTGTAATCATGTTTAGCACTGCTCGATTCTCGCAGACACAACACCTCTCATCATCTGACTCCCTGCTTCTATCTATCTATTTATCTATCTATCTATTATGATTTGTAAATATAATATATAGTCCTACACTACAACCTGGCTCTGGAAAAAGACCTCATCTTTGCTTTGTAGAGTTGGATGGCACTTTTGGAAGGGAACTGAGAGCTTTGATGGCTTGAGGCTCTCATTCGTCAATGCTTTGTAACATACCACACATTCATGCTGGTCTTCTCCAGAATGTAAATTTACAAAGCCATGGTGAAGAAAGGCATCAGAATAGGTGCGCTTTTTGGATTTCTTATGGTTCAATCTGGAAAGAAAGAAAAGGGAGTCCATAAAAAATTCCCAGTTTGGAGAAATTATTTGTATTTAGAGATACCCCGGATTTTTTTATTAGAGATTTTTATTCGCTTGCTTGAACACTATATTTAGTAACAGTCTGGACCCCCGACATATGTACCCGAGTGAAAGATTTGTCACATCAGCAAGAAATGAGGACAGGGGTTGGCAAGAAAATTCTGTAATACAGTAGCGAACTTTTTTGGATATCTCAGCCAACTTTGAAGTTACAAGAAAGATAGACACCAATTTGGAAATCGCATAAAAAATCCTCAATTATTTTCATTTCATGGACAACCCGTAATTCCCAACAGTTTTTCCGTAAATCGAGGAAGCAATTTTTTATAAGGCCGATTCGCGTAATAGCTGGCTGCGCAGAAAGTGGAAGAAGTAACAATCTATGGTTGCATGAGTAGTTCAGCAGTATTTTCTGATGATTGCTGCCCAGCAAACATTGAAATGACAGGCCAGCACTGGCATATATCGGGACTAAGGGAAAACGGCAACCATGCACTGGACTAGTTCCTGGCCATAATATTCTGTTTATATCGGGCCGATTGATGTAAAACTTGTGATGGTCCGTTATATAATTAAAACTTGTTTTTCGACACTGGGCTGAAAAGGCTACCATACATCGGACCGATTCTTGGCAGTAATGGTTTTATATATATATATATATATATATATATATATATATATATATATATATATATATATATATATATATATATATATATATATATATATATATATATATATATATATATATATATATATATATATATATATATATATATAATGGGCCTATTGATGTAAAACATATATTGAACGCATATATAAATATAACTTTTTTTTTTTCTCTCGAAAACTAGGTCAAGAATGGTAATAAAATGTTGGTACAATCTATGTATTGCTGATCATGCCAATCAAGCAGCTAACAACTGAGTGATATAATTATATATCATCCATCATAGATCATTTTCATATATTGGAGAATTGAAATATATTCTATATAACATAGAAATTTCGACAGAGATGGGAGTTTTCCACAGACAACTGCCTTGTAATGAAACAAAAGACTTATTGTTGGTAATGTTTTTGTGGAACTGAACTTGTTTTCGGCTTACTAGATCATAATTGATAATATTAATATTAAAGGGGCATTGGTACACACACAAAATATATACAACTGGGTCTATAAAATGGTCAGAATTGCACAATTGGGTGTGGAGGTCGTCCGTGGCTCAGTGGTCAGATGCACATATCTGGTGTGTTGGAGGCACGGGTTCGAGCCCCACACCAAGCAGTTAATTTTATTTGTTTCATTTCAGACAATCCATCACTTGGCAGTAATTCAGGATATAAGGAGATACTGAGCTGGCAACGTATTGTGTATTCATAGATGCATGTAACTTGGTTAAGAGACTCCAGTCACTAAATCAGCTGTTAGATGTGTGGACCGTACGGTAGGCGTTCAGAGGACGAAGGTTTGAATCCTGATTGTTTTTTTTGTTTTTTTTAAGAAACATTTTAAGGCTAAAAGTTTACAGTGCTATTCCCTCAAGGGAAGAAAAAGTCAATTACAAGATCTGTTAATTTCGAGCTATCCAAACACATTTACTTGTAAATTGGCCCAATTACTTACACCCGATTAAGGCACAATTAAAGCTTTCATCATTGGCCCATTACGAATCATGTATTGTACCAATACATCCCGGGATGCAAACGGGTAACTGATGTAAATCGGACCAATATAGGAAGCCAGAGTTTACATCATTGGTCCAACATATTAAAGGTCGGAGTGCCAGCATTGGGGCAATACTGGCCCATACATTTTATGTTTGTTGGATGAGAGCAACCAGATTTTGCCTATTCAAAACAAATAATACCTTTTTTTTTTTTTTTTTTTTTTTTTTTGAATCCGAGTCAGACTAATACAATACCCTGATCGAAGAAAAGAAACTCTGAATTTCGGATTCGAATTGGAGCGCACGGAGAGATTTGGTGAAAGTAATTTTTGTGAGTGAGCCAAAAGCAAAGTCATTATTAACCTGCTATGTCCCAAGCACTAGACATAAAATTAATACAAGAGGAGTATTAGTTTTAGGAAGTGTAAGGGAATATTTTTGGTGTAATCTAATAAGTTCTTTTTAGTATTTTCAGGTCAGGAAAATAGAGGAAAATAATAAGTCACATGAGACAATATTCAACACTGCCTGACTTGCTCGCTCGCTCGCTCGAACATGTTCCACACTTTCAGTGTGGATGCCTATTACGTGTTATATATTTTTCATGTTGTCTGTGATGTAAATGTACTGGAAAGTATTTTTCTCTCACCTTTATCATGTTGCTTAATTCTTAACTGGCCACCTGCTGCAGACAACTCTACCAAAACGTGGTTGGTGACATCAGTGCGGCGTGATGTGTAAAAAATTGAACAATTTTGGGAAGGGAACGAAGGTCTGAGAGTTCTTGACACTGACCTGCTGTATCCTTCAAACCACTCATGGCACTCATGCAGTCAGTGCATCTCTTTAATCAGTCAGGAGTGGCCGTTTGTCTTTTGCTCTCCTTTAGTGTTAGTGTACGTATGATTAACCCCTAAAGTCTTTTGTCTGACGATCGTTGGTTTCTGAACTAGGTTCATGAAGTCCTATGTCCGATGATCGTAGAAAGGTTACAAAGCGTCAATCTTGCCTCTTTTATAACGTAAATGGTATCTAGCCAATGGAAATTAAGAGATTGGTGGTGGAAGGCATGATCCAGCCTCCTCCCTGGGTGTGGGGAGGGACTCCATCCCAAGCCATCTCTCCACCTCCCTCTGCCCCATTGGATCCTGCCCTCTGTGCCCCCTCCCACCCTATGGACTGTAGCCTACTGGTTGTGTGTGTGTCGGTTCACTTCCGCCTGAGACCCCCAACACCCCTTCCACCTCCCTATCCCCCCTTTGTTCAGAGTGACAAGTCATTTTCATTTTTTTGGCCTTTTTTTTTATGTACGTCCCGTTCCATGGGGGAAGCAGCCTAGGTATATAGATAGACGTTCCTTGACTTGTTTCATGTCTGGCTACATAATTTATATTGCTTGTAGTTATTTCTGTAAGGTTATATGTTGAAAAATATGTATTTTCTATTTATGCTCAGATGCGAGGTGTAACTTTTTTTTTTATCTTTGATGGTCAAATGTGTGGTAACCATTTGGCTTATGGGACTAAATTTTACATTTTCAAAGGTGTAAATAAAAGCTCTTGATATTATTATATCCTTTGACCGTATTGCACCAGTGGTGTGTATACTTGCATTAACACCTCATCTTCATTTCGTGAAATGTAAGTACATCATCATCATCATCATCATCATCCGGACCTCCTTTCCCACCCTAGAGCAGGGTGAGGAGTAGCAACATCCAGACAGCCCAGATTTGCCCAATCCAATGGGCCACTCTTCCATTCACTCACCATTCAAGCCCCTGGAATCCTCACTCTATCTGATACGCCAAAAACATTCATCACATTCTGTAGCTTCTCATAAACGTATCTAACAGAGTCAGTCCGGACTCTGTCATGTTAAAATGAGGTGCCAAATCCCTGATCATGCGCTTCTCCCCACAATATTCATCCACCCAGCTCGATCTCTTGTCAGTCCCCTAGCCTCATCGACTTCCAAACCTCTCTTCTCACACACTCATCCACCATATCCCTCCACCTCCTCCCTCCTTCTAATTCGCTCAGATATACCCTTTTCACCGCTCTATTGTTATCCATTTTTTTCCACATGACCATACCATCTCAGTACACGCTCTTCGATTCTGATGTCTACAGACCTCCTCACTCTACATCTTTCACAGTTCACATTATTTCGTATCCTATCCACTCTCTGCACTCCACAGTCATTCCTCAGCAGTCCCATCTCCACTGCTCTCACTCTTGACTTTTTATTTTCATGCCGCACCATAGTCTCACATCCATATGTTAAAGGTGGCACTAACACTCCTCCATGTAAGCCTCGTGCAGCTGCAACACTCAAGCCTCTGTTTCTATCAAGGCCTTCATTGCACCAGCTACACTCCTTCCTTGTTTCTCTCTACTCTCAATTTCTTTTGCACATCTTCGTCTCTTTCCAATCGCAGTACACAGGTATTTGAGCTCTCTTACCAATTCCAGCCTCTCACCATTCACTGTAACATTACACTGGGAGTCATCTCTTCTCTCAGTAAAACCATCACTTTACTCTTTTCTACATTTACTCTCAAGGCACGATGCTCACAGACATCAGCAAAACTCTGCACTAGTCTGCCAAGTTATTGTTCGGTATTTACATGTAGTACTGCATCATCAGCATACAACAAATTTGTGATATTTCATCCATCACCATTCATTACCAACGCCATCCCCCTCTCCAAAACTCGTGTTTTTACTTCTCTCATCACCCCATCCATATACTGTATATATATGGAACAACCATGGGGACATCACACAACCTTGTCTCACTCCCACACTGGTCGTGAACCATTCACTTAGATCCCCATTTACCCTAGCACATGCTTCACTACAATCATAAAAACTCTTGACAGCACCTAGCAGCTTACCATCTACACCGTACATCCGCAAAACCTTCCACAATCCTTCTCTGTCTACTTTGTCGTATGCTTTTTCCAGATCCATGAATGCCATAAACACATTATAGTCCTCCTCACAAGCCTTCTTCATTATCTGTCTCACTGCAAATATTTGATCCACACATCCTCTGCCACTCCTAAAGCCACCCTGTTTATCACTCATTAGGATTTCTGATATCTCTCTTACTTTCTCTATAATAATTCTTCCAAATACCTTCCCCACCGCATCCAATAACCTTATTCCACGATAATTCCTGCACTCGCTTCGGCCACCTTTATTTTTGTACAGGGGTACAGTCACAGCCTTTTTCCACTCTGCTGGCACACTTTCACTCATCCATACCTTCTTACATATCTCCAACAAGCACTTCATTCCGTTCTCTCCACTACACTTAATCATCTCTGGATACACCTTATCAACTCCAGCTGCTTTCCCATTTTTCAGCCGCTTCACAGCGCTTTTCACATGTGCGAGCATCACGTTTCCTGGCACTGCATTCCTTCTCTGCACACCCCCAAAACCAATCACGTATACAGTGGCTCTGCTCTTTCTATTCCCATTCATCATGCTTTCAAAATATTCTTTGCATCTGGTCCTTACTTCATCGTCATGGGTTTCTGGTCCTTATTTCATCGTCATGGGTTTCTGGTCCTTACTTCATCCCCATGGGTTAATAATCTCCCACCTACATTCTTCACACTTTCCCATTTCTTTCCGCTGTCACTTCTACATTTCCGCACCTCTTTCCAGAATAACTTCCTATATTCAGAGTAGTTTTCATTCATTTTTCTTCCTAGATCTTCATTTACCTCCTTTTTCCTCTTCAATAGTCTCTTTACATGCATCTTGCTCTCAGTATATTCAGTTCATATTTCAATTGAACCTCTGTCCTGTAACCACTTTAGCCACTTCCTCCTCCTTTCCTCCACTGCTCTCTTAACCTCTTCATCCCACCATGCTGTACCTTTTTTTTTTTTTTTTTGTTACTCTTACCACACCATTCACCGCTTCAACATTCCTAACGCAGCAATCCTTTTACGCATTCTGCAGCTGTCCAGACCCAATTAATTCGAATTCACTCATTCGAACTCCTCCCCTACTTTGGTCCTGTATTCATCTGCCATTTCTTTCGACTTTCAGTCTTTCTTCCTGATTGCTTCTCTCTCTCCTGGTCCACCTCACTCCTCTCAGCTTGATCTTGCATACCAAAGTCATATGATCTCACAGACCTCCACATCGTCCTCTTACGGCCTTGATATCAGCAACAATTCCCAGCATCGACTTCTCTATGAGCACGTAATTAATCAGGCTTCTCTCAACACGATCCCCGTTCCCTCTATACCATGTATATTTATGTGCATCTTTGTGTTTGAAATACGAGTTACAAGTGCACAACCTCCTTTCCTGACGCATATCCTTCAGTCGCATCCCATTATCATTTTCTCCTGGTACTCCATTACTATCCATTATGTTATCCTCAGGACCAGTGCCTACTCTTCCATTCATATCGCCCATTATGATCACTTTATAGCTCCTGGGCATTTCTCCCACTGCATAATCCAGCTCACCCTAAAACTTGTAAGTACAATTATACTGTATTGAATTATGTGTTTTTTGTTTTTATTGATATTTTGCAGTACTACTTATTAAGGTTTCTTGTGAAGTAACTACTTAGAGGACAAAACTGCATCTGATACTGGGTTCCAGACTCCTTCTGCGGTGCTGAGCAACTTTCACGCAGCAGGTAAATATATTAGTTTTCAGATGGTTAATAAGTCACCAGAGGGGGGCAACTGAGAACACCAGGTGGTACAATTGAGAACATCCATTATATGTGCTATGTGATTAGGACATCATCTATCACTTCAAGTTCTGGAAGAAAGTGGATCATTAGGCACTTGAGCCACAGGCACAAGAGTGAATCGACCACCCCGGTTTCCTGACTCATCTTCTTCAGATGAGAGTGACACTGAACAGAGAGTCACTTCTGATCGAAACCCAGTGTTGTCTGAGCCAGTATCCATGGAGGATGAAGCCAGTTCTACAAAGGGTCTATAGCCTTGCTAAGTTTGCACCATTGAAGCAGGCACCGGTACATTATGTTGGTAGAGTCTTGTCAAAAGAGGGTACCAAGTGGAAGGTATCCTATTAGGCTGCAGGAAGGCTGATGTTCCATATGACCAAGACTTTACTAGAGCAGTAGCACTTAAAGAACCTAATTCAGATTTGTTGGCCGTCAGTGAAGAGGACATTGTGATGCAGCTGAGGCCGAAGAGAAGTGCAAAACAGTCCTTCTGTTCAGCAATGTCTTTGCAGGAAAGCTCATCCGGTAGGGCATTATTGTAACCAGAAGGAGTATGCTTCACGGCTGCTTTTTGTTCAATGACATCTTTGAGAGGAAACTCATTCAGTAGGATACCATTATACTCGTATGCATTTACAGCATCAAGTTACATGTTTTCAATTGCCCCATTATCACTGTTCTCAAATGCACCAAGGTACTGTAGATGTCAGTGAACACGTCTTTTTAAATGTCAAAATTTATTTTCTGCATGCAATACGATAAATTTGAATGGGTAGATAAGTACACAAATAACTAGCATATAATGCCTTCTCAAATATACTCGTAAATTCGTGCAGATAAATGTTTGTCATTTACCTTGGCATATCAAAAATTGCCTATTTTTGTTCTCAATTGCCCCATTGTACGGTACCTTCCCAAAGATGGAGGATTTTTTTTTTTTTTTCATTATTTCGCTCGCTATTATTCTCGCCTAACTTTTGATTATACTTGCTCAGTGGGTCAGGTGGATCCTTCCCAGGTTACAGGAGGTATACCACCAGTCAGTCTGCCTCTGGCCTTCATAGAATGGGGATAGTTACCTATTTCTCTCAAAAAATTTCCCTTCCACCATAGCGCAGCTGAGCAGGAAGCAAATCCAGTCACCTGAGTGGCGTAACATATCGCCTGAAGACAAGTCTGAAAGCACTGCCAAAGGAGAGAAAGCTGGAGTGAGGAGAAAAGTGCTAAGCTTAGATTGCATGACCCTGCCTCTCCGTACCCTGCCTTGCATTTCCCGACCCTAACCTGCCTTCTTCTGCTATGCCTCGTCATTTCCTACCACATCCACTCTACCCTTACCCTACCCTGCATTTCCCTATTCTACCCAACCTTTCCCTACCTGACCCTCCTCTGCATCTCGCTAATATACCCTGCCTTTCCCTATCATACTTTATCTTTCCTTACCCTAACATTCCCTTTCCTGCTATCCCTTGAATTTCCCCACCCTACTCTGCCTTTCCTCACCCAAAGGACACGCAAACGTTGTAGGCCATTACGTAAATATGTGCAAAGACCCTGTTGGAGACAATGGAGAGTAACATAGCAGTACGCTACACACTAGCGAAAGTGAAAGCGATGCTCGCTACGGAGCTATTCTGGTTTGCTATAGGTATATGACCAAAGAGACGTACTGATAAAAAAAGAAAATGAGCTACATTCATAACAGTTAGTAGGAATACAAATTAATAAATGACTGTTTTAGTGCTGACAGGTGTTACATTCTTTACCTCATATTTATGCTACTGTATTTCAGCCTACGTTATAAGTGACATTGTAGTACAAAGTGATAATAATAACTGATGTATTGGTGAGAAAATAAAAAAAAAATGAGGAAAATGAGGTTGTGTCATCTCGATTATAATTACATTTGAGAGGCCTTTTTTAGCTGTAAGTGTAGTGCTGCCATGCCTTACTTTTCCATACCCTATTCTAGCTTACCCTGCCATGCTTTGCCTTTCCCTGCCCTACCCTGCAGAGGGGGCGCCCAACTAGTAATAAATGTTAGAAAAATAAGCACATACGACGTCACCATGATTACAATTTCTCCTATGTGGCATGTTTAGTGATAAATGCAGCACTTGTGATTTTGCTCCTGTAGGTTGTATCCATAGCCACAATGCAGTGCATCAAGTTTCTCTATTACTGAGAATTAGTGAATAACTAGAATTTGGTGTTATCAAGCACGGAAGTCATCCGCCAAACTTCTTTCCTCCCCGTGGTGTGGTGGCCACTTGTAACACTGCCTCGTGACTGCCTGGGCGCCTTGCACTTGCTGCCTCCCCCTCCTCCCCCAACAAAAAATCGCTCTCCATCCGTTTGTGGATCTCCGGACGTCCAGTTTGTTTCTACGGCTTGTAGAAAGACCCGGACGGACCATACGTTGACGACTAAGGAACGGACAAAGGACATTCTGAGGGTAGGAACGTGGAATGTGAGAGGAGTGAATGATGAAGTGAAAGAGAGAGAGATTGTCCAGGTGCTTGAGGATGCAAAATTGGATATATGTGGATTGACTAAAACTAAATGGAAAGGTGAAAGGATGAGAGAATGGGAATACGGTGTAGGTATATGTGTGGGAGTCAGTGAGAATGAGAGGGCAAGAGGGGGAGTATGTCTGATGATAAGCAAGAAGTGGAAGGAGAATATAAGAGAGTATGGAACAGTGGGTGCAAGGATTGTATGGGTGAGGATGAAAGCAGGTATACAAGCATGGGCGATTGTATGTGTGTATGCTCCAACAGAGGATCGAGTGGCAAGAGTGAAAGATGAGTTTTGGGCGAGAGTAGAAGCATGTATGGATAAGTTTGAGAGGAGCGAAAGAGTGCTGTTGATTGGAGACATGAATGGCAAAGTTGGGAATGTACGAGTGGATGGAGTGGTTGGTCAGTGGGGTGTGCCAGCTGAAGTAGATGGGAATGGTAGTGCTTTGGTGGACATCTGTGCTGGTAAGGGGTTGGCAATAGCTAACACCTACTTTCGTCATAAGATGATCCACCGGTATACATGGAGAGTAATGAGGAGGATGGATGGTGAACTTGTTGAACGAAAGGCAATGATAGACTACGTGTGTGTGGATGAGCGAATGAGAAGACAAGTGTTGGATGCAAGGGTGTGGAGAGGGTGGGGGAATGGAGTCTCGGACCATCACTTAGTGATGGCCAAGGTAGAGCTGCAAAGAAAGTGGTTGAGGAGACGAAGGGGAAGACAGGAGGAAGCAGCTCCTGTGAGAAGAGTGGAGAAATTGCAAGAGAGTGAGAAAAGGACAGAGTATAAGAGCATAGTGGAAGAAAGATTGGGAAGGTATGAGCTAGAGCAGATGGAAGGGGTGGAAGACGTATGTAAGATATTCACGGAAGAGATAAGCGCGGCGTGTGAGGCGGTTTGTCGAGTGAGGAGGAGATGTAAGGGTGTGCAAGGGACAGCATGGTGGAATGATGAGGTGAAACGAGCTGTGGAACAAAAGAAGAAGGCATATGGTGAATGGTTGGCGTGTAGAGGTAGGGAAGAATATGAGAGAGAGAAGAGAGAGGTACATGTGAGCAGGAGAAGGGAGGTTAAGAGACTAGTGAAGGAGAGTAAGAAGAAAGTGGATGAAGAGTTTGGGAGGAATCTGAGTGTGAAATGGAGGGAGAGTAAGAAATTGTTTTAGAAGGAGGTAAAGAAAGTAAGGCAGTGTGAAAGGGGAAATAGTAGGGGAGTGAAAGATAGGAATAATAGATTGTTGGTGGAGAAGAGAGAGAAATTGAGGAGATGGAAGGAGCACTTTGAGGATTTGTTGAATGTAGAGAGTGAGAGCAGTGTGAGTATAAGTGGTTGGGGAATGGCTGGGAGAAGAAGAGATGAGAGGAGGGAGGAAGAGATCAGTAGGTCGGAAGTAGTGGAAGCGATGAAGAAGATTAAGCTGGGAAAGGCCCCAGGAATTGATGGAGTGTGTGGTGAAATGCTTAGGTATGGGGGTGAGATTGTTGTGGAGTGGATATGGAAGTTGTGTAGATTGGCTTGGGAAGAGGGAAGGGTTCCAGAGGACTGGAAATCAGGTATAATTGTTCCTCTGTACAAAGGAAAAGGAGAGAGAGAAGTATGTGGTAACCATAGGGGTATTTGCCTTCTTAGTGTGACTGGTAAAATATATGGTAGAATACTCATTGATAGGGTTAGGCATATGACAGAGGAGCTACTTGGAGAAGAACAAGGGGGATTTAGGAAGGGAAAAGGGTGTGTAGATCAGATATTTGTTCTAAGATGTTTAGTGGAGAAGTATCTAGAGAAGGGAAGGAAAGTGTATGCTGCCTTCATGGACTTTGAGAAAGCTTATGACAGAATAGATAGGCAAGGTATGTGGAAGGTATTAAGAATATATGGAGTGGAGGGGAAATTGTTGAGTGCTGTGAAGAGTATGTACGAGGGAGCTAGGGCTACGGTGCGAGTGGATGGTGAGCTGAGTGAGTTCTTTGATCTCAATGTGGGACTGAAACAGGGGTGTGTGATGTCTCCATGGCTGTTTAATATATATATGGATGGGGTTGTAAAGGAGGTGCAAGGTAGGGCAGTGGATGTGGGGGTGGCTCTAATGAATGAGGGTGAGATTTGGAAGCTTCCGGTGTTGCTGTTTGCTGATGATACAGTATTGTTGAGTGAAGATGAATGGGAGTTGCAAGGTTTGGTGAATGAATTTGGGACAGTGTGTAGGAGGAGGAAGCTGAAAGTTAATGTAAACAAAAGTAAAGTTATGGTGTTTGAGAGGAATGAAGTCACAGAGTGTGCAGTGAGGTTGGATGGTGAGGATATGGAGAAAGTGAGTGCATTCAAGTACTTGGGTAGTGTGATGAGTAAGGATGGAACTTTGGGGGATGAAGTACGTGAAAGGGTACAACAGGGAAGAAAGGTTGTTGGTACACTGAAAGCAGTGATGAGAAATAGGGAGGTGAGTATGGAAGTTAAGAAGTCACTGCATGATAGTATTGTGATCCCTACCCTGACGTATGGAAGCGAGGCGTGGACCTTGCAAGAGGGGAACAAGTCAAGAGTGAGAGCAGTGGAAATGAGTTACTTGAGAGGAGCATGTGGAGTGACGTGGAGGGACAGGTTGACGAATGAAGAAGTGAAGGAACGTTGTGGGGTAGATGTGGATGTGGTTGAAAAGATTAGGAGAAATACACTGACGTGGTTTGGACATGTGGAGAGAATGGAGCATGAAAGACTGACTAAGAGGGTGTATGTAGGTGAGGTGGAGGGAGGGAGAGGGAGGGGTAGACCGAGGATGAGGTGGAGGGATGGAGTTGAGAGGTATATGAGGGAGGGGGGGATGATTTGGGGGGAGGGGAGTCAAATGGTGGGTGACAGAGTGACTTGGAGGCGTTTTGTCTGCGGCCACCCTTTGCGGGATTAGGGCGTCGGGCTATAGATAGATAGATAGATAGATTGTTTAAGTATGAATAGGTCAAAACAGCTAGCGAAAACATTCTACTTCCTGTGCTTGTCGCACCACGGACGACGTATACAAAAACACCTCCGCAACCTAAGGGTTAAATGAGTGCAGGTGACAGATAGTGGGAAAGACAGATCGAAGAAGATGGTTTCAGAGTTGGTCAAATGCATACACGAAAGAAACAGCCTTTGAAGTACAGGGTTAACAGAAATGAGTTAAGAGTGTGTAGCTACATGGATGCTGCATGACCGCGTTGATAGGGTAGGAACTTAAGCAAACAGTTACGTGGAAAAGAGTGCCCATAATTGCAGAGAGAGAGAGAGAGAGAGAGAGAGTTGATGAGACAATAAGCCTTGACTGCATTGTTGTGGTGGTGCTTATCTGGATATGATTTTGTTTGATGGTAGACTGAATTTGCCCTGCTGCAGTCCTCCAATTTTCATTCGGGCGACAGGTAGGGAGTTGATGGGCGTTTCCATAAACAGACCGTGGAACTACCAAGTTTTAGTGGTGCTACCTAGTGAAGGCGAACCTTTCCAATAATACCCAGTACAGCATGTGGTGAGCCATGAACTTCTTTGCCTCAGTGAACGTAAGTCTAGAACAAAGGTTGTTTCCTCATTAACTAATGAATGGCGAGTGCAACACATCTCAAGACTTTTCTTTGTTACTGTATGTTCATATCACGGTGCAAAGGACCAAATATTATGGGTTGTAATTGTAAAAATGACTTTGGTGATTCGGTACGTGCGGGTGCTCAGCATCCACTCACTTGTTGTAGTGATGCCTCAGGTGACTGCCCTTTCCTCTCTTCCTTCCCTCCTTCCTTCCACTTCTGTCTTTACTTCCTTCATTCTTTCCTCTTCCCTCTGCTTACTGGTGACTTTACACCCTCTCTTCTGTCTTTCTTTCCGTCATTCCTCTTCTTCTGCCTATGGGTGACTCTACACTGAGTGACAAGACAAATGGTTTCCTGTACAGCAGGAAACCATTTACTATGCTGGGTGGTAACCATATAATCAAATTATGGCACCTGGTGGTTTGGTGGGTAATTAAGGCGCTCCAATCGGGTTGAGCCTGTGCAGGTTTATATACAAAGGGTGGTTGGGATTTATTGCTCATGTAATGCCACTCAGGGATGAGTGAAGCTGGTCACTCTCATCTTAAATGTCAGAACCAACTTGCTAGCCCAGGGCTCCTACGCCTCTCATGGGGCAACACAGGATTAGATGATGATGGTGATGATGATGACATTGGTGATAATATTGTTCCAGTTTTTCCCTAGTGTTTTATTCTGAACATTATACCTGTATTTCAGCTTCTGTGTTACTAATGTAATGTATGTCGATAGTACAACTAAACCCCATTCAGTTAAGCCAGTCACGAGGAGCCCAAAAGCATTCTGGAGGTTGCTGCTGATTGGCTGATACAATTCTAGGTAATATTGGGAAATGTGCAGCTCCTCGTAATGTTATTCAGTATACCGGTACGGTTAATACGGATGCACATTGCTAGATGAAAATGTTCTGGTAATTCAGAATAATGACCGATGACAACGAGTGAACAGAAAAACGTGAAAAGTATGCTGGTGTTGCGAAAAGACGCATCTCGACAAACCCAGTTATTCAGAGGTGACAGAGGTAAGCGACTGTTGGCGTGGCAGCGGGCAGTGAGGTGTTTTCGATCAGTTTGACTATGGTGTTCCCCGGTGCTTCACACAGTTCATTCGGAATTTAAATTATTATTTTTTATTACATCCTTATATTAAATACACTGCAATGTACCTCTGACAGTCACTGCCTTACAACAAGGTATGAGAAGCGCCGTGAACAGTGGATACGGAATGGTAACGACCTCTGTTCCTTGGTTGGTATTTCAGGTGCGGTGAGCGCTCGACCCGTTGCTCATGATCACTATTACTCCTATCCTATCACTCCCACCAACCATACCATCCCACTTTTACCGTGTTGTGTTGGCCAGTCATGGGTGTCCATTCATTCGTCCCAAATGATTAAGCGAATAACCTTTATTTAAAAAACACGAAAGAGAATGTCGGGTGTTGACTGCAAATAAATCATTAAGAAAAAGCTGCTACGAGGCCTATGACACCTATCATGCTTCCATGTTTCGTCGAAATACATCTTTCTGGTAATTCACTGAGCCTTGTCATATGGAAGCAAAATACTATTACCCTGTATATACAAAATGGCTTTCAGGTCATGTCTCCAGATGAGATTGATATCTTCCACACGGTCGTCACAACAGTCTGCTCCAGTGATGATCACAACTGGCCAGCCTGGGGTAGCATTCTCAAATATATTTTGTAACAAATCTTGTAAAACTGAAGGAAAAGGGCACACGCGAAGATTTTTATTCTGCATTCATTGATCTTCTTGCAGATAACAGGTGCAATCTACGACCATTTTCCTCACCTCAAACAGATCTGTGTGTGTGTGTGTGTGTGTGTGTGTGTGTGTGTGTGTGTGTGTGTGTTCTTACCTAATTGTTCTTACCTAATTGTATCTTTACAGGAATGAGTCAAGCTCGTACTGTCCGGTGTCTTAAACCATATTTATCGTACATATCCTTAAATTTGTGAATTATTTTGGCACACACTATTTCATTCCGTAGTGCATTCCATTGATCAATTGCTCTGTTTGGGAAACTGAATTTCCTTACGTCTTTATCACCTCTCTTCTTGTGCAGTTTTTTGCAGTGTCCTCTTGCTGATGCTTCTCCATATGTTAAGTAATCATTTATGTCTATTTTCTCCTTCCCTGATATGCACTTATATAGCATTATCATGTCACCTCTTTTCCTTCTCTCCTGTAGTGTTGGTAGATTCAGTTTATTTAATCTTTCTTCGTAGCTTAGGTCCCTTAAGGTTGGTATCCATCTTGTAGCGGCCCTTTGAACTTTTTCAATCTTGTCTATGTGTTTTTTGAGATGAGGACTCCAGACTACTGATGCATATTCCAGGGTTGGTCTAATGAATGATGTTATTATCCTTCTTAGCATGTCTTCATTTATGTACGTGAATGCTATTCTCATATTTGCAAGCAGTGTATACATGTTCCGTACCTTCTCGCTGATGTGGTCAGCCGGAGATAGTCTGTTATTGATAATCACACCTAGGTCTTTCCCTCTTTCTGATGGGTATAGGGTTTTATTTCCTAACTTATAATCCCAATCAGGTCTTGTTCCACTTTTACCAAACTTGATTACATGACACTTGTCCACACTGAATTCCATTTGCCATGTACTACTCCATTCATGAAGTTTATTTAATTCTTCTTGTAGCTCTTTACAAGGGTCTGTGTTAGTAATTCTCCTTTGTATTTTTGCATCATCTGCAAACATATTCAGATAGCTCTCATTTCCAGTGTTACTGTTTATATCATTTATATACACTAAGAACATGATTGGTGCCAGCACTGAACCCTGTGGTACTCCACTAGTCACTTCTTTCCATGATGAGTAGTTTCCTCTTAGTACTGTTCTCATTTCTCTTTTTATGAGAAAGTCTTGCATCCAACAAAACAGTTTGCCTCGAATTCCTCCTTGATGGTACAGTTTCCATAAAAGTCTTTGGTGTGGTACTATGTCAAAAGCTTTCTTGAAATCTAAATAGATACTGTCCACCGATCCTTCTCTTTCCTGTAATATGTCTGTTACTCTGTCATAGTAGCTCAACAGATTAGTAACACATGATTTTCCTTTTCTGAAACCAAACTGTCTTTCTGTTATCATACTGTGTTCTTCTAGATGAGTTACCCAAGCTTTTCTTATAAGCTTTTCTAATACCTTGCTTACAACACTGGTCAGTGATACTGGTCGGTAGTTGAGTGGATTTTGTCTATTCCCTTTCTTGAATAAGGGGACAATATTTGCTTTCTTCCAAATATCAGGTAGTTTACCTTGACTCAAAGATTTCTTGAAAATTAAAAATAATGGTTTACTTAACTCCTTTGCACATTCTCGTAGAACCCAACATGAAATTTCATCAGGACCACTTGCTTTTCCTCTGTCTAATCAACTTAACTCCTCCTGTATTACTTTTTCTGCTATTTGTATATCTGGTAGTATGTGTGGACATGCATGTTCCACATAGTCCCTCTCAAAATTTTTTTCTTCTGAAAAAACTAATTGGAAATTCTTATTTAGTGCTTCACAAATATCTTTCTCTTGTGTATAAGTGATTCCCTCGTCCGTAATGGATTGTATTATATCTTTTACTTTGGTTTTGCTTCTGATGTAGCTGTAAAACATCTTTGGTTGATCACTACTTTTATTTATTATATCCTTCTCAAACTGTTTTTGGGCTTCCCTCTTTATTCTTGTATAATCGTTTCTTGCCTGTTTGTAATTACTATACACCCTTTCACTATTGTGTCTTCTGTATCTACTCCACAACAAATCTCTTCTTTCTTTTGATTTTTTACATTCTGTATTGAACCATTTCTGTGTTTTCTTATCTGCTTCTTTGTGCTGTGGGATGTACTTCTGGACTCCTATTTCATAAAATTCACAGAATTTTTTATATACAGCATTTAAATCTTGTCCTCTAAGCTCATTTTCCCAATCAACTTCTAAGAAATACTTCTTTAGGTCTTGATAATTTCCCTTTTTATAGTTTAGGCTCTTTTTGTAACTGTCATTGCTGCTAACTATGTCATATGCTATCCTGAAGTTATTATTTAGTACTGCATGATCGCTTTTGCCGAGTGGAGGGTGATATATTATACTGTCAATATCATTTTCTTGCCTAGTAAATATTAGATCTAGCACTGAAGGTACATCAAGTCCCCTTTTTCTGGTGGTTTCCCTCACATGTTGCGTTAGGAAAAACTCTTGCACGAGATCCAGGAGCTTTTAGTCCCAACAGCTTTCTTGGCTAATTATATCTAGAGTATTCCAATTTATATTTGTATTAAAATCCCCAGTTAGTATAATTCTTTCCGATTTCTCTTCCATTTTATGTAGTAATGATCTTAAACTCTGAATTGTACTCTCTGCCAGGTCCTCATATTCATCTCTTTCCCATGTGTTTGATCTGGGTGGCATGTACAAATTGGCTACAATTACTTTCCCTTCAGATGTGTTGATCTCTACTGCAATCAGTTCTACTTGTGAAGGTATATCTAGTTTTATTTCATTGACTTTTAGATTTTTCTTAGTTAATATTCTAATTCTCCTCCTTTTTTTTTTTTTCTGTCTCTTCTCCATATATTGTATTCCTCTAAGTTTCGTATGTCATTGGATATCCTTGGTGTTAATTTTGTTTCAGTTAGGGATATTATTTGTGGTTCATTTTCTCTGACATAATCATTCATCTCTAATAATTTAGATACCATTCCATCCACATTTGAGTACATCAACTTTATCATCTTGTTTATATACTTGTCATGACATGGTTTTACCACCTTCCTCCTTTTTATTCCATCCTGTTTGTGTACCACTTTCGTACCTGCAATCCTATTACTTTGTAAAAAAAAATTCTTCTTCTCCTCTTCTGATCTTCCCTCATTTTTTGTTTTTGCTTCCTCCCTTTTCTCTTTCAGTAATTCCAGTTCCTCTTGTGTTAGGCATCTTTTTATCCATACATTTTTGAACTCCTCTTTTTCCATAAGATTCTTTGAATTTTTTAGTATCTCTTCCACAGTGTTTACACTCTGGAAAGTCACCTTTAGAGGTCTTGTCCTGCTTTTCTCGTATTTCCCTAACCTTTTGTATTCCTCTAGGTCTTTACTACAGATTTCCTCTGATACTTCTTTCAGTAAGTTCATTACATTTGCCATCTCCTTTTTGTCTCTTGTGATCTTGTTTTTTACTTCTTCCTCTTCTATACCAGCGATTACTATGGATTTGTTTATATCTACTGAATCTCTGACTAACTTTGGATTGTTTTGGATTATTCTTTTCACTTCCTGTTTAATGCTTTTTTCCTCCATCCTTGTTTCTAAGTCTTTCTTTACTTTCACCATTTCAGCATATGTGGTTTCCACATCATTTTTGTAGCTTTGCACAGCTTCATTAACCAGTGTTATCTTCTCCTCAATATCACTGCTCTGGTCTATAAGACTGCTTACTTGCCTAATTGTCTCTGTGTCATTTTTGAACTCTTCCATAACACTCTCGTGATTGACTACTGTACTTGCCATTTCACTCATTTTCTTCCTAAGTGTACTCAATTCCACTGTTAGTTCACTGATGGTTGTGTATTTCTTGTTGGCCTCCCTTCCTAGTTTTTCTATTTCTTCCTTTTGCAAGTGCATCTGCTTCTTTATTTCATCAATTTCATTTTTGAAAGCCATTTTTAGTTTGTGTACACGTTCAACCAGTCTATTGTGAGTCTCCACTTCAACCAGTTCTTGGTAGAAATCATCATTTTGCTTTCTGCCTTTATCCCTTTTCTTTTCCAAATTTGCTTTACTAAAGTATGTATCCATTTTGCAATACTAAAAGTACAGGGTATGTACTTACATTCCCCGTGCTGCTGTAGTCTAAACAAACCTCAGATGACTGAGCTCATTTTTTCGTCTTGGTTCTCTTTTCTGTTTGAACAAGTCTTGTTTAAACTTATTATTTTTTCTTTTAATAATGAAAAATCATTTAGTCTAACCTGGTACAGAGCTTGACTCATACAAAGATGCTAATTTAGGTAATGCCACTGGCCGTGTTGGTTCGGTACGGAGATCCGATGTCGCACGTCTGCCTCGATTGACTCCCTGAGTGTGTGTGTGTGTGTGTGTGTGTGTGTGTGTGTGTGTGTGTTTTAGGATGAACTGGAGACTTGGGAAAAACTTTGCTGTTTCTTATAATTGCTTCAAAGAGGGAAGGTTTCTCAGCATCTCTTCTTCAATGATTTATTTTGCATTTTACAACTTATCTATCTATCTATCTATATACCTAGGCTGCTTCCCCCAAGGAATGAGAGGTAGCCGAGACAGGACGACACACTCGTCATTTACTCATCCATTCAAACACGTTCATTCGCATCTTAGCCCCAAGGGGAGAACGGACAGATCCTCACCGCACCACACCGCACAAGGGTCAACTGCTCAATGCAATCAGTGACATCCGCAGCAGGGCCCGACAGCAGAGCTGGTTTACCCCTGCCACATCATAACAGACCCATCCCCTTATCCGCACCTGACCTGACTAGCTGATCAGACCAAATGCGGGAGAATATCCCCTCAGGGCTGCGTCATCACTTATTCATTCACAATTTCTCTCCATTTATTTCTGTCATGCACAGCCACTCTTCCTTGCTCAACAGACATCCCTCTCGCATCCAGTGCTCTCTTCACACTGTCCATCCATCCTATTCGTGGTCTTCCTCTCAGCCTTACACCTCTCACATCAGATCTAGTTATCTTTTTCACCAATCGCTCATTATCCATTCTCTCCATATGCCCAAACCATTGCAACACCCTCTGCTCAGCTCTACCAGCCATCTCCCGAACAACTCCAGTTCTCCTTCGCACTTCATCATTTCGCACTCGATCCATGTGCGTCACTCCACACATACTCCTCAGACACCTCATCTCCATTACATTCAAACTTTTCCTCTCTGCTACACCCATATGATTCTAATATATATTATTTATATAGTTCTGATATATTTTATTGTCTGTAATAAAAGAGGGTACTCAAGTGCAACATGCAACTTATAATGTCTATAATGCGGTAACACGAAACCTACAAAACTACTTGAAAGACGACCCCTTCCCCTTAAAAGAAAAAAAAAAAAAAACAATAGAAGGACCGTATTACTGAGGTAGGCTATGTCAGTCTGGTGAAATAAGGACTCCTCTTTGTTTTTACTGTCTAGTTGGTGTTTTATTTCATACAAGCATCGTGATATGGAGGAATCTGAAGGATATCCATCTATGATGTATTGTCAGTGACTATGCGATTAAGTATATTAATTGTAATCACATGAAAGAAAAGCTGACAAGGGAGAGATTATATATACACTTGATAAATATCATATTATACATTAGATTTAACCCGCACCGTCCCGGCGACGTGAATTAACGTGGCAACATTGCAAGGTCCCTAATTTGCACAATTTTCAATTTTCGCGGGTGATTTGGCGAGTGATTTTTGGCACGTATACACAGGACACCTTCCTCTATTCCTCTACAAGATGCCAAGCAGGAACAATGCCTTACACCACGTAACCTCTCCCCCCCCTCCTGCACGCCATTGTCTCGGCAATTCACCTGTTACCAGTGACCTGGCCAATAAAGACATTCAGAGCCAGAGTGATTCCCCAATCGATGACAATGTGGAAGACAAAGTTTACATAGCATTAGAGGAAGAAACAGTCAGAAATGATGATCAAGTAATGTGAGAAAAAAAAGGTCATGAATGGTGATGAGTTAGTGAGTGAAACAATGCTTAGAATGCCTATTTTACTGTTTGAACACCAATATACTCTTGTACTACATATAAATTCGTACCAAGTAAATAAATACTGTTTATGAGTGGATAAAATAGTTACCCTCCCATAGAACTCGTTTTCTTTGGTGCCAGCCTGTTAGAAAACTCAGTCAGGTAAAGAAGTACTCGTACCTAAATCGGGTATTATAAACCTCAAGTGAGCGATTTTTCTATGAATTTTCGATGTTTCTCACCAAAAGCGGTTGTTTGAGAAAAAAAAAAAAAAAAAAAAAAAAAGGTCCAAAAACGTCGGGATGGGGCAGGTTAATGTAATGAAAAAATTTCAACTTTATATGCTAAGGGAAGAGTAACTGATACCAGTTACATTTGCTGAATTTTCTCTTATATACAGTATAAACACATAAAACACAGTGATAAAACCTAGCCAAGGCAACAGAATCTAATATTATATACACGCGACGAACATGTTCGTGTGTATTAGATGAAATATAAAAGCATGGTCGTCTAGTGGGGTAAGATGCTCCAGCCGGATGTGTTCTGTAGGGATCAGAACTGCTATGATTCCATCACCCATCGAATCAATGACAGTTATGATTACTAAGGAAAACTATGATTACCATTACCAGTACTTAGGAAGACTGATTCTGACTACTGTTACGCATACACCAACAAAAAATTGTAATCAATAACTATTACGATTCCAAAGGTTTGGAATCAATTGCAATTACTATTTACATTATATGAGGAAAAACCTATATAAGCACCTTAACAAGCAGAGGTTTATTCCATGAAATGTGACAACGAATGTTAGCTATAACAAAAACCTAAACGTTAGCACAAGATATGTCTGTCAATGTAGCAAATGTCGTGCATGGGCATAGCCTTACTCACCATCTGCCTCCATCCCTGACGGTCAAGTCTTGCAAGCTCCAGGCAGCCACTCCTCCCATTCCAAAATATATTGGCACGATCACACATATAATTACTCATGTCACACTTAAAACAGAACCCCACATTTGAATGATATATCGTCTCATTTTTTAAATTCATATTTTCTTGCCATTTTAATTGGCTCTTATGTTCTTCCTTGGAGGGAACAATCTTGTGGGCTTCTAGCATTTAGCTCCTTCTTCCTTGCATAAAAATTTAGAACATTTCACAAAAACACTGCTCAGACAAAATGCAAATATCTGTCGATAGGCATCTAAGTAAAAATGGTACACAAAGAGCTAAGAAATTACCACTTACAGATATACATTTGTTGTGTAATCTGCCTTGTATCTATTGCCATAAATAGATTTTTTTTTTTATTATGTTTTACACACTAATTTTTGCGAGTCTGACCTAGTCAGTCTTTGGTTAGAAAAGATAGCTCCATTTCAGACTCTGAAAACAGGTCCAAACTACAGACATCGTGACACACTCTAGCCAGCTGACCTCCTTCATTCGGCTGTCAGTATATCCACGGGGTATGACAGTTGACTTTGACCAACGGATTAAAATGGATGAGAGGGAAAGCCGGAAAGAGCTTAAATTCTCTACTTCGTTGACGTGTCGGGCTACACAGAACCCATCCTCACAGTCTCTATGTTGTTCGAAACGTTATAGAAATAAAGAGTCTGAGTTTCCCCCCAGCCCCCTCCCCCACCCTCCAAGCATTCGTGTTCACTTGGGTCGGGAGAATTACACTCATAAATCGCAAAGTTTTCTACAACCGAAATTAAAGCTGAATTTCCTTGAATATCTTCACAATAATGCCCAAGCCTCAAGGCTAAAGCTAGATTCATTGTTACAGTGTACAGTAAAAAAACGCTTTATTGCTAAACCAACAGTATCTCGATGAAAAGCTGCCGGGCCAGCAGCGCAAATGAACCCGATCAGTTCCTCGTCCACAATGCAACACTTTGATGATACACTTTTCTTGGGTACTTTTTATATAATCTTTACTGTCGTCACACAATAGTACAAAAATTTTTTTTTATCAATTTCTTCCAGTTTACTATATCATTTCGAGAGCATAAACCTGAGCTTCAATGATGGCAATAATTACTGTGAAATCACGATTAGCCTACGATTACTTTTGCAATGGAATTGATTACGATTACGATTACTTTGGCTTTTGAGAAAATGAATTGGATTACGATTACGATTTCTAAAGGGAAAAAAAAAACTGATTCCAGTGAATACAATTTCTGATTATGATTATATAATGTGTGATAGTATATATTCGAGGTGTGCCTGCGGTTTATTGCTCACATTAACGCAGTTCAAGGGCAGCGACTGTCGGGACTAAACAGCCTAGCTTCGGGTACATACGCTCTTGATAAGGCAATAAAGGAGTGAGGGATGTTGAGATAAGAACGTTTAAAATTACTGATAAGATAACGATTAACCAGGACCAAGGCAGGTGATAATACATGCACTGTGCCTGCCTGGTGGTGAGGTGACGAAGCTCCTCGTGACTGACAGCAGATAAATTAGTTGCAGATAAGATAAACGGTCGTGTTTCTGTTGGCTTAGGAGCTTTCCAACACCGATTCCTTACCATTTTATTTTGTATCACACATTACTATTGTTTTGCGTCCATACATACATACATATATACTGTACATACATACACATATATACGAAGTTATAAGAACTGATACAAAAAGTACTAGGGAGCTAATTTGACCGATAAAATGACGGGCCATAATGTGTTAGCCTGACATTAATGGCCGTATTCCAAGTGGCCCTCTTCCTTAGCTACTGATTTGTCATAGGATACCTGGATATTCCCAAGCATGTAATCAATGCAAATATGTGCATATTAAAACAAATATCATAATTGAGAATGTTAAGGTATATTCACAAAATAATTAGCTAAGGAAGATAGGCTACGATGCCTCCTGTGTTAAATATAGTAAGGCCTATGGTTTGCTAGGTCAGTGTGTTGGTGGATTTAACTTTTTTTTTTTTTTCAGACAAATACTTTACCCATGACATCACAGTACAGAGCTGCTTCACCGTCATTTTCCCGAAGACGAAGTTGATGGCTCTGTGTGTTGGGACGGGATGAGGGTGTTCTCTCCAATGGCTCTTTCGTTCGTCCTCGCTTTAGCGATTACAGTTAAGGATCGATTTGGACGACTGAGGTGTCAAATGAATTTTATCCACCTGACGCTGTGCTGTCGTCGGAATGGTCAACACAGAAAAAACTCGAAGTCATAATAACATAAAAACTCTGTATGTACAAGAGGACAGGCATAGCAACACTATGCTTGGAAAAGGAGTTCAAAATGTGGTATTTTACTCCATCACAATTTCATACAACCCACCAGAAACTAACCAATGGCAAAAAAATAAATACATAAATGAATGAATAGGTGCCTATACCCCTACCTCATAAGGTGGTGCGGGCATGCAGGGTTGTAGGTAATGAGACAGACGGGGAAGTAGGTAATTAGGTGGGCAGGGAAGTATGTAGGTAGTTAAGCAGGTAGGTAAGTAGGGAGGCTGGGAGGCAGCTGGAAGTTAAAGAGCTGGTCAGGAAGGTAGGTAAGCAGGCAGGCAGGCTGGTAGGTAGGCAGGGAGGGAGGGAAAAGTAAGTAAGGAGGCTGGTAGGCTGAGAGGCAGGTAGACAGACGGGTAGGCAGGCAGGAAGGATGGTTGACAAGGAGATAGGTAGGGAGGTAATTAGGAGCGTTAATAGGTATAGTGGGAGGTATCTAGGTTGGTAAGGAGGTAGGAAGGGGGGTATGGTAGATAGGAAGGTAAGTATGCAGGGTAAGTAAGGAAAAACGACAAAAAATTTAAGTTAATCATTTATGTTTTAAGGGAATGATTGGCAGTTTAATAACTCTTCGTGAAAGATCACACAGTGTAACAGTGGCAGCAAACCCTGAGATTGCAAAGGATTCGCATAATAAACAATCCGATGTACATTCGGGTCAGAAATGCTCTTTACACTGGTGCCATCTACGTACGTGAGTGAACGAAGTGTATTTGATATACTGAAATACTCGTCCGTGTGACTGGTATGCCAGAGCAAGATACGGACATATGCAGGTGCCAATAAGATACATGATTATTTGACAATATCGATGTATAAGGTTGCAGATATTCAATGGCGTTAGTGTAAAGATCATTTTTGATCCGAGTGTGCACAGCAAAGATCTTATGAGACTTCATCTTTCGGGCCGTAGTGTGGCAACATGGTCTTGCATTATATTCAAGAAATATCCAACTATTTACACCGTTTAGTGTACACTAAGTTAACCATCTAATACCATAGCTCTTTTACTTTGAGTCCAGATTTTTAAAAATTCCATTTATTATTATAATTCCGCAAGGGTCATTGGCTGAAAAAGACAACTTTTCGACTCTATCTTCCTTGCATTGCATTTCCTCGTGATTGTCACCATATTCTGGTGTTACTCTGTTATTATGGTTTAGCTTCCAAGATGGAATGTTGGAAATTTTTTTTTCCAAGTGGAGTAAATATAACAGGAACATATAAACAGTGATGTTACACTCAACCGGGTGGGTTATAATCCAAAAGTAAACCCTTCACTCCTGTGATGGATTGTTAGATGCAGGAGCATAACTACTATCCATTTCAGACTCCATGAGGCATCGTTTTTCGTAAATATGCTCTAAACAAACAGTTGGATCAATTTGACATTTTGGCACAGCTTGTTTGACACCGTCTCCTAATTTATGGCATTACAGTGCATTGCCAAATATGTTTCATTAAGGAGTTTACTCTTGGCTTTGAAGGCGAAGCTGGCAAGAGCCGAGTAGACATTCGGACAGGGGAAGGTTTAACGTGACGTAGTTGTGACTTGTATCACTCCACAACCTCTCCCTCCACTCCCGTCTTCCCCTGTCCGAATGTCTACTCGGGTCTCGCCAGCTTCGTCTTCAAAGCCAAGAGTAAACTCCTTAATGAAACATACTTGGCAATGCACTGTAGTGCCATAAATTAGGGGACGGTGTCAAACAAGCTGTGCCAAAATGTCATATTGATCCAACTGTTTGTTTAGAACATATTTGCGAAAAACGATGCCTCATAGGGTCTGAAATGGATAATAGGAGCTGCTCGGGTCAGGTACGTAATGAATTTTCACATGCAAGGCAATTCACTCTAACAAAGCTCAGTATCGTGCTTCGCTTCAGTTCCATATGGACTTTCACACACAACGAGTTTCGTTCTAGTGAAGCCTCATGAGACGCTCCATTATAGCTTCCTGTTGACTTTCACACTCAAAGTGCTTCGCCTTGGCGAAACCTGATACGGTGTTTCACATTAGCAGGGTCCTATGTGGTCCCTCATGTATGTAGTACTTTTGTGTTTGTTTATTCGTGTTATATTAGAAGTTTCTGTTATGCTGAGAAGAGATTTTCTAGGGGAAGAAAAATACATCATCAATAAAACCCGCGAGTCCAATAAATCCTTTAGAGGCAGCAAGAAGAAATGAGAAAATACGCTTCATCTTTCTAACCATTTTAACTCCTTCACACCGATGACCCATTGTATTATTTATATATATATATATATATATATATATATATATATATATATATATATTCTGGTTACATTTAGGCCATTGTGTTTTACGTAGGAAATATCTCTTCCACTTAAAGTCGTCATGAAGGTTACGTATAAACCTTCAGATCGAAAAATCTCTCCCAGGCTGAATAATTTGAGCAGGATGGAGGAAGAATAAAAAAAAAATAATAAAGGAATTAAGCCCATGAAATTATTGTGGCCGTCCTTGCCCTATACTCTCTCATATACAGTGTTCCTCGTTCTACAGGAAAAGAAATTACTTGAACCAGAAGTGTACCAAATAACAACTGCACATGCGTGGCTGTTGACGTCATGGACACTCCACCCACGGACGCTCTGTTCACTAGAAACTCGCGGCCCTAACTGAGGGCGTTTTGCCTCCCCAGACCCTTGAGTGTGCACGGTGTGAGGTGAATTACAAGGGTCGCAGGGTCTGGGAGGCAGAACCCCTCTGGTTATGGATTGATAAATCTTAGTAGGAGGAACATCTATGGGCTGAGCATCTGTTACCAGCGTGATGTCATCAGCTGCCCATAAACAATTATCATTTAGTATACTCTCGGTCAAGGTAACGGTTGGTCTGCTATACCCGGATGTGTGTGAGAAGATTCAGTAAGATATTCCTGTGGTAGTTTTGGAAACTAAATGCTATGTTGACATAGGTCCAGTTCTCAGCCATTACCGAGTTATATTTACTGATGAGGTTAAGGACGAAAAGGAATATTCGTGATTTTCCCATATAATCATCAGTAACTGCATCTCCATAAGGACTGAGAGTTGGAACCATGTTGATAATGTGCTGGGTATTAAAAGATGTCTCAAGAACACCTTCTTAAAGCTACTCACACATTTCATGCAACACTCATAAAATATGCTGTGTTGCTGGAGACAACATGGCGTGGTCTATCTGTTGCATCCTTCTAGCTTGTGTTGCGAGGACGGCTCATTCTGCTGGTTTAAAGACCAGTGTCATTTTGGCGGCTTTCAGGAAATTATTCATCAGACATATAGTCTGTTGAAAGAGTGTGGCAAAGATTATGAATAATGAAAAGGACTGTGGTAAATGAAAAAAGATGATGGAGGGCAGACGCAGGTTAAAACTGACAGGACCATCCACGCAATAGACGAGCATACGGATGCGTAATACGTGGGTCACCCTGTTTCTAGTGCCGCTGGGGATGGATCGGCGCTTCTCTCTGGTAATCAGTCATCTCGAGGTCAGAAACTCGGAGCCTCTGTCTTGTCCCAAACTAAATTAATCCAATCATCATCATTATCACCATCATCATTATCATCAACTCGACATCTCCAACCCAAGAAGGGGAAAGCAAGAAAAGGGGACAACATGACAGAGGGAGAACTACCCTGCAGAAGGCCCAATGAAATGAGCGTCACACTCGTTCATTGACTACTATGGACCCCGGAATCGTAACTCTACCTTGCACCCATAAACATCAGCATAATTAAGAGCTTCGTATGATCTACCAGATACTTCCTGTGTCAAAAATTTTTGGGTGGAAATTTTAGAAGATGAAGGAGTGCTAGAGAAAGGTGAGGCCTAGAAAGAAGTTGATGAATTGGGTGAAGCATATGAATGAAGATGGTGTGAGTTGATGGGAGGAAGCCTGATAGCGGACGACAGAGCGAACTGGGATGACTTGGTTGTGGCCACTCCCTCGATGATTAAAGCGTTTGCCTATAGACAGGTAGATATATATGAATGGATAGATAGATTCAATGTCATGAGGTGTAGTTCTATACTCTGGTATCACATCTAAGCAACTGCCTGCAAAAACGTTAAATACACAGTGAATTAAACTAGAATAATATTAATTTCTTCACACCATTAAGCCTTTCATGGTCGAAACAGTTCTGGTATTCTATTCCAGCTAATGCTAGGCAATTTTATGCAGCTGAGAGAGTCACAGGAGTGTTAATAATGTCCGTAATGATACACTCTTACTCTGTTCCAGCTAAAGCCAGACGATTGCATTCAGCTGATAGTGAGTCTTGGGAGCCATAAGGAGTATTTGCTGTCACTATCAAGCCCTTCCTCATCGCAACAACTCTGGATTTCTATTTAATTGAACGACAGACGGTTGTATATAGTTGAGAGTGAGTCACTGGAGGCTGAAAGTGTCACGATGCTGAACATAACGTGGCCTAGTAAGAGACAAGTATTCCTGTGTTTGTTTGCAGCGTCTGTAATTTTATGTGTCTACCCGTACAACGTCAGTTTTAAAACGAACCCCTTCACTAACTGGACCAGGCATATTCTCCAAGGCTGCACAGTTGAAAAACTCACCATGGCACCCCAGCTACTCGGCACAGCAACTGAAGATCATTATCAGGACAGCAGCACAGCTCATCATCAGAACAATGCCACCATCACTACGTCTCTGCTTTACCCTATGGACCTGGGGCCTCTTCCGAAGAATCTTCTATTTACAGCACACTGCCTACCTTCGCCTCCCTTCTCCTCTCCATCGCCCATCCCAGTGCATGGTAAGTTCTGTCTGTCTGTCTGTCTGTCTGTCTATCTGTCTGTCTCTGTCTCTGTCTGTCTGTCTGTCTCTCTGTCTCTGTCTCTGTCTGTTTGTCTGTCTGTCTGTCTGTCTGTCTGTCTGTCTGTCTGTCTGTCTGTCTCTCTCTCTCTCTCTCTCTCTCTCTCTCTCACTGCAATACGCAATGGAACCAGTGGAGCAGTGACAGCAATTCTAGCTAGCCAAGTGGAGGCTCTATTTCTAGGTGGCGTATAAAGGTTCTCTTCCTTAGCTTTATTATATCATTTTCTTTTATGTTGGTTATATATTTAAAATGGCGACATATTTTGTAGGTGTAGCATGGGAATGTGAAGGTGGATGGAATAGTTGGTGAATGGGGTGTGCCTCCTGAGATAGATGAGAATGGGAGTGCATTAGTGGACATTTGTGCTGGGAGGGGGTTGGTGATAGCCAATACCCTCTTCAGGCATAAAATGATCCACAGGTTTACATGGCGAGTGATGAGAAGTGTGGGTGGTGAACTGAATGAAAGGAAGGCAATGATTGATTATTTGTGTGTGGATGAAAGGATGCAAAGATGTGTAATGGACGCAAGAGTTTATAGAGGTTGGGGGAGTGGACTTTCTGACCACTACTTGGTGGTGGCCAGAATTAAAATTCAAGTAAGATGGAGGAATAGAAGAAGGGAAAGACGAGAGGAAGGAGTAGTTGCAAGGAGAGTAGAAAGGTTACAAGAGGATGAGAAAAAGGCAGAGTATAAGAGAGAAGTGGAGGAACGATTGGGCAAATATGAATTGGAGCAGATGGGAGACGTGGAAGGTGTGTGTAGGATATTTACAGAAGAAATATGTGCAGCATGTGATGTGGTGTGTGGAAGGAAGAGAAGACGGAGGGGGGTGCAAGGAACAGCGTGGTGGACTGAAGAGGTGAAACAGGCTGTGGCACAAAAGAAGAAAGCATACAATGAATGGATGAGAAATAGGGGCGTGGAAGAAGCTGAGAGGCGGAAGAGAGAGTTATATATAGAAAGAAAGAGAGGTGAAAAGATTAGTAAGAGAGAGTAAGAAGAGAGTGGATGAGGAATTTGGAAGGACTTTGAGTGTAAAGTGGAGGGACTGTAAGAAAATGTTCTGGAAAGAGGTGAAGAGAGTAAGATAGGGTGTAAGTTAAGTTAGCACGGGAGTGAAAGATAAAAATGGTAGATTACTAGTGGAGAAGGGAGAAAAAGTGAGCAGATGGAGAGAACACTTTAAGGAATTGTTGAACGTAGAGGATGGAAGTAATGCGAGTATAAGTGGCTGGGGAATGGCTGGGAGAAGGAGAGAGGTGAGAAGACAGGAAGAAATCAGTAGGATAGAAGTTGTGGAAGCAATGAAGAAAGTTAAATCGGAGAAAGCCCCAGGAATTGATGGAGTGTGTGATGAAATGCTGAAGCATGGGGGAGAGATAGTAGTAGAATGGATGTGGAAGATGTGCAGATTGGCCTGGGAGGAAGGTAGAGTCCCGGAGGATTGGAAGTCAGGTATAATTATTCCCTTGTACAAAAGAAAAGGGGAAAAAGAAGTGTGTGGTAATCATAGGGGCATTTGTCTTCTTAGTATAATAGGAAAAGTGTATAGCAGGATACTTATTGAGCAGTGGAAATGAGTTATTTAAGAGGAGCCTGTGGAGTCACATGGGGAGACAGGCTGACGAATGAGGATATAAAGGAGCGTTGTGGTGTTGATGTGGATGTGATAGGAAGCGTTATGAGGAATACACTGAGGTGGTTTGGCCATGTGGAGAGGATGGAGGGTGAAAGACAGACGAAGAGGGTGTATGTGAGTGAGGTGGAGGGGGGGAAGAGGGAGGGGGAGGCCAAGGATGAGATGGAGGGATGGCGTGGAGAGGTATATGAGAGAGGGGGGTGTGAGTTGGGAGCAGGGCAGTGAAATGGCGGGGGACAGGGCGACTTGGAGGCGATTTGTTTGTGGCCACCCCAAACGGGATTGAGGCGTCTGGCAATAGATAGGTAGATAGATAGATAGCATGTAAGAGAGTATGGACACGACTCTAATGTACTGTACACAATTAATCGCTATGGAAGGTTTACGACCACTCCAGAGTTCAGTATGATTTTCAGGTCGATCAGACAACTGGTTAAAGCTTGTTTATTTCCATCGTTCTCTTCACCCAGCACACTACCTCGGAAGAGAATGTAACACCGAGTTGTGCAGGCGACAGTCTTAAGGAAAACTGACATTTCGTACACTTACACTATCTCCTTTGATAACACCTGAACAGTAAACAGGTCTGATCTTAAGCCATACTCTCATTATTATTATTATTATTATTATTATTTTCTTTCTCATCTTAAATGTCAGGACCAGCTTGCCTAGCCCTGGGCTCCTACGCTCCTCATGGGGCAACGTAGGATTGGATGATGGATGGATGGATGGATTATTGTTATTATTATTATTATTATTATTATTATTTATAATAATAATAATAATAATAATAATAATAATTATTATTATTATTATTATTATTATTATTATTATTATTATTATCCATCCATCCATCATCCAATCCTAAGCCGCCCCATGAGGAGCGTAGGGGCCCGGGGTTAGGCAAGTTGGGTCTGATATTTGACATGAGAGTGACCAGCCTCACTCATCCCTGAGTGGCATTACGTGAGCAATAAACCCCAGCCATCCCTTGGATAAAAACCTACACAGGCTCAATCAGATTGGAGCGCCTTCATTAACCACTAAACCACTAGACGCCATAATTTGGTTATATGGTTACCACCCAGCGTAGTAAATGGTTTCCTGGTGTGCAGGAAACCAGTTGGCTTGTCACTCAGTGTAGAGTCACCCATAGGCAAAGGGAAGATGAAAGAGTGATGGAAAGAAAGACAGCAGGATTACTCAAAAAGTTATTAATGGATTTTGATAAAAATTTGTGGAAGGATTGAGCATGGTCCAAGGAAGAAACGATTCAACTTTGGGCCGGATCCGTATCCGGATCCCGAGTATCCCGCACAATATCTTCAAAAGCTCTTAATGAATTTCAATGAAATTTTGTGAAATTGTGGGCCATGGACCAAGAAAAAAATTATTAAATTTTGAGTCAGATCTGGATCCGAATTCGGATCCTATATCCACAGATCCGGATCCACGAATACTCGAAACTTTATGAACAGATTTTGATGAAATTTTGTGGAAGGGTGGGCCAAGGGCATGGAAGAAATTATTATATCTACGGGTGGATCCAGATCAGGAGTATCCCGCAAAATTCCTCCAAAAGTTCTCAATGAATTTCAATGAACATTTATGGAATGGTGGGCCATGGACCAAGAGAGAACTGATTAAATCTGGGGCAGATCAGAATCCAGACCCGGATCGTATACCCTCGGATTCGGATCCGGATCTTTTTTGATGGCAATGGCATTGGCGGAAATATGCTCTCTCTGAGGGCTTGCTAATTATTATTATTATTATTATTATTGTTGTTGTTGTTGTCGTTGTTACCAGATGCTATAGCAAAGCTGGTATTGTTTTCAGTTTGTCTGTCTGTGTCTGTTAGCACGATAACTTCGCAATCGCTCAAGATATCATCACAAAATCTTACAGGTCTGTAGTAGGAAAAAGAATTGATCACGAGTTCGAAATTGCCGAAAGTAGGTCAAGGTCTGTGTGTCTGTTACCACGACAACTTCGCAAGCACTCAAAATATCGTAACGAAATTTCTCAGGTGAGCAGTAGAGATGAAAATCTCGTACGAGTTCGAAATTGGTGAAAGAAGGTCAAGGCCAAGGTCATATTTCGAGCCGCGCTAGATATGTGTCGGGTCGAGGCTGGTGTGATTCCCACCTTGGTGGGCCTCTAGTTGTTGTTGTTGTTGTTTCTTCCACCAAGGAGGTTTTGTTTTTGCCCACGTTGGTTTGTTTGTTTGTTATATTTTTTGTCTGTCTGTTAGCAGGATTTCTCCAAAAGTTATGAACAGATTTTAGTGAAGTTTTGTGAAACGGTGGTCTATGGACAAAGAAAAAATCGATGGAGTTTTGTGGCGGATCCGCATCCAACATCCACGAATCCGGATTCGGATCCTTTATCCACGGATCAGGGATTGCTCAACAAGTTATGAACGGATTTTGATGAAATTTTGTGGAAGGAGGGGCCATGGGCCAAGGAAAAATTTATTATATTTTGGGGCGGATCGGGATCCGGATCTGGAACATCCTGCACAATATCTCCAAGTGTTCGCAATGAATTTCAATTAATTTTTGTGGAAAGGTGGACCATGGACCAAGAAAGAATGAATTAAATTTTGGGCGGATCCAGATCCGAATCCAGATCCTATATCCACGGATTCGGATCCAGATCCTTTTTCATGGCAATGGCATTGGCGGAGGTATGCGTTTTCTTAGTGCTTCCCAGTTGTGATTATTGTTGTTGATCAATTTTTTTATTGATAATAATAATAATAATAATAATAATAATAATAATAATAATAATTTTACCATTTATTATTATTATTATTATTATTTATTATTATTATTATTATTATTATTATTATCATTATTATTATTATTTATTATTTATTATTATTATCATTATTATTTATTATTATTATTATTATTATTATTATTATTATTATTATCAGCATTGTGACGAAGGACGGTATGAGTCTCGACAACTCGCCAGATAATTTTGCGCGAGATTCCAACTGTATATGTGTGTGTGTGTGTGTGTGTGTGTGTGTGTGTGTGTGTGTGTGTGTGTGTGTGTGTGTGTGTTTGTGTGTGTGTGTGTGTGTGTGTGTGTGTGTGTGTGTGTGTGTGTGTGTGTGTGTGTGTGTGTGTGTGTGTGTGTGTGTGTGTGTGTGTGTGTGTGTGTATAACTCTCAGTCGCAATACATGTGATTCCAAACCCCGACGCAAATTAACAGGTGTTTATTTGGTCAAGTAGAACATAGATGTTGCTCCTACTCTTCCAGCCCTCTAAATGAGGCTGCAGAGGAGAGAGGCAAGCCAGTACTTGCTGCCAGACCTATCACCAGCATATTACTGAAAGCGATGCCTGTTGAACAAATGAAAATTAGCACGTAGGCCATGAAGACGCTTAGAATTCCACACTTACACACTACTAGATTTATATTAAGATATATTGACATTAGTTTTAGTAGAGCATAAAATAAGGAAAAACAACAAGCGGTGCCAAGATGCAGCAAACCCGTCCCCTGCAGTCATTTTAATGCTGACGTAAAAACACAACAGGATATCTAGTCAAAGGTGTCACATATCAAATTTCGAGTAAATCGGGTGAATATTGACGATTTTGTGCCCAATTGAAATTTTAGGCTCAACCCACCTTACACTGACCCCCTGATGTAATGAGGCATGTTATAGGATGCTGATTTGAAAGATGCACCTGCAGGTTTTGGTTTCACGTCGATAGGACGAATTTGAAAGGAGTTACGGCGAAAAAGCGATTTTTTGTACTTTTTTTTTTTTTTTTTTTTTTTTTTTTTACAATTTTGGGCCTACAGCCTGGGCCCTGGCCCAATTTGGCCAAAAAATTAATGAGGTGATCAAAATGTCATGCCCATCATCCTGAACGTTTTTTCATTTTCAAAATCGCACCAGTAGTTTTCGTGTAAAGTTGTTAACAAACAGACAGACAAACAAACAAACAGACAAACCGAGTGAAAACAATACCCTTCCCCGAACCCCTCTGGGGCATTTTCGGGAATTATAATTTTGATTTCGTGTACCAAATATATTTAGTAATAAGATTAAATGTAAATATGTAAAATATACTTAACTAAGATCCTTTAAAAACAAATCATTATTCTTATACATCTCCAAAACTTGATTATGAAAATAAATGGAGCCTAATACATGTAGGAATTTGTATAATAAACAAAAATTGGCCAAGTAAATAAAAGAGCTAAAGAATATATTTAACTTGGTGCTATCTCTTCGCAAATTTCTTGCGAGACTACTATAAAAATTTTGAGCAGGCCATATTGCCAAACGATTTCCATTTACCCAAACAAGTATTTTTGACTGCACATAATTTCATCACTACACAAAATCTGCTTGATCACTGCACAAATCAGATTGATGACTGCACATTATTTCATCACTGCACATTTATTTTAAACCCTGGAGTATGCTGGCCTACTCTCTGTGTTACTGAAACTCTGAAAAAGTTCAGCAAAGGAAAATGGTAAGAAGCTAGTCCCAAGGGCTGATGTAAGGGAGCTCCAGCTCTCCCTGTCATCAGCTTTCCATGGGAGTACTGCCCTGCTGGACTGGTGATACAGTCTACTCTCTTAATGGTGTTAACAATGTCAGGACAGAGACTGAAAAGGGAGGCCAAGAGATAACAGTGTGCGTTTTATGACTGAAAAGGTGGGATAAATGGAAAGATAAGAAAGAAAACTAATACATGTAATGAAATTATTTTCCACTCATACGCTAAATAGGTTCACAAAGCTTACAGCATGGAGGGTGATAACTGATTAAACTTTCATTTCACTCCAGCAATAAACTATAATGATTCCTTTCACAAAAATGATACTTAGAACAAAACACCGAATCATACTCTAGAGAAAAAATGGGGAAAAGTATGTAATACACTGGGGAGAAACTTGGGGAAAGCGCTCTGGGAATGACACACCTCTGGGGAATTCATGGGAAATGAGGAACTGTACCGGGTAATCATGGGTAAGGGCCCCTCAACTTAAGGAGGCAAAAATGGGGGAAAATCCATCTACACTTGGGGTAAACTCAGGGAAGGCACTGCATAACACTGGGGTTAATAGGGGTAAATACAATCAATTGGGAAATACACCGGGTAATCAGTTAAAAAGGGGGCCTATCATAGGTAGAAATACACTTCAACAGTGGCTATAATGCACGACATAACCACGGGAAAAGAGCCAGAGAACATGCGTATGCAACACACACTGCAAATGTTATAACGAGAGGGGTATATCAGGATGTCAGAAAGTACCTTATAGAGAAAGCTTCTCTGGGGACGTACTGCGGGGGATAGAGTGGGGGAAACCACTAGATAGAGTACGGCGAGTGTATGACTGTGTGCGTGTGTGTGAGAATAAAGGCGGCTGCCTATATAGGGGAGGGCAGAGTTTGTGCACTGGGGCAAACTTACACAACATGGCATAACGCAGCGAGGCTGACACAACAAGAGGCAATCATAATGCAACGATCACACATACCGTGATACGCAGAGTAATATATACACACATAAAATTTAAAAATATAGAACATAGAAACAAAATGAACAGGGGACAGCGGAACGAAAGGAAATCATGAAAAATGATCAGCAAAATTAACAAACAAGTGAGCTCACACAGCTTAAACACACGAAAAAAGGTAGAATCGTGACAGACAGGGTTGCCAGGTGTTGCAGTGCTCATGTGGCATCTATGAGTGTGATTTATGGCATTTTCTGGCAAACTAGTTTTGAAAAATGGCAGTCTTTATGGCAATTACAAAATTAACATATGAAACTGAAAATGAACCATATATTTGATATACTTTATTCAAGAAAAAGAAAGGCAGTCTTTTTTAAATTTACAACAATGATAATAGAACTGAAAATTAACCATACATTTCACATGTTTTACTGCAGCTCAGACACACACCTAGACACCTGTTTCTGAAAACATTCAGTCAATATTTGGAATGCTTCTTCAGCTTCACTGCTATCCCATTCCTCATGTTGACTCTCATACATACTATTATTGAAATTTCTCAGCATCTCTTGTGGAACGAGAAAATCTTTGCAACAGGCATTGTTCACGTATGCTGAGCCTCACATCTACAGTACAGCCGGACGTGTCACACGCTCCACCAATAGTCGCAGCTCTGTCTCAGTGGCGAGTACATACCTATATAATCTAAAAACGTAAATAATGGCAGTGGAGAATTTTTTATTCTTAATTTTAATTTCTTATTCTCCCAAGATAAATTTGGATATCACTGGCAATTTCTGGCACAAAATGGCAAACCGGCTACAAATTATGGCATTTTTGTTACATCAGTTATTATGTGCCATAAAAAATGGCAGTTTTTCGGAAAACACGAGATTTCTGGCAAAAAATGCCATTTATGGCACGACCTGGCAACCTTGGTGACAGAACATACTTATAACATGGAAACATCTTTCTTAACTTTATAATATTATATATATATATATATATATATATATATATATATATATATATATATATATATATATATATATATATATATATATATTGTATAAAGCAAGTGGCTCAGTGGGTTAGAGCGCTCCGCTCTGACCAAAGGGTCGGAGGATCGAATGCACCCAAGGGTCATTGGTAGAGACATCAGGAAGGGCATCCGGTCATAAAATGCCACATGCAAAAAATATACCCTGAAAGTAATACAAATATATGCTGGAAGTTTGCTCTCATTCAGCCAGTCCCAAAGAAGGGTGACCACTCCCAACCCTCCAACTATCGTCCAATTGCTTTAACGTCCTGTATTTCAAAAGTTTTCGAGTCAATTCTCAATAGAAAAATTTTAATGCATCTTTCCTATCATAAACTTCTTTCTGATCGTCAGTATGTGTTCCGTCAGGGACGCTCCACTGGCGATCTTATCACCTACCTTTCAGACTCCTGGTCATCCTCCTTTCGGGACTTTGGCGAAAGCTTTGCCATTGCACTTGACATCTCAAAGGCTTTCGATCGAGTCTGGCATAAATCTTTAATTTCCAAACTGCCCTCCTACGGTTTCTATCCTTCTATCTGTGCCTTCATCGCTAGCTTCCTTTCTGGTCGTTCTATAGCCGCTGTTGTAGACGGCCATCGTTCTTCTCCTAGATTTATCAACAGTGGTGTTCCTCAGGGCTCTGTCCTATCACCAACTCTCTTCCTTTTACTCATCAATGATCTTCTAAGCTGTACATCTAACCCTATCCACTCATATGCTGATGACTGCACCCTTCACCTTTCCATTCGGTTCCCGCAACGCCCATCTCAACAGTTACTTCAACAAACTAGGGATGAGGCTATGGCACACCTAATCTCTGACTTGGCTCGTATCTCTGACTGGGGTAAAAATAATATGGTTGTTTTTAATACATCTAAGACTCAGTTCTTACACCTATCAACCCGACAAAATCTTCCACAGGTATACCCACTAATGTTTAATAATATTCAGCTTAATCCTGCATCATCCTTGAACGTGCTTGGAGTTTCATTTACTCGGGACTTATCTTGGAAAGATCATATTATATCTCTTATAAAATCTACTTCCAAGAGATTGGGTGTGCTAAGCCGACTCCGCTCTTTCTTTACCCCTGCACAATTGTTGACTCTATACAGGGGTTTTATCTGCCCCTGTGTGGAGTACAACTCTCATGTGTGGGGAGGCTCCCCACATACAGCTCTTCTCAATAGGGTGGAGTCAAAGGCTTTTCGTCTCATTAACTCTCCTCCTCTTACTGACTCCCTTCAACCTCTGTCTCTTCGCCGCACTGTTGCATCTTTATCTCTTTTCTATCGCTACTTTAATGGTCACTGCTCCTCTGAACTGTCTGCTTGCATTCCTCCACCTTTACGACTGGCGCGTAGCACCCGTCTGGCAGCAAACTCTCATCCCTTTTCTGTCCAACTCTCTAATGCAAGAGTTAGCCGTTACTCCCAGTCTTTCATTAATGCAACAGGTCAGCTCTGGAACTGTCTCCCTCTGTCTGTATTTCCTGCTGCCTATGATCTCCAGTCTTTCAAATGCAGTGTGTCCAGGCATCTCAAAATGATCGGATCTTGAATTTGGCTCTCTATTGTATTTTGTTTTTCTCTTGGAGGGAACTGTTACTGCGGGCTCATGGCCTTTGGTTCCTTCTTCCTCGCATTAAAAAATAAAAAAAAAACTTCTCAAAGCTCAGATCAAGAAATAGAATCATTCTATGACAACATCTCCCAGTTTATGAAAGAAGAAAAGACCACAAATACTATACTCCTGGCAGATTTCAATGGAAAAGTTAGGAAATTAAAAAAAGGAGAAGCTTGTATGGGAAGATTTGGAGTGGGGAAAGAATGAAAGGAGACATGGTGGTAGGTTTTGCTGAAATGTATAACATGAGAATAATGAACACATTTTATTACAAAAGAACAGGGAGAAAGTGGACCTGGAGAAGCCCAAATGGAGAAACAAAGAATGAAATCAACTTCATTATAGTAGATAAGAATAACACGATCACAAATGTCACAGTTATCAACAAAGTAAATATCGGAAGTGACCATAGAATGGTGGGTTGCACCACCAGATGCAGTTTCAGAGGTGAAAGAAAGATGATTAAAAATAAAAAGATATACCCATTACAAGTAAACGAAAACAAAGCAGCCTTTCAGTTGGGAATAAGGAACAGATTTGAGGCTCTAAGTACTCGTAATGCTGAATGTGACATTGATGAGCTGAATGACAGACTATCAAAAGTACTAAGAGAATCAGCGGAGGTAGTAGGAAAACATAATACAACCAAAGCCAAGAAGTATTCAGAAAAGACACTCGAACTTATGAAAAAAAAGAAAGGAAAGGAAAGTAAAAACAAAGAAAAATGAAATAGAACGAGCGGAATTTAATAAGCTTATCAACAAGAGACAAAAAGGCGAAACAAGAAAGAGAAACATGGATCAGATCAAGGAAACCATCAAAAAAGGAGAAAGTCTGAAACACTTACGAAGTAAAATGGCACTAGGAAAGCAACAAATGACATCACTGAAAGACAAAAACGGTGAAATCATTAAATGCAGAGATAAGACGGTGAGGAGAGTTGAAGAATTTTACAAAGAACTGTATGCATCAAAGACCGTAGTACCAATAGCTAACATTTCAGTTGACACAGGTGAAATACCTGATGTACCACCAGACGAAGTAAATATTTCTCTTAATAATATGAAAAGAGGGAAAGCTCCGGAAGAAGATGGAATAATAGCAGATTTACTGTTGGATGCAGAAGAAGTACAAACCAGGCTTGCTCACTTATTTACTCAATTTGTGGAAAAGAAGAAAATTCCCAAAACATGATGTAATGCAATAATAGTTTTACTTTACAAAAATGACAACTCAAAAGATCTTAGTAACTATCGATCCATTAGCATATTATCAGTCATTTACAAACTCTTCATTAAAGTACTTACGAACAGAATAACAACAAATTTGGAGGAAAACCAACCTCCTGAACAGGCAGGATTCCGAAACGGATATTCCACTACTGATCATCTGCACACAATGAATCAGCTAATTGAGAAAACTGCTGAATATAATAAACCACTGTGCTTAGGTTTTGTTGATTACGAAAAGGCATTCGACTCAGTGGAGCACATTGCAATTAGAAATTCACTGCAGAAACAAGGAGTGAATGAAAACATTGTATAACTGCTCGAAAACATATACAAAATGAGAACTGCTGCAGTTAAAATACATAAAGACTTGGAAGAAATTAAGACTGAGAATGGCGTGTTACAGGGAGATACAATTTCACCAAAATTATTTACAGCATGCCTAGAAAGCATTTTCAGAAAAATAGACTGGGAAAACAAAGGAGTGAACATAGATGGAGAAAAGCTGTACCATTTAAGATTTGCAGATGACATTGTCCTAATCTCGGAAACAGCAGAGACATTGCAAGAAATTTAAATAACCTGAACAGAGAAACTCTGAAAGTAGGGGTAAAGGTGAACCGGAGTAAAACTAATGTTTAATCCACATACACCAAAGAGCGTGATCAGAATAAGAGAAGAAATTCTTGAAGAAGTCGAGGAGTACAATTACTTGGGGCAAATACTAAAATTAACAAATCATGATGGAGAAATAAAAAGACGCATTACAGTTGGATGGAAAGCTTTTGGTAAACATCGAAACATTTTGAAAAGTAGCTTGCCAGTTTGTATGAAACAATAAGTATATAACGAGTGTATAATTCCAGCTATGAAGTGTGGGTGTGAGACCTGGAAACTGACAAAATCAATGGAAAATAATCTAATCTGTTCTTAGATAGCAAGGGAAAGGTCAGTGTTGGGAATATCTTTAAGAGACACGAAAAGATCACCTTGGGTGAAAGAGCAGACTAAAGACAAAGATATCATAGAAGTTACAAAAGAACAGAAACGGATGGGGGCCGGCCATGTAGCAAGAATAAGGGATAACCGATGGAGCAAGAGGCTGACTGACTGGACACCAAGAGATTGTAAGCCAAGCAGAAAATGGCCAGACAGGAGGTGGACAGATGAGATAGAGAAATTTGCAGGGAAAACGTGGCAAAGATTGGCTCAATCAAGGAATTCATGGAGAAGGTTGGGGGAGGCCTTTGTTCAGCAGTGGACTTGTAATGGCTGATGATGATGTATATATATATATATATATATATATATATATATATATATATATATATATATATATATATATATATATATATATATATATATACATGAGGTGCTACCCTAAAATTCCAGTAATTTGAACAGGGGAGCCAACCGTTTGCAGTTTTGCCTTTTGCCGCTAGTGGTAGTCAGCACCACCCCTTGTGCATCAGTGTGGCCCTGGACGTGTCTGTGAGTGAACGTGTTGTTGAGCTATTTTTACTATTGTAATATGGTGTGTAGGTGGTTTGAGAGTTTTGCAGTGGCGGACCTCATGGAACAAAGAATCTGCATCAAGTTCTGCTTCAAGATCGACAAGACGGCTGCTGAAACTCACCAGTTGCTTCAGCAAGCCTTTGGTGACAATGCCATGTCCCAAAGCAGAAAATTTTTCTGGTATATGCAGTTCAAGGAAGGATGAACGTCCGTCGAAGATGACTGTTCTGGACGACCGTTAACGGCAGCAACACCATAAATTGTCGGATATATTTGTCAGGCTATCCTTGCAGATCGTAGACGAACTGTCCATGATGTTTGTGATATCGCTGGCCTGTCGTATGGAAATGTGCAATGCATTTTGTCTGATATGTTGGGCTTTAGACGCATCGCTGCCATATTTGTGCCAAGACTGCTGAGTGACGAGCAGAAGGCACACCGCGTTGCAGTTTGTAGGGAGCTCAAGAATCAAGTCAGGGATGACGCCAGCATCATCTCCAAGGTCATAACTGGTGATGAATCATGTTTGTGGTTATGACCTGGAGACAAAGCAGCAGTCATCGCAATGGAAGTCTCCCAATTCACCAAGGCCAAAAAAAGCGCATCAAGTTCGCAAGAATGTGAAGTCGATGTTGATAGTTTTCTTCGATATCCAAGGGATTGTTCACAAGGAATTCGTCCCACCTGGCCAATCTGTCTGCGGAAAGTTTTATTTTGAAGTTTTGCAGAGTCTGAGGAAGAACATCCATCGCAAACGTCCAGAACAGTGGAAGAATAAGGACTGGGTCCTGCATCATGACAACGCCCTCGCTCACACATCAATTGTTGTCCAGCAGTTCCTGGCTTCCACTAACATGGTCGTCATCCCCGACCCACCCTGTTCACCTGACCTTGCCCCCTGCGACTTTTTCCTGTTTCTCAAGCTGAAATTACGACTGAAAGGGCATCAGTTTGATTCGACTGAGGAGATCCAGACAGAATCACAGGAGGTGCTCAAGACCATCATGCCTGAAGCCTTCCAGGGATGCATGGACTCACTGAATAAACACTGGGACCATTGTATATATGCCTGAGGGGACCACTTCAAAGGCGACAGTGAGAACTAGGAGGTAAGGTAACTAATTTTCCTACAATATTCAAATTACTGGAACTTTTGGGAAGCACCTTGTGTATAAATATATATACATGTATATATATATATATATATATATATATATATATATATATATATATATATATATATATATATATATATATATATATATATATATATATATATTTACATATATATACAGTAAAATAGACGAACAAAAATGTTACTAGAATCATTGGAATTAGTAGGGAAAGCAAATACAAACAAAGCCAACAAGTCATCAGAAAAGACCCACGAGCCCATGAAGAGAAGAAATGAAATTAAAGTAAAAGCAAAGAGAGATGAAATAGAAAGAGTGGAATTAAATAAGGTTATCAACAAGAGACAGAGAGAAGAAGAAAGAAACAGAAACATATATCTGACCAACGAAACCATCAAAATGGAGAAGTCTGAAACACGGCCGAAGTAAAAAGACACTATGAAAGCAACAAATTACTGTATATCACTGAACGACAAAAACGGTGAAGCAATTACATGCAGAGGTAGGATGGTGAAGAGAGTCGAAGAATTTTACAAAGAACTGTAACCGTCAAAAACAATAGTATCAATCGCTAATTTTGCAGCTAACACAAGCGAAGTACCTGAGGTAACACCACAAGTAGACATTTCTCTTAGAAGTATGGAAAGAGAGAAGGTCCTAGGAGAAAATGGAATTGTACCAGATTTGCTGTCGGAGCCAGGAGTAGAAGTACAAACAAGCTCGGCCACTTATTTACTCAGTATATAAAGAAGAAGAAAAATCCTAAACATGGTATAATGCAATAGTTAATTTGCATTACAGAAAAGCAGACTCAAATGATCTCAGTAACTATCAACCGACTGGCTTATTACTAGTCATTTATAAACTCTTCATTAAAGTCCCCACGAAAAGAATAACAATAAATTTGGAAGAAAACATACCTCGGGAACAGGCAGGATGCCGAAGTGGGTATTCGACTACTGATCATCTACACAGTATGAATCAGCTAATTGAGAAAAAATACAGAATTTAATAAACCATGGCGCTCATGTTTTGTTGATTATGAAAAGGCTATCAACTCTGTGGAGCACATAGCAATCATATTTTTTTTCCGGGAACTAGAAGTGAACGAGGACTTTGTAAAACTGTTTGAAACCTTTTATAAAGAGGGAATTGCTACTGTTGAATTGCATAAAAGCTAGGGAAAAACTAAAACTGGGATGGGCTTGCGTCAGGGAGATACAATTTCACCAAAAATATTTACAGCATTCCCAGAAAGTATTTTCAGAAAGTTAGACCGAGAGAACAAAGTAGATATAGATGGAGAAAAGCTAAACCATTTGAGGTTTGCAGATGACATTGTCATGATCTCAGAAACAGCAGAGACATTGCAAGAAATGGTATATGGCTTGAATAGTGAAAGTCTCAAAGTAGGGCTAAAGATGTACCAGTGTAAACTAAAGTAATATTTAATCCAAATACACCAAAGAGCGTCATCAGAATAAGCAAAGAAATTCCTGATGAAGTCGAGGAGTATAATAACTTGGGGTAAATACAGTACTAAAAGTAACGAAAGACCAAGATAGCTAAATAAAATGACACATTACAGTTGAATGGAAAGCTTTCGGCAAACATTGAGACATTATGAAAAGTAGCTTGCCAATATGTATGAAAAGAAAAGTACGGTATATAACGAATGTATAATCCCAGACATGAAGTTCGGATGTGACCTGGAAACCGACAAAATCGATGGAAAATCAACTAATCTGTTCTCAAAGAGCAAGGGAAAGGTTATTGTTGGGAATATCTTTAAGCGACAGGAAAAGATCAACTTGGGTGAGAGAGCACACAGAAGTCAAATATACAATAGATGTTATAAAAGAGCAGAAATGGAGGTGGGCAGGTCATGTAGCAAGAATAAGGGTTAACCGATGAAGGAGATGCTTGCCTGACTGGGCTTCAAGAAGCTGTAAGCGTAGCAGAAGAAGGCCAGACAGGAGGTGGACAGATGAGACGGAGTAGTTTGCAGGCAAAACATGGCAGAGATTTGCAGTCAAGGAATTCGTGGAAAAGGATGCGGGAGGCCTCTGTTCAGCAGTGAACTTGCAATGGTTGATGATACACACACACACACACACACACACACACACACACAAATATATATATATATATATATATATATATATATATATATATATATATATATATATATATATATGTATATATATATAAATATATAAATATATATATATATATATATATATATATAGAGAGAGAGAGAGAGAGAGAGAGAGAGAGAGAGAGAGAGAGAGGTTGGGGGAGTGGACTTTCTGACCACTACTTGGTGGTGGCCAGAATTAGAATGCAAGTAAGATGGAGGAATAGAAGAAGGGAAAGACGAGAGGAAGGAGTAGTTGCAAGGGATAGTGGAAAGGTTACAAGAAGATGAGAAAAAGGCAGAGTATAAGAGAAAAGTGGAGGAAAGATTGGGCAAATATGAATTGGAGCAGATGGGAGACGTGGAAGGTGTGTTTAAGATATTTACAGAAGAAATATGTGCAGCATGGGATGTGGTGTGTGGAAGGAAGAGAAGACGGAGGAGAGTGCAAGGAACAGAGTGGTGGACTGAAGAGGTGAGACAGGCTGTGGCACAAAAGAAGAAAGCATACAATGAATGGATGAGAAATAGGGGCGTGGAAGAAGTTGAGAGGCGGAAGAGAGAGTTATATGTGGAAAGAAAGAGAGAGGTGAAAAGATTAGTAAGAGAGAGTAAGAAGAGAGTGGATGAGGAATTTGGAAGGAATTTGAGTGTAAAGTGGAGGGACTGTAAGAAAATGTTCTGGAGAGAGGTGAAAAGAGTAAGACAGGGTGGAAGTGAAGTTAGCAGGAGAGTGAAAGATAAAAATGGTAGATTACTAGTGGAGAAGGGAGAAAAAGTGAGCAGATGGAGAGAACACTTTAAGGAATTGTTGAACGTAGAGGATGGAAGTAATGCGAGTATATGTGGCTGGGGAATGGCTGGGAGAGAGGTGAGAAGACAGGAAGAAATCAGTAGGATAGAAGTTGTGGAAGGAATGAAGAAAGTTAAATTGGGGAAAGCCCCAGGAATTGATGGAGTGTGTGGTGAAATGCTGAAGCATGGGGGAGAGATAGTAGTAGAATGGATGTGGAAGATGTGCAGATTGGCCTGGGAGGAAGGTAGAGTCCCGGAGGATTGGAAGTCAGGTATAATTATTCCCTTGTACAAAGGAAAAGGGGAAAAAGAAGTGTGTGGTAATCATAGGGGCATTTGCCTTCTTAGTATAATAGGAAAAGTGTATGGTAGGATACTTATAGACGGAGTTAGAGAAAGAACAGAGAAATTAGTTGGAGAAGAACAGGGAGGCTTTAAGAAGGGAAGAGGTTGTGTAGATCAGATATTCATTCTTAGATCTTTAGTGGAAAAGTTTCTAGAGAAGAGAAAGAAGTTGTATGCTGCTTTCATGGATTTGGAGAAAGCATATGACAGGGTGGATAGACAAGGATTGTGGAAAGTGTTAAGAATATATGGAGTAGATGGGAAGTTGTTGAATGCTGTGAAGAGTATGTACGATGCTGCGAAGGCTGCAGTGCGTGTGGATGGTGAACTAAGTGAATTTTTCTCTTTGAAAGTTGGTTTGAAACAGGGATGTGTCATGTCTCCATGGTTGTTCAATCTGTACATGGATGGGGTAATAAAAGAGGTACAAGGTAGGGTAGTGGATGTTGGAGTGGCCCTGGTGAGAGAGGGTAGTGTTTGGAAACTCCCTGTACTGTTGTTTGCAGATGATACTGTGTTGTTGAGTGAAGACGAAGGGGAGCTGCAAGGCTTGGTGGATGAGTTTGAGAGAGTGTGTAAGAAACGGAATCTAAAGGTGAATGTAGGGAAGAGTAAAGTGATGGTCTTTGAGAGAGGTGAAGTCAGTGAATGTACAGCGAGGTTGGATGGTGAGGAATTGGAAAATGTGAGTACGTTTAAGTACTTGGCTAGTGTGATGAGTAAGGATGGAGGTTTGGAGGGTGAAGTGCTTGAAAGGGTACAGCAGGGAAGAAAGGTTGCTGGTTCTTTGAAAGCAGTCATAAGAAACAGGGAAGTGAGCATGGAAGTGAAAATGTTACTGCATGACAGTATTGTGATACCAGCTCTAACGTACGGAAGTGAAGCTAGGTCATTGTTGGAAGGACACAAGTCAAGAGTGAGAGCAGTGGAAATGAGTTATTTAAGAGGAGCCTGTGGAGTCATGTGGAGAGACAGGCTGACGAATGAGGATATAAAGGAGCGTTGTGGTGTGGATGTGGATGTGATAGGAAGCCTTATGAGGAACACACTGAGGTGGTTTGGCCATGTGGAGAGGATGGAGGGTGAAAGACTGACGAAGAGAGTGTATGTGAGTGAGGTGGAGGGGGGAAGAGGGAGGGGGAGGCCGAGGATGAGATGGAGGGATGGGGTGGAGGGGTATATGAGAGAGGGGTGTGTGAGTTGGGAGCAGGGCAGTGAAATTGCGGGGGACAGGGCGACTTGGAGGCGATTTGTTTGTGGCCACCCCAAACGGGATTGAGGCGGCTGGCAAAAAATATATATATATATATATATATATATATATATCTATATATATATATATATATATATATATATATATATATATATATATGTGGTAGGTAGGGGCGCTCACCATCCACTCACTCGATATAGAGCTGCTCTCGGGTGTCTACTCTTTCCTCTCCTGCATCCCTCTTTCCTTCTGTCTTCCTTTCGTTCATTCTTTCCTTGTCCTTCTGCCTATGGGTAACTTTACACTCCCTCTTCTGTCTTTCATTCCTTCATTCTTTCCTCTTCCTTCTGCCTGTGGGTGACTCTACACTGAATGACAAGCCAAATGGTTTCCTGTACACCATGAAACCATTTACTACGCTGGGTGGTAACCATATAACCAAATTTTGGCACCTGGTGGTTTAATGGGTAATTATTGCGCTCCAGTTGGATTGAGCTGATGAAGATTTATATCCAAGGGATGGTTAGGGTTGATTGCTCATGTAATGCCACTCAGGGATGAGTGAGGCTGGTCGCTCTCATCTTAAATGTCGGGACCAACTGCCTAGCCCCGGGCTCCTACGCTCCTCATGGGGCAATGTAGGATTGGATGATAGATAGATAGATATACACCTATATCTATTCTATATCTATATCTACTCTATATCTATCTATCTGTATACATATATATAGATGGATAGATAGATAGCTGGACAAATAGATCGAGAGAGAGAGAGAGAGAGAGAGAGAGAGAGAGAGAGAGAGAGAGAGAGAGAGAGAGAGAGAGAGGATTTTGGAAGGGTGTGTAAAACGAGGAAATTGAGAATAGATGAGAATAAGAGTAAACTGATGAAGTGTACGAGGTTGGTAGATGGTAGGAGGATGAATATAGTTTTGAATGGTAAGCTGCATGAGGAGGTAGAGTGTTTTAGGTATTTAGGGTCACATGTTGCTGTGGATGGAAGAATAGATGTTGAGGTGAAGTTTAGAGTGAATGAATTAGGAAAGGTACTGGGAGGAATGAAAAAAGTGTTTAGATGTCGTTCGCTTAGAATGGATGTAGAGAGAAGGCTGTATGAGGGTGTAATGGTACCGACTGCGTTATATGTGGCTGAAACATGGAATATGGGTGTAGCAGAGAAGAAAAGTTTGAATGTAATGGAGATGAGGTGTCTGAGGAGTACGTGTGGAGTGACGCATATGGACCGAGTCATAAATGTTGAAGTGTGAAGGAGAACTGGATTTGTGCGGGAGATGGCTGGACGGGTTGAGCAGAGGGTGTTGCGATGGTTTGGGCATATGGAGAGAATGGATAATGAGCGATTGGTGGAAAAGATAACTGGATCGGATGTGAGGGGTATAAGGCTGAGAGGAATAGAATGGATGAACAGTGTGAAGAGAGCGTAAGATGCGAGAGGGATGTCTGTTGAGGAAGGAAGTGTGGTTGCACGTGATGGTGAGTGAGTAAATGGTGACGCGGTGCCAACGGGATATTGTCTTGCATTTGGTCTGAGGTGCGGGTAGGGGGGTGGATCCATAATGATCTGGCAGAGGCGTAGCGAAGGGGGGGGAGGGGAGGAGGCTGGTGCTCCCTTTTGACGGTCTTGAAATCGTATTGGGCAAAAAAAAAAAATTGTAAACATTTAAAAACAAATAAATGTGTAAATAAAAATAAATAAAAATAAATAAAATAAATAAAAATAAATAAATAAAGAGAGAGAGAGAGAGAGAGAGAGAGAGAGAGAGAGAGAGAGACAGACAGACAGACAGACAGACAGAGAAGAGAAAGAGAGAGAGAGAGAGGGAGAGATGATGAGACTTCCAGATGCATTATTGTTCTTTTATTCCATAAGGATCATTACAAATCTTCTATTTCAGACAAAATAATTTTCTTGCTATATTTTTCGCCATTTTCACTGTAATGAGTAATCATCTAAATATCCCAATAAATACCTTCCTAGGCCTCAGAAAGCCCCTAAAAGGAGGCAATTTTCAAAAATTTCCCTAGGGGACTCACAGCGCCCCCCCCCCCTGGACCCCCCAGCTGCAGAGGCTCGCTTCGCTCACCTCCCACCATCTTTTCAAGAATCTATAGACATCTTTCTCCCGCCCCCCCACCCCCTTGTGAACTTTCTGGGTACGCCTCTGTGATGTGGCAGGGGTATACCAGCTCTGCTGTCAAAATTGCTGCAGACGTAGCCGATTGCACTGTGCAGCTGACTCTTGTGGGGTGTGGTGCGGTGAGGATCTGTCCCTTCTCCGATTGGGGCTAAGTGCGAGTAAATGTGTGTGTGTGTGGATGAGTAAATTGGGAGTGTGTCGTCCTGTCTCAGCTACCTCCCTTTTTTTGGGAGAAAGCAGCTTAGGTATATATATGTTTGCTACAGTCAGTCTGTTTTTGCCACAGAATGCAACGCTCCTTACGTACTGGTGAAAGATGGAGGGCGCCTTGGTAACCAGATTTCTCAGTACGCTAGCTTGTATCTCCTTCGCCATTTATTTGGCGTGAGGGTAAGGATTACTCTCACTCTCTGTCTCTGTCTCTGTCTGTCTGTCTGTCTGTCTGTCTGTCTCTCTCTCTCTCTCTCTCTCTCTCTCTCTCTCTCACGTCATTAAATGAACGGAGACAAGAGGTCAGACGTTTCCCAGCGGTGTTTGTAATAAATTAGATGAGGAAGCTGACTAAACGTAGTCCTAGTATTCTGTAGTATTTGCAGCTGATATGATGAATCATATGATCAACCACTTATCCACTAGACATTATGTTTACAAGAACACACTGACTTACTGTATATGTTTACATAATTCAGCCACCAGCGTATCCACACTTCACTAATGAAGTCGTCGTAGGTGGCAGCCAAACCTCACTCTCAGAGGACAGTAAACAATGTAGGCTAATCATGGTAGGTCAGGTACTGGACCCCATTGATTGCGTGTTTAAAATTAGTGTAAAAATGGTTAACTTATTGGAGTAGATACTGCACAGATACAAGCTTACACATAAAATACGTCAACAGCATGAGTAGTTGTAACTACCGAGTGTATCCCCAGTACTTTCAGTGTTTGCGATAAATGTAGCTAATTTTGTTACAAACCTTCATTCAGTATTCAATGGTGCTTGTGGCTGAAAAGATCTATCAGTAGACAAAGCGAGTCGCCATTTTCTGTAGCGGTGTTTATGAAAGATATTGCTGGATAGGCGACCAAACGTTAGCATAAAGTTCTTAATGATTGTGACAGATAAGGCGAATGTGTGAAACACATCGTGTGAGTTTTGAGTAATATGAATAGTGCTGGGAAAAGAAGAGGTGAATTTAGTGACCAAAAAGGTTGCTCAGTGTTATGGATTGTTGATACTGTGGCAGGTGTTTGGCTCTGTCTTTCAAGTGTATGTAACCCGTATCTTATAAAGAAAAAAAAAATGTGCAGATGATTACACTAGCGAAGTGGACCCAGGCATCCGGGAGCTTGAATGTAGGTGAAACACTGTGTGATCCATTTCACTGAGCAACCTGATGACCATTCTCCCACTTTCAAACTTTCTATATTCCTGTTTCAGAATCCTACCTCACTCGATCCTTAGGTAGGAAAAAAGTCAGATGATGATGATGTCTGCAATAGGTGATTTGCTTGGAAGCACTGATAATGATTCCACAAAAAAATGTGATGGCCTCCTTCATTGCATCAGTGGTGAATGGTGAGATAAATCATTAACATCATTGTAGTTGTATTGCCATAATTTAGCCCAAGTTTTCGTCCCTTTACGGCTGATTTCACTTGACTTAATAGCAAAATAATATAGTACTATGGTTCTACATCCTTCCCCCTAACCCTCCCCCCCTCCCCTCCCCCCAAAAAACAAGCGATTAGAATCACATTCTCGTGTTAATCTATGTCACAGCTCGGCTTTAAGATGAAGGGATGACAATTTTTGGTTAAGTTCAAGTACAAAGGGAAACTTTATAATCATGAGCAAATCGGGTTCCTATCAGTCGGTTCTCCAGTGATTACTCCCGACCTACCTTCCATTTATTGCACGCTCCACATCATTCTGTCTGTCTGTCTGTCTGTCTGTCTGTCTCTCTCTCTCTCTCTCTCTCTCTCTCTCTCTCTTTCTCTCTCTCTCAGTTCTGCTGCTTATTCAGTACTCTTCTGTTATATCATCAGTGCTAGACCCAGTACTTTTCGTGTTTAATTATACTTCGTTTTACGCTCATTTTCTTCCCAGGTGGCTGTCACGCAGAACTTGCACGACCGATTGTCTAAAGTACTGAGGAACGTTAGCCTTCCTGTTGTAAACGCAGACTGCTTTGGTGCAGAAACTACGTTCATCAGGTGCTGTATCATTGGCCTTGGGCTTCCTGAACCTTAGGGACGTGTTCTGGGTGGCATAGGACACTTCGCTACACCTCACCCACAGCGATCTATTGTTTGCATATTAAATCTTATCACTGTCTTATCTGTTACTTACATGTCGTTAATTTCGGCATTGTTTGTGTCAACAGCTTGTTAAGAACCTCGGAGATGTGCTATGAAATGTCCAAAGGCATTTAGAATACCACAATAAGTGCAGTAATCTGAATGACAGACTTCGTAGCACCACTTCCTTAGCAACTTATTGTCCATGGTACATGTTTGGTATTCTCTGGCTGGTTACGGGGGTAAATTATTTCCAAAGCAAAACGACATAAATATCGTGGAAGAGAAAGGTAAGATATAATATATAAAATAAATCGCTAAGTAAGAGCTGCAACGAAGCCTCCTGCACCACCTTCTGTAGATTACGGCCTTAAGTTATAAGTCCCACATACTTAATATTGAAACCTGATTAAGTATAAGAGCTAAAAATACAACTGCCTAAAAATAATTTGTCCATGAAATCAGTGATGTATTCTTTTGTTATGCCCTACTACATCCAAGTAATTTTTTTTTTTATCTTAGTGAACGACGTTCTCAGTGAATGATTAATAAATACACTACGTAACCTTCCCAGCTCGACAAGTCTCTGCCAAGCTGAATATGATCTCCTGGAGTTAGCAAGAATAAAAATGAGATATATATTAATGCTTCCTCAGGTATGAGCACCTGTATCGTCAGTTGTACCAAGCAGGTGTGGCAATGGCTAAGAAAAGTAAAGATGGCATCGTGAGGGGACCTCTTCTTCGAAAAGCCTACTATGTAAAATTCCCTTTCCCTTACGACCTCTTTCTGCATCATCGTGACCTGCTGCGAAGAGTCCTGGTCTACAAAGAGGAGGTGCTGGAAAAGGCTACGAAAAGCATTGCCAAAGCCTTGCCAAATTTCGACCTCTCGCGTCGTGATTCTACCCTGGTGACCGTCCACGTCCGAAGAAACGACTACATCTGGTTCATGAAAGCTGTCTACCAGATGCCACCTCTCGAGTACCGATACTTTCAGCGTGCATTTGAATTCTTCAGGCAGAGGTAAGTGATGATAGCAGGTGTTGTTATCACCTGATGGGACTGGGTCACTTCCACAAGTTGAATACTGAATTTTGGATGCAGGAAGTTTTATGATAATTAGTTATGAGTTTCGAATGGAGTATCCTTGGTTACTAGTAGATGGAGGTCGACCAGTCTGACTACATGTGGCCACCAGCTGAGCTAAAATGGGTTAGGTATCTCTGTCAGGTTACAACAGACGTGCTGCAATAAACTCTTTCCCAAGCGCTCATCCCTTCAATCTGATGAAATTTTAAACTTTACTGATGCTAACTAAGGACAGTTATATTAACCTCAGAAGAGAATTTTGAACTAGAGGGTTTAGGTATTGCCATCACCAATCCCTCCATTACCAGAAATCTTCTCTGAACTGGTCAGAATGGTCTGTAAATAACAATATTAGAACGAATGTGTTGAAATATGTCATCAAAGTGAAATGTGATACTTGGTGTTACATTAGACCGATGGTTCTCAGGGGCGGAAGAGGGAGGCTGGGAGAAGGGAGGCTTAGAGGAGCGTGAGTAACATCCAAAGAGCGCGAGAACCCACAGGAAATTTAAGGATTACTGAGACCCAGTGAGTGAATAGTATGACACTCTTTTGATTGATATTCATTCCTTTCATTTTGTCGTTACTCCATCTTTCGAGGCACGTTCTTCTTTGTACCCATGAATTGAGAAGGTTTCTATTCCTGTCTGTCACCTGGTCGCTTCTCTGCTTCCTCTTTCTTGTTGTAAATGTCTCAAGAGAAAGTTAAGATCCCAAGAAGTTTGGTACTGAATGATGAGCAATACCCCAGCAATTCAAAGTCTGAACATCATAAGTTGTGTTGTGATCAGGCTTAATTTCCATTTCCCCATAATGATAAAATTCGGTAGCCAAATTCTCTATTTTTTTAAATTTCCAAACTTCAGTGACTTAAATGCAGGTCCTCTTCAGTCCTCATGTATACACCTTTTTTTCAAACTCTTTCTTCTGTTATGGTCTTTGTAAGCATATGAATGAAAAAGATAAACGATGACTGATTCTGTCAACTGAGAAGTGATTCATTTTCTTGATACTGAGGAAATTTCACACATCAATGCCATGGAGTATAGTGGTTGTGTCCTTGTGCTTTGTTAATGATAATTTGATGGTTTTTATGGCTATGTGGTGATGTCTATGGCATTGAAATGATGTTGATGGTCATGTGGTAGTGTGTATGGTCATATGGTAGGGTTTTGGCCTTGGAGTGAGGTTTATGGTTATGGGGCGCTCACCATCCACTCAATGTAGTGCTGCTCTCGGGTGTCGGCCCTTTCCTCTCCTCCACCCTTCTTTTCTTCCATTCTCTTCTGTCCTTCTTTCCTTTGTTCTTTCCTCGTCCTTCTACCTATGGGTGACTTTACATTCCTTCTTCTGTCTTTCTTTCCTTCATTTTTTCCTCTTCCTTCCGTCTGTGGCTGACTTTACACTGAGTGACAAGCCAAATGGTTTCCTGTACACCAGGAAACCATTTACTACGCAGGGTGGTAACCATATAACCAAATTTTGATGCCTGGTGGTTTAGTGGGTAATTACGGCACTCCGGTCGGATTGAGCCGGTGAAGGTTTATATCCAAGGGGTAGTTGGGGTTTATTGCTCACGTAATGCCACTCAGGGATGAGTGAGGCTGGTCACTCTCATCTTAAATGTCAGGACCAACTTGCCTGCCCTCGGGTTCCTACGCTTCTCATGGGGCAACGTGGGATTGGATGATGAATGAGAAATTGATGGTAATGTTTACAGATATGAGATGGTGCTTATTGCATTTGTGGTGGTGTTTATGGCAATGAGGTGATGTGTGTGACTAGTGGCGTTGATGACCATGTGGTAGTGTTTATGGCCATGAGTGAGGTTTACGACCTACAATTTTTGAAATAAAATTTTTAGTGTATAACCTATTTTGAAAGAATTAAAAATGTTTTTCTAAGATGTTACATGCTATTCAAAGTTAAGTATCAGCCTGTACCTGGTCAACAGGGTACCGCGCCCTGTGTTTTTGGTGGTGAGTGACGACATGAAGTGGTGCAGGGAGGTACTGAAGGATCCTGATGTCGTACTGGCAGGTATGTATATGTACATTAATTCTGTTTATAGTTTTAAACCCCATGAGCCAGGGGTAGTACATTTACATTCTAGGAAGGAAGCAGCCATGTTTCTGGCGTGGTACATGTTCATTCTTTCATTTCATAACCATGTTTGAGTGGTGCCACATTCAGGCAGCCTGGTGGTATCTAGTATCTCTAAAGGGGTCCAAAGCATCCAAAGCCCACCCAGCCAAAGGGACATGTGTGCTTTTGAATTGGACTGTTACATGAATGTTTCCCACTACTAGTCGTTCCCATATCGTAAACTGCTGTCGAATGCTGACGAGAATGAAATAGCTCAGGAGCTTGCCAATTTAACTAATAAGGTTTGTGATGAAGGGAGAGTACTTGAGGCAGATAGAGAGGAAAATATGGAATCAGAGGACACTGTTGGTGTTACATGCAAGACTAACACAGACATTGGTGGTCAACCGGGGAGGGGAGGGGATATGTAAGAGCAGTGGAGAGTGTGATGTGAGTGTTCTGTTGTGATTTAGATTTTGACAAGAGCTACTTATCCTCATTTATGCAGTAGTGTAAAAAAAAAAAAAAATTACTGGGAAGAATGATGAAGTACACAAGTACTGTAACTGATGTGCTGTGAGTTTATCAAATGCACTGAGAGTGAAACGGATAGCGAGGATATAGTAATGTGTGATAAATGACTGAAAACAAGTATTTTTGAAATGAGTGATAATTTTATAGGTATCTCTGTGTTTTTTGAAGATCAGCTAATGAACATAAATAATAATAGGCTATGTAAGAGTAAAGGCATTGGTAATGATCGTTACATACGAGAGATGATAACTTTATGCATCGGATCTAAATTCATACTTGAAAATATTGCATAGTTAACTACCATGCTTAGTTCATAGTTACTAGATGGTTATGATAATCCTAATGGTTAAGTAATGCCACCCCTCGCGAGCTCCATGCCTGCAGTGGACTTTGATAAATAAAACACTTTCGAGCTAACTTAGTATTCAACTTCCTAGATATCTCCATGCTCATATTGTACTACACGGATTATGAACTATATTTGCTAAATTTGTGTGATGTGTTCTACTCTTCTGGAGGGGTACAAGTTGTCTGTGGAAAAGACGACTTGCTGAGAGATGTCCCTGAGCGGTGGTTCAGGCGGGTGAGCTACAGTAGATCCCAGGCATGCAGGGCTTAATATGTTCCTTGTTTATATTTTTTAAATTTTTTCCTAGGTCTGTATTTCTTTCTTTCTCGCTCCTTTCGTTCCATCTGTACCCGTAATTGTATTTCATCCTTACTTCCCTTATGTATTACAGGAAGAGGTACTTCCTTTCCTCCTTTCTTCTTTTTAGAAGTCCACGCTAGAGTGACCAGTTACTGTACCTGCTGTTTCATCTTTCGTGCTTCAAACAATTTACACTTTGGTGTCATTTCTTTACTACTTCACCAATTCCCTTCATATTAGATAGTATTGTTTCTTGTGTAAATTACCCTAGATTCTTTTTCTTTATCCTTGGTCCACTTTATGGGGTCAAAGGTCAATCCATAGAAACAAAATTTTGGAATCCTCTCTTCTTTTATGGTCAGAATTCATTATGGCAGTATAGACGGAAGTATATGAGTGTTTTTGTGGCTGTGTGAGCAATCCCTTGGGAATGCTGGCAATCTTTGATCTGTATTTTTCTTCTCATCCCTTTACTTCCATCCCTACTAATACTTTAATTTATTCCTTTCTTAAGGTGCTTGAAAGCGTACTAAGCCAGTACGAATACAGTTCTTTTTCTTCCATGATACAGGTGACGAGGACCCTGTAGTTGACCATGCTGTGATCAGTCTGGGCCAGCACACCATTACCAGTTACGGTTCCTTTAGTTTCACCGGTGCTATCCTCTCCAAGGGGCACATCACTCATCCTGCCAACAATAAAGCCAAATATAACCTATTCAGATGTGCCCGTTCTCTAGACTTCCACCTTATCGCCAGGGACTGAAGTAACTACAAGGTGTCCCGGGAGAATGTCGTGAAACTTATGGTTGTTATTCTGAGGCTAATTTTGATTTAAACATGCCACATAAAAACAAATTTCAAATTTCCAAGCATATAAAGCTAATAGTACTGATGACCTTATGGGTCAAATATGATGGAAACCACTATTGTCCATAAGGTCATCAATATCTGCAGCTCTGGAGTTGCTGAGAAGCTGACGCAGGGCGATAAAAAAAAAAATCAAAATTAGCCCTAGCAAAAACTCCTGAAGATTCTTTTAAAAATTGCTGGACACCCTGTATAAAGACTTCAAATCCATTTCAGTCTCCAACTTATCACAAGGAATTGAAAGTATTGAGAGGAATATGGGAAATTAAGAACAGTAGAAGACATGATAACTGCAGTATGACTGTTGACCCATGACAGGCAGCTCCTACAAGAGGCTGACTAAATTACTAGAATAAAGCAAGGACAGTAAAGAAGGATTGCCTTCATCCACCAAACCCTCCAGCCGAACAGAGGGGAGAAAATGCAGAAATACCACTCATATAGATAAACTGATGTGGAAATTTTATAGGAAAGCGTGAGAGGAGAAAAAGAGACTATCGTAGTGAAACCTGCAAAGGAAAAATATAGAATCAGTAACCTGGACAATTTTGATATCCATCTCTTACCTGTCGTATCCTTACCTAGCATATGCCTGCAACTCTCAGTGGCCGGGGCAGCAATTATATCACTAGGTACACCAGCATAAGTCCTCATCCACTACTCTGACAAAATTGTTCCTGCCTACCTCCGTACGAAAACCGAATTTGTCTTGGCAGAAACCAATAGTTCGATTTCTGCTTTATTTGCCCACTTTTGGTATTATGCTAATATTTTCCCATATTAATACTTTCGTCCATTTCAGCACCTCAATTAATGCTCCTCTTATTCTACGCCTTTCTAGTAAGTGCATAATAAATTTTTTTTAACGTGCCTTGAAATAAAATGTTCCGAATATCATGTATCATTATTATCATTTTGCTCTGTACAGTTTTAAAAGAACTTATATCCATTCTATAGTTCAGAAACCAACACTGTATGCGTAGTTAAAATGTGGCCTTCTTGACGCCGGAAAATGTGGCTGCATTACTTTAGATGTCCTATTGCTTATGCTTCGTGAAGAATCTCAGAGCCTATATTGTTCCTTGCGGTAAAACACTGTTGCCTTGGCCTAAGGTTGATAGCCATAACTCCAAGGTCACTCTCCCAGTCTGATTTAATTACATTTTTATTATATAATTTTCATCGCATGGTTTTGTCCACGATAAGAACAAAACATTTTTCCATGTTTAATTTAATTACTTCCATCATTTGTACAATATACCGAGATTTTGTTAAAGGTTGACACAGTCGCTAGATGAGTAAATATTACACCCTACTTTGTGTCGTAGGCACATTTGCTGATAATGCTATTGATTCCATGACAAGATCATTGTGATAATCCTGTGTGTGTGTGTGTGTGTGTGTGTGTGTGTGTGTGTGTGTGTGTGTGTGTGTGTGTGTGTGTGTGTGTGTGTGTGTGTGTGTGTGTGTGTGTGTGTGTGTGTGTGTGTGTGTGTGTGTGGTCGGAATTGGAAGAGGGATTTTGATGAAACATATCCTGATGCCTGAAACTGGGTCCCAGATGAATCAGTTTCAATATGATGTCAATTAATATCTTCTGAGGGAGTGTTTTGGCTTATAATAATTGTCCCCATTGTTGTTACAGTATGCGCACCTGCAAGAGGCGGCGGGGCATTTCCGTGGAGTTTCATACAAAATTGAAAAGAGAGAGAGAGAGAGAGAGAGAGAGAGTGGGAGGGGGGTTGTACATCAGTACTCCTATGTTTATTCTTTCATTGATGCAAGGAAGAGACGATTTTATTCAACAGAAACGGCGGTAACTGTCGTGGTGGTGGTGGCGGTGGTAGCTGTGGTGATGGTGGTGGTGGTAGCTTGGATGACAGTGGTGGTAGCTGTAATGGTAGTGGTGGCAGCTGTAATGATCATCGTTGCGGTGGTGGTGACTGGGATGGTGATGATGGTGGTGGTAAATGGGATGGTGGTGGTAGCCGTGGTGGTGGTAGCCGTGGTGGTGGTAGCTTACGTGGTGGTTGTGGTGGTGGTAGCTGTGATGATGATGGTAATGGTGGTAGCTGTGGTTTTGGTCGTGGTGTTTGATAGTAGCTGTGTTGATGGTGGTGGTGGTAGTTATGGTGGTAGCTGTGGTGGTACTGTAGTGGTGCGATGAGAATGGTGGTACTGGTGCTGGTGGTGGTGGTGTTAACTGTCCAGAAACGGTTCTTATTTGTGCAAGTGCTTTGTAGCCTTATGTTTTTAGCGTCGCGTGCGTGCATGCGTGTGTGTGTGTGTGTGTGTGTGTGTGTGTGTGTGTGTGTGTGTGTGTGTGTGTGTGTGTGTGTGTGTGTTCCACAGTTTTTATCTTCTATTGTGGTCAAATTTGAAGGAAGGGCATAAGATGAGGCAAGACCTTGATGATCCAATTTTGAGATTAATCCGTTAAACGCCAAGGTCGCAAAGCAAGGACAAATTTCGACTCGTGTAATTGCTAACCAAATAACTCACTTTCTATCCGATGTTAACAAAACTTCGTGGGAGGGTCGGGGGTAAGACTTGCAGTAACCCCTCCCCCTTTCTTTCTGTACAATAAATCAAGAGCCAAGGTCAACTTATTTATTTATTTTCGGGTTTAGAACAGAATTGGTGGATAATACGAATAACAGGATCCGAGTTTGAAAACAACCAGTGAAAGATCAAAGGTCACGACGAGAAGTCAAAAGTTGAAAGGAAAATTCGTCTTAGAAAGTTTTGATCTGATCTGAACCACATTAGTTGAAGCGATAAGAGTCAGAGAAGAGCAAAAAAAATAAAAAAATAAAAATCTAACTTTGTGAACAATTAGGTGGCAGGACTAAGCCAAAGTGTGATCCTCATGTCTGTGTGTAAAGTAAATCATTCGTAGTGTTTTGATCAGTGACGTAACTAGTAGGGGAAAGGTAGGCAAGTTGCCTCCTCGAGATTTTTTTTGAAGAGCTGAATTTTCTGCTACCACTAGCAATTTGTCAGGAGAGAGAGAGAGAGAGAGAGAGAGAGAGAGAGAGAGAGTGGCCCTACACACAGTACCCGTTTTGTTCATATACAGTATGTTTCCTTACAGTCTTGATAAAGTTACCTGCCCACCACTTTATCAAGAGGTAAGAACTGCTAATGGCTGTCGCTCTGTCTTTATTCTTGCACTTTGGCTTTTACACTTCCACGGTGACGGAGTGTTTAGCTTAACTGACTGAACCTGCCGACCCATTAGAGCCAGGGTTCGAATCCTAGTGCCAGCAGCTGACGTCACTCGAGTCAGGTGTCCATACACTTTCTGTGGGCTGGTAAGTAAAATCAGTACCTAGGGTAACAACTAGGGGAGGTAACTGTGGTACCCTGGATGATGCAGTGGCCTTGTATCCAAGGATATTGGACGAAAACCCAGGTACGGAGAAGAATTCCGCGGCTATACGCCTCATGGCGTCCGTCCCTACCTTTATCCTTACCCTTCGTTTAGGTACGGTTTTACGTGTAGTTCTGAAGGATTCTTTTAAATATATCATTGCATCGTATTGTCGAGAATGACTGAAGAATTGATAACACAAAGTTATAGAAACACGCTGGAGGTGGCGAAGTACAGGGGTATGGCATTACGGTGAAGTCAAGGAAGTAAAGAGGTACGAGAAGAGTACTGTGAGGGCAAGGACACACAACGAATGTATGGAGGCACGCTACCACAATGGCTATAAGTTAACATAATGATGGAGGGAATGCATCGGAGACTGGTAACAAAATGAAAGAAGGAAAACATAGCGAAGATACGGAAGCACAATGATACTGTTGAATCACTAAGTGAACACACACACACACACACACACACACACACACACACATACAAATAAAATAATATATAGATAAATAAAGTAGATGTCGACTTTTCTGCAGTGAATTCAGAGAAAACATGGAAACTGATATGTTCCCTCTGTTATCTGTCAGTCTGTCTGTCTGCCTGTCTATTTATCTCTTTCTGCCTGTCTTTCTGCCTGTCTGTCTGCCTCTCTGTTTTTCTTTCTGTCTGTCTTTCTGTCTGTGTCTGTCTGTCTGTGTCTGTGTCTATGTCTCTGTCTCTGTGTGTGTGTGTGTCTGTCTGTCTGTCTGTCTGTCTGCCTCTCTCTCTCTCTCTCTCTCTCTCTCTCTCTCCTTACAGAATTACCCATTTCCCTACCCCTGTCTATTTGTCTGACTGTCTATCTATTTATCTATTTCCTTTTCAACTATCACGCCAATCTCTCGTTCTATGGTTTTAAATATATATATATATATATATATATATATATATATATATATATATATATATATATATATATATATATATATATATATATATATATATTGTTACGGAACAGAGAAAGATAATGTACACTTTAAGTGAGAATACTAAAAATCATTACTGTCCCGTAAAGTTCCAGGTTCAAAACAAAAGAGTTAGGTAAAATTACAAGTTAAAGTTTAATACTCAAACTATCAACAAAACATTCAGGACTCATAAGGATAATGTAATGGCAAAAACAGGTTTAATATATGGTTAACTGCAATAGCCTCTATTAACACGAAATTAGCATGAGTAAATTTATCTAAGTCAGCCCTGATAAAATGACAATACCAGATAATACTCAGTGATTGCAAGATATATTATTACAGATACGAAATATTATGAACAATGGCTGACACGAAACTCCACATTAATCACAAAAACCTTACTAGGCCTAAGAATTAACACCTTATGCTACACAGTACAAGAAAAAATGCAATAACACTTATACTCAAATTACACAGCTGCTAGATGGTTGGAGACTTCCTGAGCACTCACAATAATAACAACTGTACAGGGGAGGACAGAGATGTGAACAAAATGAGGAGTAGATCTAAGTGGCAATAATGCAGAGACTGAGCTCATTATATAGGGGCCGGCAGAGCTTGATACAACTTGTAAGAAGGACGCGCAAATGAAGCCAGAGGGGACAAAGAGTTGACACTCCTGCTCTGAACAACAGAAAGAACGACTTACTTTACTATAAGGGTAGAAGGGGGGAGTGAGGTAGAACACGCTAGTGATCAAACATGCAACATACTGTACGTTAGAATTACTCAAAGGATGATGAAATCATAGGCTATGTAACACCTCCCCACAAAGAAAAAGAAATTTACAAAGGAAATTTCTTATTACTCTAAAACAATCTGTCTAAAGTCTAGATAAGCAATCTGCAATAACATTTTCTTTCCCCTTGACATGTTGTTTGTCTAATGAATACTCCTGAAGAAGTAGACTCGACCTTGTCAATCTCTGATTTTTATCTTTAAACCTACTAAGGAATTTCAGTGGGTTATGATCGGTATAAATGACTATGGGGTCAAAACCAGAACACAAATAAAATGAAAAATGCTGTAAACCCAAAATCAAGGCCAAAAGCTCTTTCTCAATAGTTGAGTAGTTCTTTTGAGGTGGAGTGAACGTCTTACTGTAATAAGATACAGGGTGTTCAATACCCTGATCATCCTCTTGCAGCAAAACAGCCCCAGCTCCTGTATCACTTGCATCAACAGCCATCTTAAAAGGCTTAGCAAAATTTGGAGTAGCGAGCACTGGCTGACTTAATAGAATAGCTGTAAGGTTGTTGAAAGAGGATTCACAGTTATCGGTCCAGACAAATTTAACTCCCTTTTTCAGTAGGTCTGTAAATGGCGATACAAGAATTGAAAAGTTAAGAACAAATCTCCTGTAATAACCCACCATTCCCAAAAATCTTCGTAGCTCTTTCCTACTTTTAGGTCTGGGAAAATCACTTATAATCTGAACCTTAGCTGCTGGTGGTGCAACATGTCCATCACCAATTACGTACCCAAGGTACTGAACTTTAGCTTGACCAAACTCACACTCTGACAAATTAGCTACAGGATTAGCCTGAACCACACGCTCAAGAAATTTACTGATATGGCATAGGTGATCTTTCCAGTTGTCACTGAAGATTAATACATCATCAATATAAACAACACACCCTGCCAAACCCTCTGTTACAACATTCATGAGCTTCTGAAATGTGGCTGGTGCATTCTTCATACCATATGGCATTACAGAACATGCAAAAGTCTTTCCTAGTGTTACAAAACATGAGATCTCCCTAGCACGTTCAGTCATAGGTACTTGCCAGTATCCCTTTAACAAATCAAACTTACTTATGTACCTAGCCTTTCCGATCTTGTCTATGCAAACTTCCACGCGAGGGAGAGGGTAAGTGTCTGTTTTGGTTATCTGATTAACACGTCTGTAGTCAATGCAAAGCCGCTGTGACCCACCTGGCTTAGGGACTAGAGTGACAGGAGAACTCCACTCGCTCTGACAGGGCTCAATCATCTTGTGGTCCAACAGGTAGCCAAGCTCCTTCTCGATGAGAGGAACTTTCACTGGGTTCACACGGTAAGGAGGCAGTTTAATTGGCTTTGCGTCTCCAACATCGACATCATGCATCAACACAGTAGTTCTTCCTGGAGTGGCACGGAACACTTGCGGGTACTCCTGCAGTAATGCTGAAAACTCCTGCCTTTCCTCGGGAGGTAGATGAGAAAGCTTAGTCTGGAGATCATTCATGATATCAGGATTCTTCCCCAAACTATCACTCAGGCTCATACTGCATGGGAGAGCTTCACTTGCAGACTCGGGTGGAACAGCTACAGTGCAGACTGGATTATTTTCATCCCGCCTGTGATATAACTTTAGCATGTTGATGTGACAAAGTTGCTTGTTCTTTCTACGATCTGGTGTGGTGATGACATAGTTGATATCACTGAGTTTCTTCTCCACGAAATAAGGACCACTAAACTTGGCTTGAAGAGGTTGCCCATGCACCAGTAGCAGAATCAAAACCTGATCTCCTGGCTGAAAGTGGTGTAACCTGGACTTCTTATCATACCAAATCTTCATCTTCTCCTGAGCAGCTCCTAAATTCTCTCTCGCCAGCTGTAAAGCAGTGGACAGCCGTTCTTTGAACTTCATCACATACTCCAGCAGGTTGACGTCATCTTCCTCCGACAGCCAGCATTCCTTGAGTAGCTTAAGGGGTCCTCTTACTTCATGGCCAAACAGTAGTTCAAAGGGTGAGAAGCCCAGTGATTCATTTGGAGATTCTCTTGCGGCAAATACAACGAATGGAAGACCTTTATCCCAGTCTTTCTGATGTTCCAAACAGTATTTCTTGAGCATCGATTTGAGTGTTTGATGATATCTCTCCAACGCTCCTTGGGTCTGGGGATGGTAAGCTGAAGACGTGATCTGGGTGATGCCCAACTCTTTCAGAGACTGCTTGAAAACATTTGACATGAAATTACTTCCCCGGTCTGACTGTACCTCCTTGGGCAGACCAAACTTTGTGAAGAACCCTAGCATTTCCTTAACCACGTTCTTTGCTGAGATATTTCTAAGTGGAATGGCTTCAGGATAACGAGTAGCCATATCAATCAGGGTCAACACATAAGAAAATCCTGAAGAAGTCTTAGGAAGAGGGCCCACAATATCCACCAACACACAGGTGAAAGGCGCCTCAAAAGGAGGAATGGGAACTAGAGGTGCAACCTTTTCGGTCTGATTACACTTCCCCACAACTTGACAGGTGTGACAAGACTTACAATACCAGGAAACATCCCTGAAGATACCTGGCCAGTAGAAGTGTTTCAAAATGCGTGCCACAGTCTTCCTCACTCCAAGGTGTCATGCCAAACTGGAATCATGAGCCACTCTAATGATATCCTGCCTACAAACACGAGGGATGACAACTTGATGTACAACCTCCCACTCACAGTCGGCTGATGCTGTTGGGGGTCTCCACTTCCTCATAAGTACTCCTGACTTTATATAATAACAAGTAGAAGCACCAGCTGACTCTTCCTCACTGCAAGCAGAGTTAGCTAGACCTTTCAACTCAGGGTCAGCAACCTGCATCTCAACCAACTCTTGACGAGACAAATTATCAACACTACGGGGTACTGCCTCATCTGGTGAGTGGTCCAAATTAGCAAGAAAAGTGTCAGCTAGGATAACATCATCATCATCATTATCCTCTAAGTCACCAGTAACTTTAGACTTAGCCCTAGTGACAGCACATGCAGGTAACACATCAGGGACATCACAATCCTGGGCCGCAACCACTGGCTCACTAGACAACTGAGGAGCTGGACACACTTGACTTCTACCAATATCATTTCCAAGTAAGAAAGTTACACCTGACATTGGGAGTGTCTCAACCAACCCAACCATAACGGAACCATTAACAAAACCAGACGCTAAATTCACTCTGCACAGAGGGACAGAGAAGTAATTATTCCCTACACCTTGTAAGATTACAGTTTCATCAGAGGAATTAACATTAGAGCCTAGAACACTGGTCAGCATAAGGGATTGGCAAGCACCTGTATCACGATATATTTTAACTGATTTCCTGTCATTACTGTCCAGAGGACTGACAAAACCATCAGACAGGAAATTAGCACATGAACTCTTGAGAGTGTCACCCACGTTACTGCTCAAAAGAGGAGCTTCATCATGAGGATTTAATTTACCCCTCAAAGCAGGTTCAGTTAACTCAGTTAAGGAATTCTGGGAACTCTCAAGGGTGGACACTAGACCAGTTGACTGAATATTTAAAGACTCCTTTTTGTTCACATCACGCTGTCTCCTGAAACATTTCTCCGTAGTATGACCAAGCCTACTACAATAAGTACATTTACGTTTCTGAAATCTAGAGGTGAAGCCGGTATTTGCTTCCTGAGAAACATCATCTTTATTCTCTTTCCTGTTACCTGTACTCTGAGTAGAGGCAACGTACTTACTCTCAGCTTTCCCTTTTCCTTTAGAATATCTCTTGTGAGTGAGAACATATTCATCAGCTAAAACTGCAGCATCAGACAAATTATTTATTCTTCTCTCATCAAGATATAGGCTTACATCTTTACTAATACACCTTTTGAAGTCCTCCAGCAAAATCATCTGCTTAAATTTGTCAAAATCAGAATCCACAGTCTTAGAATTTAACCACTGCTCTAACGGATCTTTTTTGATTTTTGCATACTGAACATGGGATTGCTTATCTTGCTTATAAGTTGTCCTAAATTTTACTCTATAGGCTTCAGGAACAAGCTCATAGGCCTTAAGAATCAAGCTCTTAACTACATCATAATTATCAGATTGATCCTGAGGCAAAGATGCATAAGTTACTTGAGCTTTACCAGTGAGAACAGTTTGAAGGAGTACTGGCCAATAGTTTTTGGGCCAATTAAAACCTGTAGCTACCCTCTCAAACAACTGAAAATACTTTGTTAAATCAGATTCATTAAAAGGAGGGACAAGTTTAACATTTTTAGCCACATCAAAATCATCAGAGCTAGATGATCCAGTTCCACCTTGTTTCATGCGATACTCATGGTCTGGCTGAATCCTAGCAATTTCAACTTGTGCCTCAGCCTCCTTAGCTTTTGCCTGAAATTCAGCCACCTTAGAACGAGCCTCCTGCAGGGCTAGCTGTAACTTAGCTAATTCAATCTGCGTTTGCTCATTTGGAGGAGTTACATTAAACAAGCTTTCATTAATCAAGTCAACAATTTGATCTTTAAAATGATGAGAGCGAACAACAATTCCCAATTGTTGAGGAACAAGCTTAAGTTCATTCTTTGTTCTGTTTTCTACATCACACACTGTTTGCACATTTGACAAAAAATCTTTGGCTTCATCAAGTGTAGTAATAGTAGACATCATGAATAAATCACAGTCACAAAATATCAAGCAATATCCTTATGATAATATCCTGAATATCCTGATAAGAGGTCGCCAAATTTATGTTACGGAACAGAGAAAGATAATGTACACTTTAAGTGAGAATACTAAAAATCATTACTGTCCCGTAAAGTTCCAGGTTCAAAACAAAAGAGTTAGGTAAAATTACAAGTTAAAGTTTAATGCTCAAACTAACAACAAAACATTCAGGACTCATAAGGATAATGTAATGGCAAAAACAGGTTAAATATATGGTTAACTGCAATAGCCTCTATTAAAACGAAATTAGCATGAGTAAATTTATCTAAGTCAGCCCTGATAAAATGACAATACCAGATAATACTCAGTGAATGCAAGATATATTATTACAGATGCGAAATATTATGAACAATGGCTGACATGAAACTCCACATTAATCACAAAAACCTTACTAGGCCTAAGAATTAACACCTTATGCTACACAGTACAAGAAAAAATGCAATAACACTTATACTCAAATTACACAGCTGCTAGATGGTTGGAGACTTCCTGAGCACTCACAATGATAACAACTGTACAGGGGAGGACAGAGATGTGAACAAAATGAGGAGTAGATCTAAGTGGCAATAATGCAGAGACTGAGCTCATTATATAGGGGCTGGCAGAGCTTGATACAACTTGTAAGAAGGACGCGCAAATGAAGCCAGAGGGGACAAAGAGTTGACACTCCTGCTCTGAACAACAGAAAGAACGACTTACTTTACTATAAGGGTAGAAGGGGGGGGTAGTGAGGTAAAACACGCTCTTGATCAAACATGCAGCATACAGTACGTTAGAATTACACAAAGGATGATGAAATCATAGGCTATGTAACAATATATATATATATATATATATATATATATATATATATATATATATATATATATATATATATATATATATATATATATATATTATATATATATATGATTATGAAAAACAACACAGCTCATAGCACAGCTCAACAAACCAACAAATTCAACATACCAATGTAGTTTATGAATTCACTTGCCCACACGAATGTTGTAAACTTCGTCACATGAAATATATTGTTGTGACCACAACCACACCAAGCAGACGTTTAACCATGCACCTACAATCTGGTTCCATAAAATATCACATGATTCAACATCGCACATCAATAAACAGACAAATTTTAATAGCAAACATTAACATAATCAAAGGATGCCATGACCACATCAGACTACAACTTACAGAAGCACTTATGCGTGAAAACACACCGGCCATAAGCAACCAAACTACTTGACATGACCGTACCATTAAATTATTCAATCACACAAAGACCCGACCACAAGCAGCGACAGTTGCCAATGACCATCCCACACACAGCAACACAACTGGCAACACTACACAGCCACAAACACCCACTCACTCATACAACCTTCTCAGTCAACCACGTAGCTCATAGCTGACTACACCTATAAGGTTTGTCTCTTTTATCCATACTCTTTTAATTGTGCTCTTTTATCAGCCGATGCTGTACATGTCGCGTCTGTAAATGTATCGTATACGTATATGTTGTATGTGTCAGATGGTTTATAGTGTACTGTATCTATCTTTACAGTTGCTGATGATGTGTAAGGATACACGAAACGTCCAGTGAAGAATAAATAAATAAACACAGCTATGACATGGACCTGGGACATATTATCTACAACCTGAATCACAGTGTCAAACAGTGTGTACGAAAACTCGAAAAGATAAGCAGATAAATATTGAACAATGGCTACGCTTTGATCTTTAATGATTTGTGTATATATATATATATATATATATATATATATATATATATATATATATATATATTCACATTTACACTGTATCTATCTATCTATCTATCTATCTATAGATACATAGATAGATATAGATAGATAGATAGATAGACAGATATAGGTATAGATATATAAAATTCTTTTTCCTCCTATCCACTTTCGTCAAACCTCTTAAAGCTCACGTAAGCATCATTGTGATAACTTTCCCAATCCTCTGTGTGTGTGTGTGTGTGTGTGTGTGTGTGTGTGTGTGTGTGGTTCTTTTCAATTTCGTTCCTGAGTGGGCTATATTAGGGTTGAGTCTGCCTCTGAGCTAACTCACAACAGTCAACACATGACCGAAACATTACGCACCGACTGTGATATTAAAACAATAGAAAAATAAGAGAGCAAATAAAAGCATCCGTATTAGAAGAAATGTGAAGTAAATCATTTACAACGCTAGCTGGTACCCTTATAACCAACCAACACGTGTTCCCTTCGTGACAACAGGTGGGTTGGCGGAGGGTTAGTGCCCCTCTCCGGAAAACAACTAACTAAAAATACGAGCAAGAAACCTCGGACCAGGATTGACCAACAACTGACGACTGAGAACCAAAGGACTTGATATGGATTGCGCCAGGGAATGTAAGGGGTGCGAATGATGAGGTGAAAGAGAGAGAGAGAGAGAGAGAGACTGTCCAGGTGCTTGAGGATGCAGAAGTGGCTGTATGGGGAATAACTGAGACTAAAAGAGGTGAGAGTGGGATGGGGTGTATGTGCGGGAGTAGGTGAGAATGAGAGGGCAAAAGAAGGAGTATGTATTGTTGTGTGCAAGGGATGGAAGAAACATATAAGAGAGTATGAATCAGTTGGCTCAAGGATTGTGTATGTAAGATCGAAAACAGAACTACAAATGTGGGTGATACAGTAGTGTGTGTGTATGTGCCAATGCAAGATTATGCAATTAGTGTGAAAGGCAAATTTTGGACAAATGTGCTAGCATGCATGGAAAAGTTTGGAAGGAATAAGAGAGCGTTTCTTATTGGAGATGTGACTAGAAAAGTACGGAATATGATGGTGAATGGAGTGTGCCTGCAGAAGTGGATGAGAATGGCAGTGCTCTAGTGGACGTTTGTGCAGGGAGGGAGTTGGGGAGAGCCAATGCTCTCTTTAGTCACAAAATGAACCACAGGTATACGTGGCAAGTGATGAGAAGAGTGAGTGGTGAACCGAATGACTGGAAGGCAATGATTGATTTGTGTGTGTGGATGAAAGAATGAAAAAAGGTGTGTAATGGATGCAAGAGCATACAGAGGTTGAGGGAGTGGACTTTCTGCCCACCACGTGATGCTGGTGAAAGTCAAGGCTCAAATGCAGTGGAGGAGTAGAAGGAGGGAAGGACAGGAGGAAGTAGTCCATACAAACAGGGCAGAAAGATTGCAAGAGGATGGAAAAAAAGCAGAATATATGAGAGAAGTGGAGGAGCGATTGGGTAAATATGATTTGGAGCAGATGGGGGGAGGTGGAAGATGTGTGCAAAATATACACAGTAGAAATCTGAGCAGCATGTGAGGTGGTAAGTGGGGTGAAGAGAAGACGAAAGGGGGTGCAAGGAACAACACGGTGGAATGAAAAGATGAGACAAGCTGTGGTGCAAAAGAAGAAAGAATATAGTGAATGGATGGGAAGCAAGGACGTGGAGAAAGTTGAGAGACGGACAGTAAAGTTATATGTAGAGAGGAAGAGAGAGGAGAAAAAGATTAGTATGAGTAAGATGGGAGTGGATGAGGAATTAGGAAGGAATTTGAGTGTAAAGTGGGGCGAATGTAAGAACATGTTCTGGAAAGATGTCAAGAGAGTTAAAGAGGGTGATATGGAAGTTAGTCAGGGAGTGAAAGCTAAAAATGGTAGATTGCTAGTGGAGAAGGGAGAAAAAGTTAGCAGATCGAGAGAACACTTTAATGAATTGTTGAACAAGGAGAATGAAAATAATGCGAGTACTAGCGGCTGGGGAATGGCTGGGAGAAGGCGGGAGGTGAGAAAAGAGAAAGAAATCAGTAGGATGCAAGTAGTGGAAGCAATGAAGAAAGCCAAAACGTGGAAAGCCCTGGGAATTGATGTACAATAGCATAAGCACCACTGCTACCAAATATGTTGTATTCGTCGTTGTGCTTTTCCAAAAGTGTGTTGAACTGTAGGGATTTTAAGAAAGAGAGAATGTTCATTGTACTCGTCGTAGATGGCAGGAGAAAGATAAAGATGAGTCTGGGATTTAACTGCAGTTTGTTTCTTCAGAGGGAGTATCTCACAAGAGCAGTACTGAGGTGAGTGTGGCTTATTGCTTGCCAATCCCACATGCTCCTTCCTGCCTCTCCTCACCGTCTCTTCTCTCTCTCCTAACCCTTTCTGACCTGTCTCTCCCATTTCCCCTGCATATGACTGGTTGTGTTACGCATAAGGGCACGTGGGAAGGAACCTTCAGAGACTGTGGAAAGTTCCCATCCTGCGTCACACTGTGCTGTATGTGAAATTCCTAACTAGAGAATGTGCAAACGTTATTTCCTCTAGCCCTCTCGCTTAGGCATGACTTTCTTCTAACCTCTATATTACATGTATACGTTACTAGCTACAGAATTATGTAGTGTGTTATGATATTTTAGTGTCCTGACATCGCTTGGTCACGTCTAGCTGGCGTACCTATGACAGTATGTTGTAACAAATTATATATTCTGTTATAACTTATTAATAAATGGTATTCATCACAATAGTGTAGAGACACAATAATACTGTAGAAACATAACACACTGTAGTAATATATTTTATGTATAATATATGCAATGGAGTAAATATATGGTAGTAAAACTGAATATAGAATGTAGTAGGTGTGGGCGCTCACCATCCACTCACTCAATGTAGTGCTGCTCTCGGGTGTCTGCCCTTTCCTCTCCATCCTTCTTTCCTTCCATTCTCTTCTGTCTTTCGTTCCTTCATTCTTTCCTTGTCCTTCTGCCTACGGGTGACTTTACACTCCCTCTCCTGTCTTTCTTTCCTTCATTCTTTCCACTTCCTTCAGCCTGTGGGTGACTCTACACTGAGGGACAAGCCAAATGATTTCCTGTGCACCAGGAAACCATTTACTACGCTGGATGGTAACCATATAACCAAATTTTGGCGCCTGGTGGTTTAGTGGGTAATTATTGCACTCCAATTGGATTGAGCCGGTGAAGGTTTATATCAAAGGTGTGGTTGAGGTTGACTGCTCATGTAATGCCACTCAGGGATGAGTGAGGCTGGTCACTCTCATCTTAAATGTCGGGACCAACTGCCTAGCTCCGGGCTCCTATGCTCCTCATGGGGCAATGTAGGATTGGATGATGGATGGATGGATGGTATAACATATTGTAGTAATATAGTGGCACAAATGAGCATGTACAACAGACACATACATATTTATTTACTGGTATTATAAAGGCAGTACCATGCCAAGACTATGGTAAGAGTCAGTTATATGTAATGTGCAGTTGCGGATATTTCAAACAGAAACACCCCATGCACCAGCGAGGTGATGCAATGCTCTTCGCGTCTAGTAACACTGATACATGTGGAACTTCACCAGGTTTCGTTCAGTCGCTAGGACGAACCGAACTCAGTGATCATTGCCACTGTCCGCAGTTATTGGTGGTGATGTGATATATAAGCAATGTTACGCCAGAGAATATACTGACAATAGCATGTCATGATTATGGTAAGTTTTTAAAAAACTGTCACACAATACACCCTCTACATAATGGCAGTTATTATGAATGACACAGATTTCATGGGTAGTTTAGTTTTGAGTCATGAACCAAGCAGCAGTTAACATTTCATTATATAAGTCATCATCATCAGCTTCTCCACAGTTATCAGTGAACAGAAAATTATCATGACGCCCATCCTTCCTACCGTGAATATGACCTTTGTAGACCTCTGAGAGCAATGCAAGTTCACTACACACAGGAGGTGGCACCACATGAGGCGGCAGGGGTGGGGGACCTGGGAGACAGGAGGGAAGTGGGTGAGGAAGGGGCCAGTAATAGACGAACTGGGGGCTAGAGGAGAAGGGTGACTGGGGAGTGGACAGCGGACTTTGGTAAACGACAGGAGCTACACTGGCAGGGATAGCTTACAAGGTGAGGACTGGGCCAAATCACTGTTTCATGGAGAATATGGAATTTTACAGACAAACCATGAAACGTTATGCTGACGTTGCCATGCGTTGTAAATGACCGTCATGGTTTGTAAGAATTCATGACACACATTCCAATGGGTTGTTCAGTATCCCTGTATTATGAGTATGGTGACTATTCGTTATCCCTGATAAGTATTGTGACTATTCGTTAATGTGCAAATATACGACACGTCCCTACAGTTTGTCAGATGTTACAGCTGTTGTCACAGTGACTGAGAATTACTCTTAAAGCCTATTATGTAGGATCATCATAGATGATGACTGATATTGCAGAGAAGGGATAGGCCTAAGTAGACTTTTCCTTTATCACCAATAAATATGAAAAGTCTGACAGTAATGATGGTCCCTATGGTTCTCATTAATATATGTATGCCACCAATGTAAAATGAAGGTGGCTTTACTTAACCCAGGTTTATGTTACCGTTTTCTGTATGCCATGTTTGGCTGTTGATTTTACACATTGCCAGTGGTTATTAGTTATATTTAGGTTCATAATGAGCAACTGTCGTATACCCCAAGCATTCTTTCACAAGTCCTCTAGCCAATAATGGTAGAACAAGGTTGTAATGTCATGTCTACAGTTACCGAATCTGAGCACGTGCATATCACATCAGTTATGCCGTTAGTTATAGAAATCGCTTGTATTAAATGCAGACACACACGTCATCTGCAGTGTGTTTTGTTATGGTAAACTACAGAGTAGAGTTCACACTGTACGAAACTGACAGAATAAAGATAAATATGAGGACCATTGCCCTTTTCAGGGAGAGCAACTATTGAGCCACGCATCTCATCAGTGTCCAAACATTGAGCTGTTGTCCTGGCTAAGTAAAGGTGTATATTGGAATCCATTAAAGAAGACGGTGAACCACTGTCGTTGATGTATAAACATGTGATCCACTGTTCATGGTGTAGCAATCATTGCGGCCATCTCCCTTCCCCACCAATACCCACGTCTGAGTGCACGCAGTTGTCGGGAAAAGGGAGGGGCGGACAGTGAACTGGATACCGAGGTTGTGAATCAGATTGCTTAACAGTTAAACGTCCTTCATACCACGATTCACTCTATCAATATAGAGTTAAGAGTAATCCGACATGTAGATCATGTAATACAGCTGATAAGGCATCTCTCTACCTACTTTTTTGCCCAGCTTATTATCGCCACCTAAGTTCTGGGACCCAGCATCCCCCCTTAGAAAATCACGTTTTCATTGACATCGGTGCCATACAGATATTAACAAGAACCATAGGCACGAATCACTACTCTTAACTATTATTTATTGTGAAAAAAAAAAAAATCCTCCCTCCCCCTCCTCTGCTATTGATATCGTAGTTCTCATTCATGATGTTACTACATAAATGCAACAAGAATAGCTCCCAGTCGCTATGACAAGTGTGACATCAAACATATATCACCATATGATGACACAGTCGTCACCATATGCTAATAATGAAGGATTTGTTTAATGTGCCACCCCGTGGGGAGTAGGTCGTCCTATGGACGATATAACAAAACATGCTGGTAGACTGCGTAACGTGCCAAAGTCTGCATAACGGGTAAGGGCCTGACTATCAAATTCCATTATCAACGTAAACTATAGCTGACTTGGCGCCATGTCACCAGAGCATCACTTATCCATCCCATCCTAGCTTCCTGTCACAGTCCACTCTCCTCTTTCCCATCACTCGTCTCCTGTGGAGCCCCCCCTTCTCATCCACCTCCCTCCTCCTGTCTCCCAGGCGTCCCGCCCTGCCTCCTCCTGTGGCGCCAACTAAAATTACGTCAATCAAAGAGGTCTATCAGTTTCAGGTTCACGGTCAGGGAGGAGGTGGGTCACGGTAATTTTGTGATTATTATGATAGGTGAGTGAATGTAGATAATGTTATAATGACATATGCTGGCCATCGGTAAATGTTGTATGGTTCACGATTATTGTCGAAAGTCACACTTACGAGACCTGTGTGTTTCATGTGAGTAAAATACAAGTATGTCTGGTCTGAAATTATTTTATTACCATATTCACAAAACGTTGTTATTTTCAGTGTATTGTCAGGCGGGACTCTGCTTATATACCACCAGTAACTGCGGACAGTGGCAATGATCACAGTGTTCGGTTCATCCTAACGACCGAACGAATACTGGTGAAGTTCCATACCTATCGGTGTTAGATGCGGAAAGCATTGCACCACCTCTCTGGTGGACGGGGTGTTTCTGTTTGATATGTCCGTAACTGTACCTATTATGTGTGTGTGTGTGTGTGTGTGTGTGTGTGTGTGTGTGTGTGTGTGTGTGATGTATTAATATTGTTACATGAAATGGATACATTTATATCAACTTATGTGTGTGTGTGTGAGATGTATTAACATTGTTACATGAAATGGATACATATATATCAACTTATCAATTATGCATGATTAGATTAATATTATATAATATGTTACCCCATAATTTTCCTTCATTTTTCTATTCTTTTTCTTTTTTTGTATTTATAATTTACAATATATACATATACACATTTCACTCGCTGGGTCTTACTTGAATGTTTACTCTTCCTCCCATAAACACTGACTCCAAGTTTGCAAGCCTTCCTTGCATTCTGTGCATCACCAATGTTAATATACTAAATACAGTGGTACTGGAGCTGGGCTATACACATATTATGGTCTGAACATACTTATACTCAGTTCTTCCCATCAGATGTTACCCAATTTGAGTTCTCTATAGTGGCTAACAGTGTTCTCTTAACTGTGGACACATCTGCTGTTATTCACCTAAGACAGGGTTGTTTGTGGTGTGTTGTCTCATAAGATCCACTTTCTTATGTAATTCTGGAATTAAACCTGGCAAAAAATTTATTTATCTATCTATCTATAGCCCGACGCCCTAATCCCGCAAAGGAAGGCCGCAGACAAAACTCCTCCAAGTCACTCTGTCACCCACCATTTGACTACCCTCTCCCCAACTCACTCCCCCCTCCCTTATATACCTCTCAACTCCATCTCTCCATCTCATCCTCGGTCTTCCCCTCCCTCTCCTTCCCGCCACCTCACCTACATACACCCTCTTAGTCAGTCTTTCATGCTCCATTCTCTCCACATGTCCAAACCACCTCAGTGTATTTCTCCTAATCTTCTCAACCACATCCACATCCACCCCACAACGTTCTTTCACTTCTTCATTCGTCAACCTGTCCCTCCATGTCACTCCACATGCTCCTCTCAAGTAACTCATTTCCACTGCTCTCACTCTTGACTTGTTCCCCTCTTGCAAGGTCCATGCCTTGTTTCCAAATGTCAGGGTAGGGATCACAATACCATCATGCAGTGACATCCATACTCACATCCCTATTTCTCATCACTGCTTTCATTGAACAAACAACCTTCCTTCTCGCTGTACCCTTTCACCCATTTCATCCCCCAGGGTTCCATCCTTATTCATCACACTACCCAAGTACTTGAATGCACTCACATCCTCCATATCCTCGCCATCCAACCTCACCGTGCATTCTGTGACTTCATTCCTCTCAAACACCATAACTTTACTCTTGTTTACATTAACTTTCAGATTCCTCTTGCTACACGCTGCCCCAAATTCATTCACCAAACCTTGCAACTCCCTTTCATCTTCACTCAACAATACTGTATCATCAGCAAACAACAACACCGGAATCTTCCAAATCTCACCCTCATTCATTAGAGCCAGCCCCACATTCACTGCCCCACTTTGCACCTCCTTTACAACCCCATCCATGTATATATTAAACAGCCACGGAGACATCACACAACCCTGTTTCAGTTCCGCACTGAGATCAAAGAACTCACTCAACTCACCATCCACTCGCACCGCAGCCCTAGCTCCTTCGTACATACTCTTCACAGCACTCAACAATTTCCCCTCCACTCCATATATTCTCAATACTTTCCACATACCTTGTCTATCTATTCTGTCATAAGCTTTCTCCAAGTCCATGAAGGCAGCATACACTTTCTTTCCCTTCCCTAGATACTTCTTCACTAAACATCTTAGAACAAATATCTGATCTACACACCCTTTTCCCTTCCTAAATCCCCCTTGTTCTTCTCCAACTAGCTCCTCTGTTATATGCCTAACCCTATCAATGAGCATTCTACCATATATTTTTCCAGTCACACTAAGAAGGCAAATACCCCTATGGTTACCAAATATTTCTCTCTCCCCATTTCCTTTGTATAAAGGAACAATTATACCTGATTTCCAGTCCTCCGGAACCCTTCCCTCTTCCCAAGCCAATCTACATAACTTCCATATCCACTCCACTATAATCTCACCCCCATACCTCAGCATTTCACCACACACTCCATCAATTCTTGCGGCCTTTCCTATCTTGTTCTTCTTCATTGCTTCCATTATTTCCGCCCTAATGATCTCTTCCTCCCTCCTCTCATCTCTCCTTCTACCAGCCATTCCCCAACCACTTATACTCGCACTGCTCTCACTCTCTACATTCAACAAATCCTCAAAGTACTCCTTCCATCTCCTCAATTTCTCCCTTCTCCTCCAGCAGTCTATTATTCTTATCTTTCACTCCCCTACTATTTCCCTTTTCACACTGCCTTACTTTCTTTACCTCCTTCCAAAGCAATTTCTTAATCTCCCTCCATTTCACACTCAGATTCCTCCCAAATTCTTCAACCACTTTCTTCTTACCCTCCTTCACCAATCTCTTCACCTCCCTTCTCCTGCTCACATACACCTCTCTCTTCTCTCTCTCATCTTCTCCCCTACCTCTACTCGCTAACCATTCACTATATGTCTTCTTCTTTTGTTCCACAGCTCGTTTCACCTCATCATTCCACCAGGCTGTCCCTTGCACACCCCTGCATCTCCTCCTCACTCCACAAACCAACTCACACGCTGCATCTATCTCTTCCGTGAATATCTTACATACGTCTTCCACCCCTTCCATCTGCTCTAACTCATACTTTACCAATCTTTCTTCCACTATGTTCTTATACTCTGCCATTCTCTCACTCTCTTGCAATTTCTCCACTCTTCTCACAGGAGTTGTTTCCTCCTGTCTTCCCCTTCGTCTCTTCAACCATTTTCTTTGCAACTTTACCTTGGCCATCACTAAGTGATAGTCCGAGACTCCATTCCCCCACCCTCTCCTCACTCTTGCATCCAACACTTGTCTTCTCATTCGCTCATCCACACACACATAGTCTACCATTGCCTTCGTTCAACAAGTTCACCATCCATCCTCCTCATAACCCTCCATGTATACCTGTGCATCATCTTATGCCGAAAGTAGGTGTTAGCTATTGCCAACCCCTTACCAGCACAGATGTCCACCAAAGCACTACCATTCCCATTTATTTCAGCTGTCACACCCCACTGACCAACCACTCCATCCACTCGTACATTCCCGACGTTGCCATTCATGTCTCCAATCAAAAACACTCTCTCACTCCTCTCAAACTTGTTCATGCATGCTTCTACACTCGCCCAAAACTCATCTTTCACTCTTGCCACCCGGTCCTCTGTCGGCGCATATGCACACACAATCGCCCACGCTTGTATACCTACTTTCATCCTTACCCATACAATCCTTGGACCCACTGTTCCATACTCTCTTATATTCTCCTTCCACTTCTTGCTTATCATCAGACATACTTCCTCTCTTGCCCTCTCATTCTCATTAACTCCTGCACATATTCCTAAACCATATTGCCATTCTCTCACCCTTTCACCTTACCATTTAGTTTCAGTCAATCCACATATATCCACTCATGCATCCTCAAGCACCTGCACAATATCTCTCTCTTTCACTTCATCATTCACTCCTCTCACATTCCACGTCCCCACCCTAAGAATGTCCTTTGTCCGTTCCTTAGTCGTCAATGTATGGTCCGTCCTGGTCCGAGGCACTTTATTCGCTTGTTTAAATAGTTCTTTTTACGGGGTGGGGCACTAGCCCACCACCAACCTTTTAGTCGCCTCATACGACAAGCAGGGATACTGGGGGAGTATTCTTGAAACCCCCCTACCCCCAGGGTAGGAATTCTGTCTTTAACTCATCATATGTCTGAGCTCATAAGAGCTTAACAGATCTGTGTAGATCACCAGCTGGACATCTTTCTCGGTTAATCAATGATGAAAAAACACACAGCATAATAGCTAGTAACATATATATGTAATATAGAGATTAGAAGAATGTCGTGCCTAAGCGAGAGGGCTGACTCCAAGTGTGTGGTAAAATGCTGAAGCATGGGGAGAGAGAGTTGTAGAATGGGTATGGAAGACGTGCAGATTGGCCTGTGAGGAAGGTGGAGTACCTGAGAATTGGAAGTTAAGTACAATTACTCCCCTGTACAAATGAAAAGGGGAAAAAGAAGTGTGTGGTAATCACAGGGGCATTTGTTTTCTGGTGTAGCCGGAAAAGTATATGGCAGGATAATTACTGACAGAGTTAGGGAAATAACAGGGGAATTAGTTGATTAGGAACAGGGAGGTGTTAGGATGGGAAGGTGTTGCATAAATCATGTATTCATTCTCAGGTCTTTAGTGGATAAGTTTCTAGAGAAGGGAAAGAAGTTGAATGCGGCCTTCATGGATCTGCAGAAAGCATATGACAGGGTGGATAGACAAGGAATGTGAAATTAAGAACACATGGAGTATATGGGAAGTTGTTGAATGCCGTGAAGAGAATGTTTGAGGGGGCTAATGCTGCAGTGCGTGTGGTTAGTGGAATGAGTGAATTTTTTTTATTTCAATGTTGGACTGAAATAGTGATGTGTCATGTCTCCATGGTTGTTCAGTCTGTATATGGATGGGGTTATAAAAGGGATAAATGGTAGGGCATTGAGTGTTGTAGCGGCTTTAATGAGAGAGGGCAACATTTTGAAACTCCCAGTTCTGTTGTTTGCAGATGATATTGTATTGTTCAGTGAAGAGGAAGAGGAACTGCAAGGCTTGGTGAATAAGTTTGGAAAAGTGTGTAAGAAACGGAATCTGAAGGTGAATGTAGGAAAGAGTAAAGTTAAGGTCTTCGAGAGAAATGAAGTTACCTACTGTACAGTGAGTATAGATGATGAGGAAATGGAAAATGTGAGTGCATTTAAGTACTTGGATAATGTGATGAATAAGAATGGAAGTTTAGAGGGTGAAGTACTTGCAAGGGTACAACAAAGAAGAAAGGTTGCTGGTTCTTTGAAAGCAGTAATAAGGAACAGGTAAGTGTGCATGGAAGCAAAAAAGTCGCATGACAGTATTGTGATACCAACTCTAACGGAAGTGAAGCTTGAACCTTGTTGGAAGGACACAAGTCAAGTGTGAGAACAGTGGAAATGAGTTACCTAAGAGGAGCTTGTGGAGCTACATGGAGAAACAGACTGACGAATGAGGAAGTGAAGGAACGTCGTGGTTTGGAAAATAATGGATTTGATAGAATGCGTTAAGAGAAATAGCTGACACTGGGGTGGTTTGGCCATGTGGAGAAGATGGAGAGCGAAAGACTAACGAGGAGAGTGTATGTGAGTGAGGTGGACGGGGGAGGGAGAGGGACGGGGGAGGCCAAGGACGAGATGGAGGGTTAGAGTGGAGAGGTATATGAGAGAGGGGTGTGTGAGCTGGGAGCAGGGCGGTGAAATGGCGGGGGAGGCGACATGGACGCGATTTGATTGTGGCCATCCTTTACCGGATTGAGGCATCTGGCAATAGATATATAAATAGAGAGTGAAGTAAAATATATGCATGTAGTAAAACAGGAACTGCATGAGCTTAGAAAACGTGAGGAAGTATATGAAAGAAATATATACCAAAAAGAAATAAACAGGCAACCATATAGAAAAGGGAAATGGGAAGCATACACATTATTACAAGTAAGAGAATGTGAATACAAACGAAAGCAGATGAATCGATAAAATATGAGAACAATATTACAAAACTTCTTGTTCTTAAATGACACGATTTACACCAACAATTTTCTCTATTTGCACCAGCTGCTTTCTTTGTATACACTTATCACTTTCTCTGTTGATGGTGGACTCCAGGAGGACAGCTCCAGCCTGCAGTCTGCTGTTTTTGTTTCAAAATAACTTGGGGCTATAACATTAACTATTACTACAACCGCCGCCACCACTACTGCTACTGCTGCTACTGGTAAAAAATATCAAACTATTCACACTCCTCATTCTTAGGGTGTGTCAATCACTTTCCTCCCTGACACATCTCAGCTTAATAATATTAACCAGCTGAGGAAAATGACAAGTAGAAGAGAGGAAATAATAGGGGCAGGTAAATATGGGAAGCCTCTCTCAGTATAAGAATACCAGCCAGAAGAAGCTAGTGACATCATCATTACCATCCTCATCATTTCCATCATCATATTATCACTATCACCACTATAATTGTCAAACTATCAGTAACACCACCATCATCATTACCATATCATCATCATCATCAATATAATCATCATCATTATCGTTATTATTATCATCAGTGCTATCATCCCCACCATCAACATCATTACTACCATCATCATCATCATCACCATCATCATCAAATCCCTAATCCCACCATTCTATGGGAAGGAGCAAAAAGCCTCCCGACAGCTCAAGAAAATAGTCTGGTGATAGGAAGAAGGCAACAGGAAAGACGCCGTCGTAGTGAAACGGTTATTTTTAGACTTATCTAACCATTTCCCTCCTCTTTTCTACTCTGATGGCTCTGTAGCTATTTCTTCTACTGATAAAGCAGATCTCTTCGCTCAGACTTTCTCCTCCAGTTCCACCTTAGACGATTCCGGTGCTGTTCCTCCATCACTTCCCCCCTCTGACTTCCTCATGGCTAACATTAAAATTTCTTCAGGTGATGTATTTTCTGCCATTGCTGGCCTCAGTACTAATAAGGCATATGGGCCTGATGGAGTCCCTCCTGTTGTTCTCAAGAACTGTGCTTTTGTGCTTACACCCTGCCTAGGCAAACTCTTTCGCCTTTGTCTGTCAGCTTGTACCTTTTCTTCTTGCTGGAAGTTTGCTCTCATTCAATCAGTCTCAAAGAAGGGTGACCATTCCCAACCCTCTAACTATCGCCCAATTGCATTAACATCCTGTATCTCAAAAGTTTTTGAGTCTATTCTTAATAGAAAAATTTTAAAGCATCTTTCCTATCACAACCTTCTTTCTGATCGTCAGTATGGGTTCCGTCAGGGACGCTGCACAGGCGATCTTGTCACCTACCTTTCAGACTCCAGGTCATCCTCCTTTCAGGACTTTGGCGAAAGCTTTGCCATTGCACTTGACATCTCAAAGGCTTTCGATCGAGTCTGGCATAAATCTTTAATTTCCAAACTGCCCTCTTTCGGTTTCTATCCTTCTCTCTGTGCCTTCATCTCTAGCTTCCTTTCTGGTCGTTCTATAGCCGCTGTTGTAGACGGCTATGGTTCTTCTCCTAGATCTATTAACAGTGGTGTTCCTCAGGGCTCTGTCCTATCACCAACTCTCTTCCTTTTATTCATCAATGACCTTCTAAGCTGTACATCTAACCCCATCCACCCATACGCTGATGACTCCACCCTTCACCTTTCCATTCGCTTCCCACAACGTCCATCTCAGCAGTTACTTCAACAGGCAAGGGATGAGGCTATGGCACACCTAATGTCTGACTTAGCTCGTATCTCTGACTGGGGTAAAAATAATCTGGTTGTTTTTAATACATCAAAGACTCAGTTTTTGCACCTATCAACCCGACAAAAATCTTCCACAGGTATACCCACTTATGTTTAATAATACTCAACTTAATCCTGCATCATCGTTGAACATGCTTGAGGTTTCATTTGCTCGGGACTTGTCTTGGAAAGATCATATTACATCTCTTGTAAAATCTGCTTCCAAGCGATTGGGTGTGCTAAGCCGACTCCGTTCCTTCTTTGCCCCTGCACAATTGTTGACTCTATACAGGGGTTTTATCCGCCCCTGTGTGGAGTACAACTCTCATGTGTGGGGAGGCTCCCCACATACAGCTCTTCTCAACAGGGTGGAGTCAAAGGTTTTTCGTCTCATTAACTCTCCCCCTCTTACTGACTCCCTTCAATCTCTGTCTCTTCACCGCAGTGTTGCATCTTTATCTCTTTTCTATCGCTACTTCAATGGTCACTGTTCCTCTGAACTGTCTGCATGCATTCCTCCACTTCTACGACGGGCGCGTAACACCCGTCTAGCAGCAAACTCTCACCCCTTTTCTGTCCAGCTCTCTAATGCAAGAGTTAACCGTTACTCCCAGTCCTTCATTTATGAAACAGGTCAACTCTGGAACTGTTTCCCTCTGTCTGTATTTCATGCTTCCTATGATCTCCAGTCTTTCAAAAACAGTGTCCAGGCATCTCGAAATGAATGGATCTTGAATTTGGCTCTCTCTTGTATTTTGTTTTTCTCTTGGAAGGAACAGTTTTGCGGGCTTATGGCCTTTGGTTCCTTCTTCCTCACAAAAAAAAGAAAATCAGGTGGAAAAATCTCTTCTAAGCTCATTAATCTCGCGAGAAGATAACAACACTAAATGGATTTATTGGGTAAAGAAAGACATAGAGAATTAATAAAGAAGAAATTAAAGATAAATGCAGCATGACAGAAAGAGAGAGAGAGAGAGAGAGAGAGATTGGGGAGAAGGAACACATGCAAATATATACATAACAAGATTAACATTTCACAGGGAATGCCAAATGGTTTCCACACATCTATGGCACACTGAAATGTTTTTTTTCAAATTGCCATTGGCACTGCTGCACATACATGAACACAGGATCTCAATACTTTATTTATTTGGTTTGACGCTTGACCCGACAAACCATTTAAAAACACTAAATATAAAATAATACAAACGGTGTCTGTAACTATTGTCCTAAGGAACAACTGTGCAAGGGATGATGTAAATTGGTGGAGAAATAATGGGATGGCGCCACGGTGAACAAGTACTGGGAGGAAGAAGAAAGACAGAGGAAATAGAGTAGCTCTCCACAAGTCGCTATGGAAACCTAATTACACATACATACATGCATAGATACATGCGTATGTATCCTACATACATGATTATTTATGAAATGTCAAACACACACACACACACACACACACACACACACACACACACACACACACACACACACACACATACATCTCCCTATATACCCACATATCATTGCATAAACATACAAACACGTCTTGGGCAATATTGCACCAACCATTCTCTCTCTCTCTCTCTCTCTCTCTCTCTCTCTCTCTCTCTCTCTGAGATATTTCATGTGCTGTTAGGCAAGCGTGTTGCCCAGGCAAGACAGATACCATGAGTATTTCCGTCTGTTACTGATGACCTTGGCCCCCCTTAATATGAGAGAGAGAGAGAGAGAGAGAGAGAGAGAGAGAGAGAGAGAGAGAGAGAGACTTACTGCGAAGTTAGATTTATAGTCTATGCCAGCTCATAATAGTTAAACAACGTAATTATACGTGAAATTGTGCACAACGTAAGTTAATTTGTATTGTTAGGCTAAAACATACCGCAATTATACCAGCAGACTATATAATCCATCATTATTTATTGGGCACAGTTGCACTTCCAGGTTACCAGTCTGTTTCTGTACACACACACACACACACACACACACACACACACACACACACACACACACACACACACACACACACACACAAAGCCTTCGTTCACCACCCACTCAATTTTTCCTATCACTATTTACGTCTAACAGCTTCATCAACAAAAAACGAGGAAAAAGCCATTGTAATTATGACATTTGTTCTGTAGGTTGCATAACTGAGAGGGGCTCGGATAGCTTCATTTAATGTGTGTTCAACCCTGGATTCCCAAGCAGTGGGCAGATTGGATGGCAATCATATTCACTCAGGATCGCCGCTTTCTGGATTATGTACAACTCAATCAAGACCATGTGCACTCGGATTCATACATACATACATGGGAGAAATGACTAGTGCACACACATAGGAGTCATAGTTCAAGAAGAATACCCAGGAGCTTACAGTAGTACACAGAACGCCGGGTTTCATGATTTACAATATGTAAAAGTTTTATTTAAAGCAGTTTGTACTGCTCTACACACACACACACACACACACACACACACACACACACACACACACACACACACACACATTGCTACTTTTACTTATACTCAAAAGGCCCCTCTATTAGACTGAAATACGAAGTTAACCAGTAAAACGCCCTTGCCAGCGAGGGGCGAGCGAGGACATTTAAATCCGAAAGCATTGAAATGTCACCTTACACCCCGGGGATGGCTAGAGTACAGTGATGGCTATCTACCTACAAAGTTTCATGCCTTTACGACAAACTGTACGGCTTGCGGCCCTCTTCTGAAGATTTTCAACATGCTGCACTTGGCGTGTGTCACGTGCCACGTGCACCGCCGGGGTGTGATGAAACCTGTCAAAAACAAATATAAAAGAATTAGGCTATCATATGGTGCAAACCACGCAGTGATCAGCTCTGTGGTTGCTGAGATATAAGCTTCTCGAAAGCTTTAAGGTCAGAACGGGTCTGGTCGGGCAGCTCGTGTGTGAGAAAATGCCACTACTTTACGAGAGACTCGCGAGGGCTTCGCCCTCGCTCGTAATAAGTCTGTTCCACCACTCTCTGTTATTGGCAAGCTGGAGATGATATAATGATGAGAGAGAGAGAGAGAGAGAGAGAGAGAGAGGTTTTGGTAGACCTCCTAAGCAAACAATGAAACAGAAAGTGGAACCTCGACAGATAAAGAGTGCAACACTTGTTCTCAAACATTGTCGGAAACATTGTTCGTGAAATGTTAGATTCATGCTTTGAACATGTTAGCAACATGTCACGGACATGTTATGGGCAATGTCACGAGCATGGTTTTCGAAAAAGTCACTGACTTGTTCGAAACAAAGGTGAAGTAGTCGTGTGGTCCAGAATTGTGAGAGACAATACCCAGCAACATGGCGATGAGGGAGGATGCCTTACTTGCTGCAGCCGCAACAGTTGTATTATGTGCACAGCAGGGACAAAAAACACGTGCTCGTCGGCGATTTTGTGTGCGTCCATCACGTAAGGCAAACCCCTGTGGTGATGGACATCATTTTGTAAATGACCTCGTTAGAGTTGAAATTGGACTGCTACCAATGGAAGTGGGGGATACCTCAGAACTTTGTAATTTCATTAAGATCTCAAAGACAGATTTTTAAATGGTACCACGGTCGCTCGTAATGGACTACTGCTGTGTTGATTCATGTCTGCAGCTCAAAGCCACGTCCACACCGGTACTACCAACATGATTCCAGCAGAGTTGCCAACATGTTCGAGACACCTGTGTTTCAAACATGTCTGTAACATTGTCCCGGGCACAGTTTGAAATATGTTTCCAACACATGTTTCGGGCAAGTGTGGCCACATCCTAAGAACAGCCTAATCTTGCTGTTTTACTTGTACAATTCTTCGCCTGATTCTTCCTGTAGTTTCAGTATGAACTATTTTTTTTTTTTTTTTTTAGCATCATGTGCTTTTTATAATTAATTTTACCCTTCCTAATTAGTTTTTCTTTAGTTTTTTTCTTTCCAGTTTCTGATTTGTTTTATTTTTACTTTTTATACGGTTGGTGTTATAAATTCCTTTTTTACTTGCTTTATTTTAGTTTCTTTTTCTTTTTTTTTTACACCTGGAGCTTCGATCTGAGTTTAATTCACTCTCCTTGTTCATATTAGTTGTACTTAATTTCTTTCTTGAACATCGGTTACACTGTCTTATTATTGCTGTGTCATTGTAGTTTTTGTTGTGTTTTTATATTCTGTATTTCCCCAGTTTCTTTCTTTCTTTCTTTCTTTTTTCATATAAATAAGCTAGTTTTCAAAATGTGGTTATTCCATAATGTCTTCACCATTTCACTTTAAACTGTACAATTGTTCCTTACACAAATACACCTTGGCAGTATAATCTTTATCCCCCACCTTTAGTAAGGCGAGGCGATATAGGTGTGTGTGTGTGTGTGTGTGTGTGTGTGTGTGTGTGTGTGTGTGTGTGTGTGTGTGTTTAGAATCTTTTGCAAGGAAGGGTGTACTGTTCCTATGTGGAGTTCATCCTGCATCCCCATTGACAAAGTGCCAATCTTTGTATCTTGATGTGGTTTCATAAAAAAAAAAAAATCTTTTCTTTATGCTTAATAAAGAATCTAATCTGATGACGTGGTGCTGGAGAGGAATGCCTTCATGTAGTGGCACCAATATAATCTGCCGGCTCCACTGCCAGGGTATACAAACATCCCTCAGCTACTTTCCATTCCTCGAGAGTAGGATGTTGGTCTGCAGTAAAATGTAACATAAACCTACAGTACACAGCATCACTCCGATCACGTACAATATTATTATTTTTATTTTTTGCTCTCTGTGCAGTTTTATGTCCATATTTGTTTCGCTTAATGTCTACTGTGCTTAACTTTAGAATGTACCCTGCCTTATCTTTTCTCATCTTCATCAAGGAGTCTGATCACCTTTCGCTTTGTGAGAAATGGAAGAAAATTAATTCAAGCATTTTTATTGAGAGAGAGAGAGAGAGAGAGAGAGAGAACCCTGGAGGCAGTGCACCCTCAAACATTTTCACGAACACAGTTTTCTTGGATACATTTTATTCATCAAAAGATTAAATACAATTAAAAATAGTCCTTGAAGCTGAGAACATTATACAGAAGTTTTAACCAGTGCTTATAATCCTCTCTCTCTCTCTCTCTCTCTCTCTCTCTCTCTCTCTCTCTCTCTCTTCCTTGTTTTTTTTTTTTTTTTGTCCTCTTCTTTCTTTCATAAGCTACTGTATATTATTACACTTATTTTCGTCTCCTCTTCGTGCAGTCAATAGATATTAAAGCAGAGCCGTCTTATGGATTTCCTCATTGTCCTCCCCCTTCCCTCTCCTTACCCCTTTCTCTCTCCCCTCCCTATCTATCGTGTTCGTATACTCCCATCTCTCTCTCTCTCTCTCTCTCTCTCTCTCTCTCTATCTATCTATCTATCTATCTATCTATCTATCTCTCCCCACTTCGCTTCCCAGCATCCTCTCTCTTTCCAACACGTACAGTACTTGCAGTGAACAGCAGTGCCAAAACCGCGATCAGCAATCACAGTCGACTGGAACTTATTCACCTCGTACAGTACACAAATAAAATGTCAACACAGAAGCAATATCTAAGTTTGTTATTCTTTATTTTCTATAAAACTGAATTACTACATCTTTCAAAACTTTACTGAATGTTAGGTGAGTATTCACTTTACATCAGCAATGCACTACTCAGTCCATCATCATTTGGTACTATCCATACATAATTTGTTTTGGTCTAATCTATCTATCTATATACCTAGCCTGCTTCCCCCAAGGAAAGGGAGGAAGCCGAGACAGGACGACACACCCCCATACTCATCTACTCAAACACATTCATTCGCATCTTAGCCCCAAAGGTGAGAAGATCCTCACTGCACCACACCGCACGCTGGTCAACTGAGCAGTGGAGTCAGTGACATCCGCAGCAGGGTCCGACAGCAGAGCTGGTTTACCCCTGCCACATCATAATAGACCCATCCCCTTACCAGCCCCTGCCCTGATAGCTGATCAGACAAAATGAGGGAGAATATCCCCTCAGGGCTGCGTCATCATTTATTCAATCACAATTTCTCTCCTGTCATTTTTATCATGCACAACCACTCTTCCTTGCTCAACAGACATCACTCTTGCATCCAACACTCTCTTCACACTGTCCATCCATCCTATCCGTGGTCTTTCTCTCGGCCTGACACCTCTCACATCAGATCTATTTATCTTTTTCACAAATGATATACTGCCTGAAGACCTCCCAACCCGCGGCTCCAAAATGCCACGGACGACGTTTCCCTGGAGGGTCCACAGGCCGTACCGGAGTGATAGGACAGGTTAAGGTGATAAGCTTGTGATCAGAGTAGCCCAACGGAGAGAAAAGATTAACAGTGTAAGCAGAAGGATTAGTTGTAAGGAAGAGGTCAAGTATGCTGGAGCTCTTTCCAAGGCGGTTTGGGATACGGGTAGGGTGCTGTACAAGCTGCTCTAAGTCATTAAGGATAGAAAAGATGTAGGCTTGTTCACCAGGTGGATCATTGAAAGGAGAAGAGAGCCAAAGGTGGTGGTGAACATTGAAATCTCCTAGAATGGAGATTTCAGAGAAAGGAGAAATAGATAGAATGTGTTCCATCGTAGAAGTAAGATATTCGAAGAATTGTTGATAGTCAGTAGAATTAGGGGATAAGTAAACAGCACAGATATATTTAGTCAGAGAATGACAGGAAAGCCAAAGCCAGAGTGTAGAGTATTCAGAAGAATCGAGTTCAGGAACATGAGAGCAAGATAAGTCGTTGTGTATATATACACAACAGCCACTTTTGGCTTTGAAATGAGTATAGAGAAAGTAGGAGGATACAGAAAAGGGTTTGCTGTCAGTTGCCTCAGACAGCTGAGTCTCAGTTAGAAAAGGAAGGTGAGGTTTAGAGGAGGAGAGGTGGTGCTCAACAGAGTGAAAGTTAGAGGAAAGGCCGCAAATGTTGCAGAAATGAAGAAGAGAGTCAGACAGTGGTTCCAGGCACCTCGAGTCATCACCGGGAGAGGGGCAGAAGGTGGGGGCATTTATAGTCGGGGGGACCATATATATATATATATATATATATATATATATATATATATATATATATATATATATATATAAAATGCCGAATAGTTTTGTGGAGGACAGCCCAACACCCCTAGAAGGAGCCTACATTGGGGTGAATAGAGCGCGACTTGAGTCCGGGCGACAGGGACATAAGTCCTCCCAGGCTGCATACCCCTATGTCCCAGAACTCGCCCGCCACCACCATAGCAGGAAACTGGAACTACCTTGTGGGCGAGCGGACCACCGATAACCATGGGGTGGGGCTATTACTCTAGCCCCAGTCAGCACCCCTGGGATGGCCAGTACCCGCTCGACCCTCCTACAGGAGACGGCCTGCAACTGCTCTGAAGGAAATAATGAGATGGCCTGTAGCTGCTCCCGCCTTTGTCAGGAGATGGTCAGAAGCCGCTCTGAAGGTGCCCTTAAAGAGGCGGCCTGTAGCTGCTCAACCTTCTTACTGGAGATGGCCAGTAGCCACTCTGGAGGTAATAAGGAGACACCCTGTAGCCGCTCGACCCTCCTACAGGAGACGGCTGGTAGCCGCTCCCACCTTCGTCAGGAGATGGCTGGTATCCACTCTGAAGATGCCATCGAGTTGGCCTGTAGCCGCTCCCATCCCCAGGCCATGGCTAGTAGCTGGGCCGTAGCAATGGCCAGTAGCCATGCCCCTAGAAGGCCTTGGCCAGTAGTCATGTCCTATGTCAGGAGACAGTCGGTAGCCACTCCTTCGTCAGGTGCTGTCTCCCATACACGAGACTATGACTCAGAGGAAGGCTCCAGCCTGGAGGACTACTGGAGAGGCCCCATAACCACAACTGGGATCTTCTCACTACAGCCGATTCCCGAGAGCACTCGCCTGACAGGCTCTGACAGAGGCCGATGCCGCAGCCCACTCCTGATGGTATCCCCGACCACAGGAGCCCGCAGCCCACGGGACCTCCAGACTGCCCCAGGACCCCCGGTCGGGACATCCCTACACTCCAATGCCAGAGACCCTCGTCCCCCGTCAGCCGCCTGAGCGAGAGGTTCAGGCAGCTGCTTGGCCCCAGCCCAGAGGGCCAGACTCCTGCCCCAAGCTCCGAGAGTGTGGGACCCTTCGCCACCAGCAGCCCCAGATGAGAGAGGACGCCCCTATCGTGATCCTGTGGCCCCTGAATACTGAGGCCCCCTGGAGGAATTCAGCCCCGTCAGTAGTTAGGCTGAGTTGTCCCCACCGCCCCTGTACCAGACCACCACTATACCCAGTCTCGATAGTGAGTGACAGTGAAAGCACAGTGAAACTGATACAGTGAAGCAAGGGCAGAATAGTGAATTATCAGAATATGGGAAGTCAGAAATACAAGTGTCAGTGTTAGTGTAAAAGAAAGGTGGAGTAAATAAAGTAACTGTGAGATAGTGAATACGGCCGGGCAGTGAAATAAGTGTCTGTCTGAGTGAACACGTTACCATCCTAGTGATATAGCCTCATGCCTAGATCATGCAGAGGCTCTAGTGCAATAACAATAATTAATAACTATCTATCTATCTATCTATATACCTAGGCTGCTTCCCCCAAGGAAAGGGAGGTAGCCGAGACAGGACGACTCACTCTCCATTTACTCATCCATTCAAACACATTCATTCACATCTTAGCCCCAAATGGGAGAACGGACAGATCCTCACCGCATCACACCGCACAAGGGTCAGCTGCGCAATGCAAGCAGTGACATCCACAGCAGGGCCAGACAGCAGAACTGGTTTACCCCTGCCACATCATAACAGACCCATCCCCTTACCCGCACCTGACCTGACTAACTGATCAGACCAAATGCGGGAGAATATCCCCTCAGGGCTGCGTCATCACTTATTCATTCACAATTTCTCTCCATTTATTTCTGTCACGCACAGCCACTCTTCCTTGCTCAACAGACATCCCTCTCGCATCCAGCGCTCTCTTCACACTGTCCATCCATCCTATTCGTGGTCTTCCTCTCAGTCTTACACCTCTCACATCAGATCTAGTTATCTTTTTCACCAATCGCTCATTATCAATTCTCTCCATATGCCCAAACCATTGCAACACCCTCTGCTCAACTCTACCAGCCATCTTCCGAACAACTCCAGTTCTCCTTCGCACTTCATAATTTCGCACTCGATCCATACGCGTCACTCCACACATACTACTCAGACATCTCATCTCCATTACATTCAAACTTTTCCTCTCTGCTACACCCATATTCCATGTTTCAGCCCCATATAACGCAGTCGGTACCACAACACCCTCATACAGCCTTCTCTTTACATCCATTCTAAGCGAACGACATTTAAACACTTTTTTCATTCCTCCCAGCACCTTTCCTACTTCATTTATTCTAAACTTCACTTCTGCATCTATTCTTCCATCCACAGCAACATGTGACCCTAGATATTTAAAACAATCTACCTCCTCAAGCAACTCACCATTCAAAACTATATTCATCCCCCTACCATCTATCAACCTCGTACACTTCATCACTTTACTCTTATTCTCATTTACTTTCAATTTCCTCCTTTCACACACCCTTCCAAACTCCTCTACCAACTGCCTCAATTTCTCCTCTGAATCAGTCACCAGTGCAGTATCATCTGCAAACAGCAGCTGCTTCAGATTCCACTCTCCTCCATCAACATTTACCAGACTCAGACCACCTAAAACTCTTGCATTCACCTCCCTTACAACACCATCCATGTAAATATTAAACAACCAAGGCGACATCACACATCCCTGTCGCAGCCCCACTCTCACGGGAAACCAATCACTCACAGCATTTCCCACTCTTACACACGCTCTACTATTTACATAAAAACTTTTCACCCCTTTTAGTAACCTACCATCAAGTCCATACAATCTTAAAACAGTCCACAAAGCCTCCCTATCAATTCTATCATACGCTTTCTCTAAATCCATAAATGCCCAAAACACATCCTTGCCTTTCGTTAAATACTTTTCACACACTTGTCTCACAGCAAACACCTGATCAACGCATCCCCTCCCTCTCCTAAACCCACACTGCTCATCACTAATCACTCCCTCTGTACCCTCTCTAACTCTCATAATTAACACTCTACCATACACTTTACCTACAACACTCAACAGACTTATACCCCTAAAGCTAGTACATTCATACTTATCACCCTTGCCTTTATACAACGGGACCACACAAGCACTTGCCCAGTCAATTGGCACCATACCTTTCTCAAAGCACACATTTAATAATCTTACTAACCAGTCAACAATAGTCACTCCTCCACCCTTCAGGCATTCCACAGCACACCCATCCATACCTGCAGCTTTCCCTGTTTTCATCTCCTTTACTGCCTTCTCCACTTCCTCCTTCGTGATCAAAGAATCATTCAACTCTCCCAACACATTTATTCCTTGCACCCTTCTATCTGCCACAATCTCAGCCACCCTTTCCTCCTCTACATTTAACAATCTTTCAAAATACTCTGCCCATCTCTTCCTTACTGCATCCATCTCAATTAACATCCTTCCATCCTCTGCTTTTACTCGTTCTTCCTTCCCAGACTCTCCCTTTCGCACCCTTTTCACCTCCTTTCAAAACATTTTCTTATTCTGTTGAAAATTCTCTGTCAGCCGCCTACCCCACCTCTCATCTGCTGCCACTTTAGCATCACGCACAGCCCTTCTCGCTCTATTCCTCTTTTCCTTATACCTTTCATATGACATCTCATCCTTCCTCTGCAGCCACACTTCATATGCACGTCTCTTCTCAGCCACAGCCATACTTACTTCCTCGCACCACCATTCACTTCCTTTTCTTACACCACCACCCACACGTCTCACACCACACACCTCTTCTGCATGCCCCACCACAGCACTCTTAAACAACTGCCATTCCTCCTCCACGCTGCCATTTTCCCGATCTTTCACTGCGTTCCACTCATCTTTCAATTTCTCCTGATACTCTATCTTTTTCTCTCTTTTATCCAACTCACTTTCAAAACCTCCCTGCCACACCTAACCCTCATAGCTCTCACCCATCTCTTACCTACTCTTAACTTTCCCTCCACCAGGTAGTGGTCAGACATACCTCCACCCTCCCCTCTCAGAACTCTCACATCCAACAATCTTCCTATTACATTCCTAGACACAACCACATAGTCCATCAAGGCTCTATCAACAACCCTTCCACCCTCCTGTCTCACCCATGTATACTTATAAATATCTTTCTTCTCAAACAGCGTATTCCCAATCACCATCTCTCGCTCAACACACATCGCTATCATTCGTTCCCCATTTTCATTTCTTCCAGGCACACCATGCATACCAACTACGCCTTCAACTGCTACATTTCCCACTCTAGCATTCAGATCTCCCATCATTACCACATTCACATTCGCTTCAAAACTCTGCAGACACTCATCAACATCATTCCAGAAAGACTCCCTCTCTTGTTCATCCCTTTCACTACCAGGCCCATATGCACTCACAAACACCCACAACTCACGGTCAAATTTCGCTTTCACCCACATCAGTCTCGATGACACCTCCTTCCATTCAATCACACACTGCTGTACTTCCGGACTCACTAACAAGGCCACACCTTCTCTTGCCCTTCCTCTATCAACACCTGACAATCTTCCATTCACACTTCCAAACATAGATTCCCCCTTCCCTTTCATCTTCGTTTCACTCAAAGCTAACACATCCAACTTTCTTCTCACAAACATTCTCCCAATCTCCTCCCTTTTAGCCTCAATTGTACTACATCCACGCACATTCATAGACCCAATCTTCAGGGTACGGGGATAACTCCATCCCCCGTCCCTTTCTCTGGCCTGTCTCTTTTTAGGAACTAAAAAACAGAGGAGGGGGTCCCTAGTCCCCTCACCCCGCCCCTTTTAGTCGCCTTTTACGACACGCAGGGAATACGGTGGCAGTATTCTTCCTAACACAACCCGGCCGCAGAGTAGTAGCACCACCCCATAGTGCGGCCAGGTTGTGTCCCCCCCGCCACAGGGGGGGACACAATTATAATTAATAACACAATGGACAAAATTAATGAGTTAGACTGCCAACAGTGAAAACAGTGCCACGGCCCTAGTGAACAGAACGCCACCCAATAGATAAGACGTGGACTTCCCCCAAGTGATAGTATTTTGTCTCACTGCCCTAGGACTCCTGATCGCAGTGGTATTCACTTTACTTGATTTTGTCCCGAATAGTATCCTGTGTGATACTAATTCGCACAATCTAGGCCTAAGGTTTATAATTGTTCAGTGTAATTACTCTTGTGACATCTACCCGTTCCACTTGTAGAATTTAGCAACACACGTGTAAGGTTGTTGCCTTGAGTTTTTGTGTCCTGCCTCTCTCTTATTTGTTTAAGCTTTGGTCTAGAATGAGAACCCAGCTACATACTAGGCTTTAAAGGGATGGAAAGCCGACCCTAAAACACTTAGCATTACACTGGTGGACAGCAGTGGTTCTTGACCTGGGCATATAAGAGAGGTAATCAGGAAATACCAGCAAAATGGTAGCCAAACCCCATGTGCAATTGTCTAACTTCAACCCTGAACAGTATGATGTTCACATGTACCTGGCAATTATTAAACCTTTGCTAGACATCAGGTTCGAAGATGGCAAGCAAAAAATCGCAGTTACACTTCTGCTACTGGGTAAAGTGGCAGCCAATATTGCACCCAAGATCGTCCTGGGGCTCACCTGGCAGAATTTCACGAAACTCGTGATTCAGGCCATCACCCCATCAGTAGGTAAAGTGGTGGCGCTATCCCAGTTGGATAGCCAGACTTTTGATGGCAATTTGGATGATGCTTTAATCCGGGCCAGACGCCTGGTCACTGCTGCCTACCTTGAGGCAGATGACAAAACCCGGGAACAACTCATGTTTCACACACTTATCAGGATCCTCCCCAGTTTCATCAAGAAACATTTTATCATACATGACCCTACAGGAGACCTGGATAAAGATATCCAAGTAACGAGGCACCTTCTAGCCATCCACTCCACTCAACACATCGGAGCAATCGATCAGTTTCCCACGGACATCATTGCGACTGACCCGTGGGAATTTTCTGCTTGCAGCCACGAATGCCCCATTCACGACATTTGCAAGCAGCTAAAAGCTGCTAGGCACAGCAGAACGACCCGAGGGCGCCTACAAGCCGCCCCACCATACGCCAATTGCCCCGAGCTTAGGGGAAACAAAAACCAAAGGAAAAAGCACAGAAGGCGCCCACCACCACCCCCGCACCCCCCTATCCTAGAGGGGGCCACCTCACATCCCCCTCCAGTTTACGACAGGGGGAAACGGCATGTTTCCTTTCACTCTTCTCCCTATATCTCTTCTCTTTTACCCTCCTCTTTCTCTGACCCACCCTCACCCAAATCCTCTTTCTTGTTCACCTCCCCTACCCCACCCTAAACCTCCCCAATAGCCCCACCAAATGCCTTGCTGCCCACCACACCCCGCACCTCATCACCCGCCACTCCATCACGACCTCAGCCCCCTGGTGCCACCTACACCACCCCATCACCAAACATCCAGAGAACACTGCAAGGTCGCACTTCCACCCCCTACCGGCACCTTCACCTCCCACACCTCACGTCGCCTTACCTTGCCTCTGAAGCCACACACCACCCGCCATAGCCCACTCCTCAGCTCCGGCCACCCCACCACCACCGCCAATACAACCACCTCCAACCAAGCCACCATAGTTCCAGGATCGCACACCGCCCACCACCACCCTCACACCCGCATCCTTGCTTGGCTTCACACCCACCGCCCACCCCACACAATAAGCACAACACTCTGCCACCACCCAGGCTACCCCACCCCCCCACCAAACACCGGGATGGTGCCACAAGACCTCACTCCCTCCATGCCACCTGCACCTCACACCACCACACCTGCTGCCTCACCACCACCACAAGTTCTTTTCCACAGTCAGCCTCTCACCTCCTCACCTTCAGCCCTTCGCCCTCCATACCTAACGCCACCTCACCTGCCACCTCCCCACCGCTACCCACCCCCTGTACCGGAGCATCCTCACACCACTACCCACCACCCGCCACACCCCACACCTCAGCTCCTGCCACCTCATCACCACCGCCAATACAACCACCCCCGACCCAGCCACCATGGTTCCAGCAATGTACACCGCCCACTGCCAACCCCACACCGTGAGCACAGAACCCTACCACCACCCAAGCCACCCCACCACCAAACACCGGGATGGCACCACAAGACCACACCCCCTCCTCACCACCCACACCTCACGCCACCACTGCCTCACCACCGCCACAAATTCTCTTCCACAGCCAGCCTCCCACCGCCTCACCTCCAGTCCCTTTGCCTTCTGCGCCTAACGCCACCTCACCTGCCACCTCACCACCGCTACCAACCTGCAGTACCAGAGCACCCTCACACCTCCACACACCACCCACCTCAAGCCCCACCACCTCGCCCACGCCTACCTACCACCGAAGCACCACCCGCACTTACCCCACCCCAACGCACCACCTCCACTGCCACACCACATGCAGCCAAAGCACCAAAGGACCGCACACCCACCTCACCACCCACCCCCACCCTAAAACCCGCCATCAACCACTCTGGCTGCCTTTCACGCCCACCCGCAAAACACACCACCACCTCCCCAACCCCAACCCCACCTTCCCCACCGCCAACCACCACCACCAACCCTCCCTCTAACTCATATGACTGCTACATTTCCCCCCCGCCATCTCTCTCCCCCTCCCCCTTCCCCACTGCCTCCACCCCACCCTCTGCCATGCCGCCTCACACCTCACCTGAAGCTTCACCAGCACCGCCAAGCCAGGACCTCTCCCCCACCCCCTCACCACCTGCTGCCCCTTCCCCCAACCCCAACACCATGTGTCCCACCTACACGCCCACACCTCCACCCCAACCATCCCCCACTAATGCCCCCAACCCACACTACCCATCTCTCTCTCCTGCCCCCTCATCCCCACCAGCCCCATCCCCCACACCCAACCCCACTTGCACTGCCCACGCACCCACGACACCACCACCCACCAAACCTGCACCCCACGCAGCACCCCGTGCCGCCCCCAACCCCACCGCCACACATTTGTCCCTGTGCACACCACCCACCTCCCAGACACGGCGACACTGCACACCCACATCACCACCCACATCCACCCTCAAAACAACCATCACATGCTCTGGCCACCTTTCCCACCCACCCGCCCCTCTCACTGCACAATCATACCCCACCGCCTACCCTAAATCATCTCACACTCATGCTACACCAGGCCCAAATCCCAGCCATCTACACTCCCCAGAGATTTTACGCCACATCACTCCGGCATAAAACCCCACACTCAACGTCCATCTCTAGCCCTCTACCGGAGACAACACCTACCACCATGAGGATTCGCTGAACCAAATGGGTGCCGCCCTTTGGACGTAAACACCGAGTCCGTGGACCCCTCCACCTCCTACGACTCCTCTGCTCCTCCACCAACCCATCCACCTTCTTCATCACCTGCGACGCTCAGCTAGATGAAAGCCCCACCACCACCGCCTGGCACGCCCTCCTTCAACACCTGCAGCCAGTCTACCACACATACGACACAATAGTTTACAACCTTGAGTCACCGGGATGTGACTTTTTCCCCGAAGACCGTGGGAAAATGGTGAATAGTCTTATGGAGGACAGCCCAACACCCCCAGAAGGAGCCTACGGTGGGGTGAATAGAGCATGACTTGACTTCAGGTGACAGGGACATAAGTCAGCCCGGGCCGGGTGCCCCTATGACCTGGAACTCACCTGCCGCTACCATAGCAGGAAACCGCAACTACCTTGTGGGCGAGCTAACCACCAATAACCATGGGGTGGGGCTATTACTCTAGCCCCAGTCAGCACCCCTGAGATGGCCAGTAGCCACTCAACTCTTCTACAGGAGACGGCCTGCAGCCACTCTGGAGATAATAAGGTGATGGCCTGTAGCCACTCCTGCCTTCGTCAGGAGACTGCCAAAAGCTGCTCTAAAGGTGCCCTTAAAGAGACGGCCTGTAGCCACTCAACCCTCCTACAGGAGACGGCCGGTAGCTGCTCTGGAGATAATAAGGAGATGGCTGGTAGCCGCTCCCGACTTCGTCAGGAGACGGCTGGTAGCCACTCCAAAGGTGCCCTGACAGAGACGGCTGGTAGCCGCTCTGGAGGTAATAAAGAGACAGCCGGTGGCCGCTCCCGCCTTCGTCAGGAGACAGCTGGGAGCTGTTCCAAAGGGGCCTTAATACTGACGGTCTGTCGTCGCTTGACCCTCCTGCAGGAGACAGCCGGTAGCCACTCCTGCCTTCGTCAGGAGATAGCTGGTAGCCGCTCCAAAGGTGCCCAGACAGAGACAGCCTGTAAACGCTCGACCCTCCTATAGGAGATGGCCGGTAGCCACTCCGGAGGTAACCAGGAGACGGCTGGTAGCCACTCCGAAGGTGCCCTTGAGTCGGCCTGTAGCCGATCCCTTACCCAGGCCATGGCCAGTAGCTGGGCCTTAGCGACGGCTGGTAGCCGCGCCCCTAGAAGGCCACGGCCAGTAGCCGGGCCCTATGGCAGGAGATGGCCGGTAGCCGCTCCTCCATCTGGTGCTGACTCCCATACACAAGACTATGACCCAGAAGGAGGCCCCAGCCTGAAGGACTACTGGAAAGGCCCTGCAACCACCACCGGGCTTTTCTCACTGCAGCCGTTTCCTGGGAGCACTTGCCTGACGGACCCTGATGGAGGCTGACGCCACAGCCCACTCCTGACGGCGTCCCCAACCACAGGAGCCCGCAGCCCACGGGACCTCCAGACTGCCCCCATGACCCCCGGGCGGGACATCCCTACACTCCAACGCCGGAGACCCTCGTCCCCTGTCAGGCACCTGAGCGAGAGGTTCAGGCAGCTGTTCAGCCTCAGCCAAGAGGGCCAGACTCCCGCCCCAAACCCCGAGAGTGTGGGACCCTTCGCCACCAGCAGCCCCGGACGAGAGAGGATGCCCCTACGCATGATCCCGTGGCCCCTGAATATGGAGGCTCCCCAGTGGAACTTAGCCCCGTCAGTAGTTAGGCTGAGTTGTTCCCGCTGCCCCTGTACCAGACCGCCACTACACCCAGTCCCGAAAGTGAGTGATAGTGAAAGCACAGTGAAACTGATACAGTGAAGCAAGGGCAGAACAGTGAATTATCAGAATATGAGAAGTCAGAAATAAAAGTGCCAGTGTTAGTGTAAAAGAAAGGTGGAGTAAATAAAGTAACTGTGAGATAGTGAATACAGCCGGGCAGTGAAATAAGTGTCTGTCTGAGTGAACACGTTACCATCCTAGTGATATAGCCTCATGCCGAGATCATGCAGAGGCTCTAGTGCAATAACAATAATTAATAACACAACGGACAAAATTAATGAGTTAGACTGCCAACAGTGAAAACAGTGCCACGGCCCTAGTGAACAGAACTCCATCCAATAGATAAGACCTGGACTTCCCCCAAGTGATAGTATTTTGTCTCACTGCCCTAGGACTCCTGATCGTAGTGCTATTCACTTTACAAGATCTTGTCCCGAATAGTATCCTGTGTGATACTAATATGCACAATCTAGGCCTATGGTTTATAATTGTTCAGTACAATTACACTTGTGACATCTACCAATTCCATTTGTAGAATTTAGCAAAACACATGTAATGTTGTTGCCTTGAGTTTTTGTGTCCTGCCTCTCTCTTATTTGTCTAAGTTCTGGTTTAGAAAGAGAACCCAGCTACACACTAGGCGTTAGAGGGAGGGGAAGCCGACTCTAAAACACCTAGCATTACAGTATATATATATATATTTTATGTGAGGAAGAAGGAACCAAAGGCAATGAGCCCGCAAAACTGTTCCTTTCAAGAAAAAAAACGTAATATGAGAGAGAGCCAAATTCAAGATCCATTCATTTCGAGATGCCTGAACACAGTGTTTGAACGACTGGAGATCATAGGAAGCAGGAAATACAGACAGAGGGAGACAGTTCCAGAGTTGACCTGTTGCATAAATGAAGAACTGGGAGTAACAGTTAGTTCTTGCATTAGAGAGTTGGACAGAAAAGGGGTGAGAGTTTGCTGCTAGACGGGTGTTACACGCCCGTCGTAGAAGTGAAGGAATGCATGCAGACAGTTCAGAGAAACAGTGGCCATTGAAATAGCGATAGAAAAGAGATAAAGATGCAACAGTGCGGCGAAGAGACAGAGGTTGAAGGGAGTCAGTAAGAGGAGGAGAGTTAATGAGACGAAAAGCCTTTGACTTCATCCTATTGAGAAGAGCTGTATGTGGGGAGCCTCCCCACATATGAGCGTTGTACTCCACGCAGGGGCGGATAAAACCCCTGTATAGAGTCAACAATTGTGCGGGGGTAAAGAAAGAACGGAGTTGGCTTAGCACACCCAATCTCTTAGAAGCAGATTTTACAAGAGATGCAATATGATCTTTCCAAGATAAGTCCCGAGTAAATGAAACCCAAGCATGTTCAAGGATGATGCAGGATTAAGCTGAATATTATTAAACATTAGTGGGTATACCTGTGGAAGATTTTGTCGGGTTAATAGGTGCAAAAACTGAGTCTTTGATGCATTAAAAAAACCAGATTATTTTTACCCCAGTCAGAGATACGAGCCAAGTCAGACATTGGGTATGCCATAGCATATATATATATATATATATATATATATATATATATATATATATATATATATATATATATATATACTGTATATAGACACGTAAGCTGTTTGTTTGCAGAGATTCTACATCTTCAGCAAAAGTTTGCAGTACACTAAGGATATAAAGGTGGCACACTAATGAGTTGACGCGCAGGTTGTGAATCAATGGATTAACCCACAGAAACCGAGGACTTTCCTTTCTGATATCTTTGCCAACCAAAGGCGATTTTACTTAGCTTAATAGAAATCTATCCAAAGTTTAATGTAACAGTCTGAAGATGGCAGGAATAAAACATAAAGATATCATTGTATGGAAGGGTTTATTTATGTTATCTTCAGATGATATTCATAAATTTAAGATAGACCTATTGCATCGAAGAGAAAACAAGAACCTATCTGATTCACCCAGTTCCAGTGTATCGCCCGGAAACAGGGAAACTAAAACCTACGACGTCAGGATAGTGACAAGTATACAAGATATTCAGCATGGTGATGTACTAGTACACTCTGCGATCCAGACTTTTGCGTGGTCAAAAGGGGCAGAAATCAAGTTACTAGTGATGACCACTGTGTGCTGCAACGGTCGGGAACTCAGATTGATGGAGACATTCTCCCACTAGCGGCCTCTTCGGCTGCGTTTGTTATTTTTTGAGTGGTCAAGTTAAAAGTCGTAGCATGCCAAAATGACACGGATCAGTCTCCACTCAGCCGACCCAAGCCCGACCTTCGCGATTTCCCAAAATGCTCATGGGTTAAACATTAACAAGCTACTAGATCAACTCTATACCACTAGTTCTCAAGGGTTAAACAAACAATAAAGTTCGAGTAGGAGGAAATGTGTGTTAACAAGACCAAAAATAGAGTAGAAATCTTCCCATCTACTAGCCTTACAGAATAACCCTGAATCAGTTGGCACGTTATTCAATAAACATATGGCCCTAATATCAAATTCCACAAAACTTAGCTCCCTTGTCCGAGGTTCAGTCCAATGTGGCTCTCCATAACCGACCCTCTAAGCTCATAGTTCACTGCTCCGGTCTTCTATTATTCTTGACCTTGACTTCCACACTGTGACCTTGACCTCCACACTGGGACTTTTACTTCCACACTGGGGCCTTGACCTCCACACTGGGACCCACTCACTATCCAACTCACAGAATACAAGAGTGGTGAGCGGGACTCAGGACTCTCTTCCGATGAGGCCAATGGCGTTATTCGCGTGATCAACACAACACTTCAGAATTCCTTGGAGGGTGGGGGGGGATGATGAAGACAGCACTGACCAACAGCCACATTTCACAGACGGTGAGCGAGTCAGACGCCAGTATTGCATGGTGGAATGGGAGGAGGATGACAGCTTACAAAATTTAAAATTTTCTTTTCTATAGACTCGTGATAGACTCAGTGTGATGCCTTTCTCCTTACAATTGATTATCCGAAAAAATTGACATCCCCTAGTTACAATGATTACTCTCCACCAACCTCTCTCTATATCCTTGCATCGAAAAAAAACACTAAAAATCATCGTGCCTTACACCACTTTGTGCATGCATACATTATGCTGGATTATATGACCATAGGCACAAATTCCTACCCGCTCGAGATTTTAATATTATACAGAAACTTAATACTAATAAATTACAGTAGGAAAAAAATGACTTAAGCACTAGGTAACTTAATCTACATTCTGATCACGTTCACGTGGAAACAGCTATACCCTGGCCACACTCTCTCACTAAACCGGACTTTTGATAATATAAAATGAACAAGATACAACTCATTATCACTTCCGGGCACTACATCGACAAAAGGAAAATATCTATCTATTAATCTATCTATATCTGTCTATCTATCTATCTATGTATAGCTAGACGCCATGATCCTGTAAGGGGTGGCCGTTTGTCTTTGAGGTTGTTGTTTTACGGGGAGGAGCATTAACCCTCCGCCAATCCACTTGTTGACACGCAGGGAACATGTATGGGTTGGTTATATGGTTACCACCCGTCGTTGTAAATGGTTTCCTGGCTTACAGGTAAACATTAGGTTTGTCACTCAGTGTAAAGCCACCTCAAAAGGAAAGAAGAGTGTTATAAAGTGACAAGAAAGATAGGAGAAATAGGAAGAGAGGAGGGCAGACACAGAGAAAGAATGATAAAGGTGAAGAAAGAATTAGGTAGCACTACTTCAGGTGAGTGGATGATGGTCGCCACCATCTACCACCTACAACGGCTTTAATATTAAGGATTCAATTAAACTTGCAGTTATTAAAAAGGAAACGTACTGCACAAAGGCACAGGGAAAGCCAATGCATTATTGTATAAACTGGATATATAATTCACATAGGGTGTGGTAAGGGACAGCAAGTGTGAAGGCAAAGGAAACATTTTTTTAGTGTTAAGCTCTTCAACACGGTGACGTCAGTTTTAGTTTAATTTTGTTACTGGCAGACAGTGTTAATATCTTAAGAGAGCTCACAAGTAATGCCGTCTTATTTTTCTGTAGTGTAGTTAGTTTCCTATTTTCAGTATATATTTGTCTAATTTGTACCATAGTTGCTTGTTTTACTTGCTGTCTGTATATATATTGAAGCGGTGCTGGATAGGAGGGCTTTCACGCAGTGGCAGGGATATAACCAGGCAGTTCGACTGCAATGTTATTACGTTAGCTGGAAGACTACGAGAGTTGTACAGGGCTTGTGAGAGTTTGGGTGACCGACTTACCACACAGAATTTATAAAACACTGGTCGTGGAGAGCCCTCCTCTCGCCGAGCAGGTAAAAGCTCTTGTTGGTGTTATTTGACGGGACGGAACAAGAGAGGGAATAAAGCTTGGCACAAACAGGACACAGCAGGCAGCGTCAGCAGAAAGCTTTGTTGGGATGCCTGGGATATATTGATGTGGAAGTAAGGGCAGATGAGGGTTACTGTTTTATGTATGTTGTTACAAACTGCATTATATTGTATATATTTTAAACTTTTAACTTTTATTACTTAAAGCTGGTCTGTAATAGAAAAATCGCTGTAAGTAAACTGATACTATGCCTGTGTCTGAATCAGCCAAGAGAAAGGGAAAGACGCGCTCTTGATCAGGAACGAAAATTGTATTTATCCGGTTTATGCAATCTGGGAAAAGGGTTAGATGCGAGTGAGTCAGGGGAGATATTTAGCCATGATAGGTAACTCAGCTTCTTTTCCTTTTGATCATAATAGTGATGGTAATGATGATGTTTTGTGTGTGTGTGTGTGATCACATGGAACTCAGATTTGACATGTCAGCTCTGGCATTAAACTCTGAAACTATATTAAGGTTTGAGAAGTGCGGTTCATTTTATACCAGAGCAAGGGACACAATTATGGTAGGTTTCCAAGACATAAACTGAAAAGGAATATTTAGTGCAGCTTTAAGTATCAGAACAGTGCAAAGTAGGTTAAACATCGTTCAGTAAAGCAAAGCAATCAGAACTAAGTAACTTTCATCACCAAAACATATTGATAAAGTGTAAACGGATACCGGATTTCACTTGTTATATCCTCTAACATGAGTCGTGTAAGACGTGAGCTAGCACACAAGCACTACCAAACATGGATGAGAATTCACGGGTTTACACGCTAATATACAAGCCCAGATATTTAGGCAAGGTTAATTCACTTGCTTAGTTTCCAGAATTGCCATTCATTTGGTAAAAGTTCATTAAACTTTGCAGTATTTTCGATAATTTTTATTAGCTTCATCCAAGACACACATTGCTATGTCGCTGAAGTCTGATAGGATATCTGATATCTTGCTGTCACCACAATACAGGGTGGTCAGATATATAATTATCGCTCCTCTTCCACTCCTCTGGGCGAATCTTGAGTGTCGCGGAGATGATTTATTCAATGTTTTGAATGTCTGTCCTGTATCATTTAAACATTTCCTACTCCCATTGCCCACACCAGCAGACTGAGCTGTCCTTGTAACACGTAAGATATCGCCTGGTGAGTTTCTAGTGGAGTGCTATTGACGAATCTCCGTACATTTCAAGTTACATTGTCATATATCCAAACTACCTTACATGCACGATCAGATATCTGTTTTTCAGGCAGTTGCAAGTACGAGCAAACCATGCATTATGAGGATGCGGAGACAATGGAGGATGAGAGACTGGCCAGAAGAGTGTATGTGAGTGGGGTGGAGTGGGAGACCGACTATGAGGTGGAGGGATGGGGTGCAGAGGTATGTGAATAAAGGCAGTGTGGCATGAAGGGAGGGCAGCCTGATGACGAAGGATTGGGCGATATGGAAACGATTTGTTTGTGGCCATCTACTTCGGGATGACGATGTTAGTCTAAAGCAGACAAAACTTAGTTAAGTCCACTCTCACTGATATTCCACGAACTGGCTACAGTCCGTTTGTTTTAACCTGACGGAACTGAGCCACGCCCACACTTAAAAAGCAAGTTGGCATTGCATGAAATTCGATCAGCCTTAGTTATGAGGTGAGTATAGGTCTCCTTGGTTACTAGTCTACCCTCCAGTCTAACCACATCATGACATCAACCAAGCTGAAATGGGTTACCCAGTTTATAAGAAATGTGCTCTAGTATGCATGTCCACTGTAAAGAAGGAAAAAAAATAAAGAAGGAACAGAGTTCTCGCATATTCAGCAGTGGATATCATTCTTCTCCTTACCAAGTCATGTTAATAACTTGGGCCGCATGTGACAAGATTTTGAAGTTATCTCTGAAATCGATAATCTGAACTATTATAGTTCCCATTCATAACGTCCATAACTAACTACTGTTACTGACTTGGGCAGGTATGGCCAGATTCTGATGTAAGCCAATAAACGAGTGAGGGGGTATTGATAAGATGCAGTGGATCAGGAGAATTGTACTAACAGTTCCCTATTAAAGGCAAATTGTTCAAGTCAACGTCCCTCAAATGTCATCACCTGGAGAGAATAATCCTGGAGCCAGCAACATCAAACTGAATTGTATCTCAGCGCTCGTGGGCTTAGGCGGTTCTGGCACCCCTTCCTAACCAGTTTATTTCTTCCATATGGAAAGATTGTAATTGGTCCCTTGCTTGGGATGCTTGGCATCGATGTCTGTGTTAAAAGAACTAAAATACAGAATAATAATGAAGTGTAAAGTTACAAGCAATTCAGGAAGGAAGAGGTGCTAGGGTGTAAAATTTAAAATACTTCATTAAGGAGGAGGCACTCGAGAGAGTCTTCAGGAAAAATCAGACATACAGAACAATGCAGACTAAAACTGAATATACTCAAGCAAGAGAAATAAACACACACACACACACACACACACACACACACACATACACACACATACACACACACATACACACAATTAACTTAACAAAAACAAATGAGAGCTAACTCCCACAGTCCGTCCATCCTTCATTTAAACCAGTATTGCCCCATGAGAAGCTTAAGACCAGTGGTTACGCTGAGGAATTATTCTCAGCATAATAAAACCATAAAAGAAAAACAAAAATTTAAACATTAAAGGTGGAAGATATCCAGCTGCTGCTAACAGACTTGATCGAGAGTATTTTATAATGATGCCCCATAAAGCAAGTGATTATCCCAGTCAGCAGTAAGATCAGGTCGAGGATCATTAATGCAGAAATGAATAATCAAATGAAGAAATACTTGACTATGCATATTTGAAGCCAAATCTGGCCATAAGGTGCTTAAAAATGCATATATTACAGAGTGCTAAAGCTCAATAAACAGTATATATGCCAATAATGAACGAAACTAGAAACACATAACCTAATCCTCGTGCCTATTGGAGTATATGTTAAACAGCAAAACAAAAAATTCAATAACACGTAGAACTCAGAGAAAATGAGGGACTCTTCTTGGTCGTCTGACAGTGTAAAAATATGATTTACTCCTCCTGCTGCAAACTACGAAGTATTTACTCCACTCAGGCTAAGTGTAGACCAGTATACATTAGGCCTGTGAAAAACCTACTTCGCAGAAGTGAGACTTTATCATAGCTTAATGTATATTACGACTTAAAATGATCTTGCTGTTGTACTCAGCTAAAGTAAGGCGATTTTATTCTGTTCTGCGAAACCCACCACGACCAAAAGATTAATTTTGTTCAGGTTACTTCCATGTGAATGACTTTTCTGCCTAAAATAATTTATAACACAATAACAGTGATAATTCTATTATTTTTTTATAACCATTAACTTTCTTATGTGCTCAGGAAGGACCTCTCATAGGGAAGAGGACGACACGAGAAGATTGTGTGCCCAGATGTGTCCTGGCTATAGCCCTTTAATAGGCGCATGCACATGGTAAAAAAAAAAAATAAAGTTGTAAGATCTTCTTATATTTTTTATGAAAAAGGGACAGCTTTTACTGAAATCATTTCTTCATATCTCCTTTAGTTCTCATAATACGAGTCTCAGTAATTTTGTTGAAGTGCCTGTATAAGACAGCACTGTGCATAACTAATGATGTGCATGGCAGACTAAGAATAAGTGTACTGTATCAGAAATAAATCTTGTTATTCTGAATTTTAGCCTTGGAAAAAACAAGTATAACAACTGTGCATCCATAAAGCTTTACAGTCATTAATATCACTTGTATTTTGCAGTATAGAAACAATATATATATATATATATATATATATATATATCTATATATATATATATATATATATATATATATATATATATATATATATAAACCTTATACATCACACAAATATATTTATGCAGCCTATTTCCTCATTGCATCGATATCAAATGCAAAAAGTTACTCTGTTCTGTACCTCCATTTCAGTATACTTTGTGCTCTTTGACTATGCCTCACCATCGTGTTGATCAAAAAGCTAAAGGGTCCATCATGTGATTGCGCTGCATTATTAGATACTACTGCCACTAAATCTTCACTATTTCGCCCATAAAATGCGTGAGCATTCATCATAGTGTCTGAAAGAAATGCAAACACTCATAAAAACTGTGTTTCTATGATAACAATTTTGATGAACTGCTTCAACAGCATGTAGTTTTAGTATAAACAAGCCGCTCAGCAAAACTGTTCAGCATTATTTAAGCATCTAGTGCTATATATTACATATCATATATCATGATACTGCCCTTCAAAATAATCACCAGTGTAAAGAAAATAGAATAATGGTACAGAAATATTATTTACGTTTAAACAGACCCCTAAAAACGAATGAGAAAGATCAGGAAAATCAGGTCTGGTTAGTAGCTGAGAGGCTGTGCGTACTCTGAGTCAGCTGACTAATACATGCTGCCATCTTTTGTGGGGATCAGGCACCAAGGCAAAATATACGATTATACTGAGCAGCCTGGACAGGGTTTCTCTATTCTGTACCTCCACTTCAGTATACTTTGTATTCGTTGAATATGCCTGACCATTTTTGTTGACGAAAAGGTTAAAAGGGGGAAGGAAACACATGAAGCTGAGGAAAGAATCCAAGTCTCTTCACCTTAACTGAACAACCCATTACAGCCAGAAAGAACAGGCTGGCTTGAAACCCAGCATTTGAAGTCTCAGTCTTGTAGACTCAGGATACTGTATAATACCTTATTCACTTTCGTGACAGTCTTACATTTTAATCAGGCTACCATCGGATGTTTATGTTTGAGCGATATCTCTTGAAGTGAAGGTGTGAATAAAGGTCATATCTAACTCAAGCAGTTAGTCTCCACCAAACTAAAAGAAACCGTCTAGACCTGCGGTTCCCAAATGGGGAGGGGGGAGGGGGAGGCGATATTTGTTCATGTGTGTATAAACTGTCTTTCTCTCTTGGTCTTTCCTGGGGACCAGAATGGTTCAGTGGTAGCGCTCGCACTACAAGGCCGTCAGGTTGGCGGTGCGGGCCCGCACCAGGGTTGCGTATTTCTGGTGAGAAATGTAGTGGTCTCTCCAAGGTTCTCTCCTTGCCCTGACAAGCTATATGGCCTATTGGTCCTAGCTTGGGGGATTCACACATTTTCTCTCTGTCCCTTTGTTCACGCCTACCTTTCTGTTCAGCCTTTTATTTGTCAGTCCTATGTCTCGTTTGATTCTGTTTATAATCATTCTCTCTCTCTCTCTCTCTCTCTCTCTCTCTCTCTCTCTCTCTCTCTCTCTCTCTCTCTCCAGCAATGTGAGTGTGGTTGGTGAGGCAAGGCGACACACACACACACACACACACACACACACACACACACACCAGTCATATACAGTACTCCTACGGGAAGCACACAAATACACAGCCAAAAGGGAAAACATCTATGAGATATTGGTACATATATTTTTTTTCTTTCAGTAAATTTTTAATCCAAGTTTGGGGCAAGTATAGTGAGCATTTTACAATCGTGGGAGGATAACAGCAAAGTTCTGAATCCCTACATCTCAGAAAGTCCTGTCTGTCTCTACGTCTATAGTCAGCCAACTGAAGACTATATTCACGTTATCATTAGATATTATTTGAGCACTCTGACAAATACTGTAACTAAGGAGTTGATTTATATAAGGTATTTGTTTACGTCTGTGCAAACCCCTTCTCTCTCCCGATCTCTGTCTTTATGTCTACCTTTCTTTGTATATCCGTCTTTGTATCAGTCTTATGCCTCTCTGTCTATCTGTCTGTCTGTCTGTCTGTCTGTCTGTCTGTCTGTCTGTCTCTCTCTCTCTCTCTCTCGTGGCAGCGATGGCAGCAATACACAGCAATACGAGTGTTGTTGGTGATGCAGGGTGACACACACACACACACACACACACACACACACACACACACACACACACACACACACACACACACACACACACACGAGCGCGCGCGCGCGCGCGCATGCCGACCTGATCTACTCGGAGTACGATCGGTAATAATGAAAACTAAAATAAAAACCATAAAGAAAACGTTCTACGAGTACTAGCACGGCCTGAGCCAAACCCATCAAATAGGTTCATGCATGCGGTAAGTTGAGTCAAGCAGTTCTCAGTGCATATTTAATACAATACTCGGTATATAATAGAAGATTCCATTTTTTTAATAATTAATAGGGAATATGAGACTGCAAATGTTTAATTACTAATAATATTTACCCCGTAACTGCTTGGAGTGTACGTATGTGTGCGTAGGGGGTTAAATAAACAAGTGTGTGTGTGTGTGTGTGTGTGTGTGTGTGTGTGTCAGAGTGCATGAGCGAGTAAACAAGTGTGTGTGTGTGTGTGTGTGTGTGTGTGTGTGTGTGTGTGTGTGTGTGTGTGTGTGTGTGTGTGTGTGTGTGTGTGTGTGTACCAGAGTGCGTGAGCGTGTATGTCCCGCTGTGTGCGTTTGTGTGTACTATCAAAACCACCAGACCCAGTCACATCCTGCCTCATCTTCATGCGTCCAAACCTCCCTACCAAACCAGGCTTTTAGGCAAATGAGTTTCCCGAAGATACCCCTGTGGTGCTGTCAAAGACAGTCGGATTCACGGGAGCCAAAACAATCAGGCTGGGGCGCCTACACGATCTGGCTGGGACGCTGGCAGAATCTGCCTGGAACGCTGACACAATGAGGCTGGCAGTAATCAATGCCTACAGTACACGATCAGGCATGAAAGTATGTGCAACCAGGTGGTATACAACCGAATCTTGGGTAAGGCTTCCCTGGACTTGAATGGTAAGTGAATAAGTGAGATATTTCATTGGGGATTTTATTGATTGGTTCTCCTGTCATGTATTTTTATTTTTCATCTACTTCAACCTGTTGTTGGGTGAGAAAGAGAAATGGAGATAATGATGCTGATGATGATGGTTATAAAGCCCTCTGTTCAAAAGTTACAGATCACAAAATGAAGCTGGAAGTGTTCAGTATCTGCAATACACAAGGAGGTAAGGAAGTATAAACATTCAGTTGACGAATAGCTGAAACTTAAAAAAAAAAAAAAATCTTGTAAATATATAATCGAAGTTCAAGGAGGTATTCCATGAGTTACCGAAGCTCAGGCAATCGGGTTAAGACACTCAGAGCATCAGGTTGCCAGTTATATACGCCTGGACAGTCAGGAATGAAGTAATCGACGGCTACAGAATCAAACTGAGAATAATCGACCAGGTTGAGAAGCAACTGAAGCTTTAAATAATCAGCATAGAAGCTACTGAAGCTTAGGCAATTAGATTAAGGGCTTGTGAAATAGACAGTCGAAATGGGGAGCATAAATAGCATGGTTAAAATAAAGTGAAGCTGCAGCAATCAGACTAAGAGTGAAGTTTAGACAATCAGGTTGGAAGTCATTGATGCTTTGACAATAACTCAGGCAGATAAACTTCATTAATTCGGAATCCATGCGCTGTAAACAAATATTACTTCGGAACTCTACAGACTACACAGATGAAGAAATGAAAAATGAGAAGAAATATTGAATGATAGATAAGTAGGCAGGGAGTGTATATATATACAGAGAGAGCGAGAGAGAGAGAGAGAGAGAGAGAGAGAGAGAGAGAGCTTTCAGCATAAGAATGAAACGAGAGCTCATTGTCACGGGGTTTTTATAATATCACGGTAATTTTGGGATATAAATGGTTAAATATTATTTAAATTGGTATTAATACTCAATAATATTAAAGAGCAGGGACAATGATTGTCTTGCTAAATCGTGCAACGATTCTCTATGAACGAGAATTTAAAAACTTTCTCAACAGTACACAGCAGAGACTAATTACTCACAGTTGCTGAATTACTGTACTGTTAGCCTCTGGAGAAAGTTACTTCACCCCTGACAATAAATAACTAATACTAATAATAATATCAGGCTCTTGCTGATGCTTTAACTCCTATCTGGCACAACGGATTTTAAGTTAATACAACAAGACTGGTCTAAGTACCAGTTATGAAAGCAAACGTTTATGCAAGCTAGGAGCTATATGGAAAATAAACTAAATTTGGAGAAATGAAACAAGATTTTACTTTACATTGAGCTCAAGAAAAAGAACTGTTAAATTTATTAATCACAAAAAATAAATTTAACGTTATAATTCAAATCAACTAAATGAGACGCACTCACTCACTCACACAAAAGCTAAATACTTATGCCTAGGAAAAACACCTTAACTAAGCTCTTAAAACTAGGATTATACAAAAGGAAATACCGGTCGATGAATGCTATGTATCACCCGGGGGGTGGGAGGACTGGATTAACTGTGAAGTGGAGTTTGGGTACTAGCTGACCTCTCACACTGCTGGCACAGGACCTCTCTCCGTCACAGCAAACACTAGACTGAATTCAAATAATGTATAGGCAGGACGCACGAGCCACCGGAAGAAGGGGTGGCTAACGGTTTAGGCAAGCAGAGGCGAACGATAAAGAAACAATTGTATTGCTCAGTAGAGCACTTAGTGATGTGCATTAAATCGGTCACTTTTGAAAGTGATGAATGTTTTGAAAAGTATACTCCGAAATGGAGAGAGAAACAGTTAACTGAGCGATACACAGTGAGTTTTCCACTAATAGTTCGTGGCTTCTCACAAAAGGGAAATGTCGCGAATTGATTCGTGACATTACGCCCCTACAAAATTAAATTTTTTCCTTATGGGAAAAAATTTGTGGATATATATATATATGTACACATCCTAAGTCATTCACACAAGATTCACACTGTGGTGTGTGTGCTATCCTGCTACAGGAGAAAGTCGCAGTCGCCAGTGAGCGAAAAAACCTCGTATTTACGTTAATAGAAGCAAGCTTGAGGGAAAAACTCCGTGACGACGGTGAAAATCCTGTACTCAGGTCAAACTGAGCGAAAATTCGCTACATTTACACTGACAACTAATTGTTGTGTAGCGTGGTGTATGTAATACACGGTGTAGGTGTGACAGTTGTAGTGTAACTGTACCTATGTGTAAAATGACATAGAAAATAATAACATGGCGACGACGAAGGCAGAGGAGAAGGGGCGGCAGCGTGCGGCAGACGATCAGCTGGCCTGCACAGCAAAACTGCTACGCCCATTGCTGTACCTGCAAAATTAATTGAGGTGGAGCATCAAAAGTGTCAATGAGACAAAATTCTTATTACGTACAATTACTCTCTCTCTGCCTAGCAATCAGTACATTCGAGGTCGCCGTTAATTATAGCACACGATTAGTGTCGGGAAGTTGAGAATCCTTGTGCAAACTCGGGTCTTTCATAGCCTCGAATTGCACACGGGTCCTCAACCTCTGCCTTAACCTTCAGTACTTATATTAGTATCGGGGAGCTGAGAATCCTTGTGCAAACTTGGGTATTCCATAGTTTCAAGTCGCCTCTGCGGAATTCTCACTTCAATCTTCCCCCTTAACCTACAGCACTTATATTAGTATCGGGGAGCTGAGAATCCTTGTGCAAACTTGGGTCTTCCATAGCCTCAAGTCGCCTCTCAACTTCCCCCTTAACTTACGGTACATAATATGTATGTACAGGCCCTGAACATAATGTGTCCTGTGGGGCCAATGGGCGAGACGTCAGGTCTGCACCCACTTCCCCACTACCCTGTCTCTCAACACTCTCAGAGATTACAGGTGTAGTTACAAATGGCACAGGAAGGGCATGTCCCTGATTAGTGTGTTACTTTGACACACACTACAGGAACGGACAAAACTATCTATGTCTCGTCCCATCCCTGGCCAGAAAAAGTCAGCTCGGATACGGCCCTGGGTCTTCCTTTTGCCCATGTGACCTCCTGAGGCTGAACAATGACCCCATTGTAACACTGCTAGGTGGTACTTGGCGGGAACGACAAACTGTAGTCCAACCTCGCCCTCGGGTGTTCGTGACTCACGGTAGAGCCGTCCTTGTTTGCGAAGGAACTTGGCTCGACCTCCCCGTGAATACTTAATCACTCGACCCTTTTGTTTGTTCCGCACGGCAGCAAGTGTCGGGTCAGAATGTTGTTCTTGCACAACAAGTTGACTACACATCAGATCTTGCGGCGATTCAATGATCACTGGGGTGACACAGTCTGGAGCCTCAGCCATGGCTCGTGTTACCGCAGCAGCCAAAGTCTGAGTAGCGTCATCATCGGAGCAACTATCCTTGACTCCTTGAATATTGCCTACTATAAAGTCAAATAGAGGCTCTGGCATGACAACTGCAAGTGTCATACCAGTATAAAATGGAGATGCCACCTGGATACATGCCTCAGGGAACAATCTCACTGATCCATCAATAAGGCTTGCATGGATCTGTCGACCTGTATACTGCTCAGGCCGAACTAAACTCTGCTTGACAGAGCAACCTGAGGAACCATTGTCTCTCAGGACCTTCACAGGAATGCCTCCCACAAACCCTGGCTGTACAAGGAAGGTACTGTCACCTGTGGGAGGGCCTGTGGAGGAAGCAGTTAGCCACTCATGAGGCTGCTGAATTGATGCGGCAAACATTGTGCCTTGAGAATTATAAGATGGAACATTGGCCATCTGTGGAGGGGGGTTCACTGTCACTGTGGGACTAGTGAACTGTGGGGAAGTACCCACACTGGTAGGGACGTGACCACCGTGCTGCTGCTGAGGAATGAAGGCTGCGTTCGCTTCCTGCCTCTTTTGAGCTGGTGGTGAAAAAGTTTGTCCCGACGGTCGGTTGCGTGGCTGATACTGCTGCTGGTTAGGGTACTTGTTGTACCTCTTCCACTCAGGTTTCTGAGTGTTTTGCCCCTGGTGCTGCTGCTGAGGAATGAAGGCTGCGTTCGCTTCCTGCCTCTTTTGAGCTGGTGGTGAAAAAGTTTGTCCCGACGGTCGGTTGCGTGGCTGATACTGCTGCTGGTTAGGGTACTTGTTGTACCTCTTCCACTCAGGTTTCTGAGTGTTTTGCCCCTGGTCCTTCCACTGTGGTTTTGGACCTTGGCCATTATTCTGAGAATGGCCTTGTTGCTGGGGTTCAGTCTGAGATGATTTCCCAGATTTATCAGGTTTTCTGTTCCAGGCGTTTTGCTGCTTGCGAGTTTGATACCCGTATGCAGTAAAGAATGCGTCAGCCTTCTCTGCCATTTGGCTGGCATCTTTCACCTGGCAGATCTTAAGCTGTGCTATGAGCTCAGCAGGCCACGACCTCTCTAGCTGTGTACGCAGCATAAGGTCAATTATCCCCTCACGCGTGGAAGGAGTTTTATCTTTCTCCATCCACTCATTTAAGTAAGCTGTGAGACGATCAAGGAACTGAACAGCTGTCTCCTTGTCTTGGAGACGAGCTCGCATGAACTGAACTTTGGCGTCGTCTTCTGTGAGACCATACGCCTTAATGAGTGCAGCTTTCATCATCTCATATGTGAGATTGTCTCCACGAATTCTGTGGAGAATATCGAGGGCAGGGCCCTCAAATAGGCTAAGAAACTGAAGCCGCTTAGCTGGCTCATCCAGTTGATATAAGTCTGCCATGTCCTCAAAACGAGCTATGTATGGCTCGATTCGCTCGCTTTCCTTGTATGAAGGAAGCTTGATGCATGGGGTCGCCAGGACATGTGCAGGGAGAACGCTCGTGGAGCTTGGACCAACTGCACCAGACATGTCTGAAGCCAAGGAATCTCGCTTGAGCTTCAGCACTTCAAGTTCATGTTCTCGTTCTTTGTCTCGTTGTTCACGCTCGTATTCGCGCTGTTTTTGCTCTTGTACTAGCTCGTGTTCGCGCTGTTGTCGCTCATATTCGCGCTGTTCTCGCTCATATTCGCGCTGTTCTCGCTCGTATTCGCGCTGTTCTCGCTCGTATTCACGTTGTTCTCCCTCACGTTCACGAGCGTCTTTCTCACGTTCTTGCTCGTAATTAAACCGTGAGAGAACGTAACTCTGTATTTTCTCTGCGTCAGTGAGACCCATATCTTTGGCTTCCTGTACATAAGCACTGGCTGCCATGGCGCTAATTTATTAAGCAAACGAAACTGAGCACTGACTGCTTCGCAAACGAATGCTAATAATACAAATAAAGAATACAGACACAAGCTAGTGGTGACCAGTCTTATCTAGTTAACTGGCAAAGAATAAATCAAAAATGTAAATGACTGGGAAGACTCAATAATAAACACAATGGGTACGCCGACTTCCCAGTAGCGTATAAAATCGTCTGGCGTTACCAAAAATAAACTATAGTTAAGTACTCTATTGATTAATAAAGCTAAAACTCACTTGCTAAATTAACGGTAAACACCAGTAAACTTGTGCCTATAAACTTTAATTATAAATACCTAAATATGAATGAGTGAGCACTATCTCGTGAATAGCTTTAGAGCTATGAGTTACTATCCTGGCGAGGTCGCCAATTGTCACAGGGTTTTTATAATATCACGGTAATTTTGGGATATAAATGGTTAAATATTATTTAAATTGATATTAATATTCAATAATATTAAAGAGCAGGGACAATGATTGTCTTTCTAAATCGTGCAACGATTCTCTAAGAACGAGAATTTAAAAACTTTCTCAAAAGTACACAGCAGAGACTAATTACTCACAGTTGCTGAATTACTGTACTGTTAGCCTCTGGAGAAAGTTACTTCACCCCTGACAATAAATAACTAATACTAATAATAATATCAGGCTCTTGCTGATGCTTTAACTCCTATCTGGCACAACGGATTTTAAGTTAATACAACAAGACTGGTCTAAGTACCAGTTATGAAAGCAAACGTTTATGCAAGCTAGGAGCTATATGGAAAATAAGCTAAATTTGGAGAAATGAAACAAGATTTTACTTTACATTGAGCTCAAGAAAAAGAACTGTTAAATTTATTAATCACAAAAAATAAATTTAACGTTACAATTCAAATCAATTAAATGAGACGCACTCACTCACTCACACAAAAGCTAAATACTTACGCCTAGGAAAAACACCTTAACTAAGCTCTTAAAACTAGGATTATACAAAAGGAAATACCGGTCGATGAATGCTATGTATCACCCGGGGGGTGGGAGGACTGGATTAACTGTGAAGTGGAGTTTGGGTACTAGCTGACCTCTCACACTGCTGGCACAGGACCTCTCTCCGTCACAGCAAACACTAGACTGAATTCAAATAATGTATAGGCAGGACGCACAAGCCACCGGAAGAAGGCGTGGCTAACGGTTTAGGCAAGCAGAGGCGAACGATAAAGAAACAATTGTATCGCTCAGTAGAGCACTTAGTGACGTGCATTAAATCGGTCACTTTTGAAAGTGACGAATGTTTTGAAAAGTATACTCCGAAATGGAGGGAGAAACGGTTAGCTGAGCGATACACAGTGAGTTTTCCACTAATAGTTCGTGGCTTCTCACAAAAGGGAAATGTCGCGAATTGATTCGTGACACTCATAATCAGCTGTATTTTTTCTTAAACATGGATTAACATTAATATTAAGTGCTTCAGTCCACTGGCATATGTTATATATATATATATATATATATATATATATTCTCTTTACCACCAGAGAATTGTATTCATTTTAGGAAGATCGCTCGTTATGAAGGGGCCAGAAACACGCTCCTTGAACTCTTCTGTTTGATTGTCTTTTCGTGTTTTATTCTCTCTACTAACAGACGGATTGGTATACTTACGGAAGACTTCTCGTTGTGGACGGGTTAATACAGTGAACCGACATGTACTTTTGTTTTCAAAATTGGAGGGGGGGGGAGGGAATTACTGCAAGGAAATATTAAGTAACAATCTCCAATGATACCGGCTCGTGGAAAGGTCTTCTCTAAGCTGAGTATATTTTGATAATATAAGATGGGAAAAAAATTATATTCTTCAATTTTTGTCCACTTTACTCGTATTACCTAAATTCTCAAGTTGCCCTTGTTTTACTCTACATTGCTTTGGCCCCTTGGTCTCTCTGATCCTTTTGTCTTTGTCAGAGCACTTTAGGACGTGAAGTGTGATGAGGAGGGAAGATGAGAGAAAACGGAAAGGAGAGAGAGAGAGAGAGAGAGAGAGAGAGAGAGAGAGAGAGAGAGGCTTGACTGGCGAGACTTGGCGGTGAGTCGGAAAGGCCAAATAACCCCTCCTTTCTCACGTGTATTTACCTGTATCCACATACCAAGTAGAGGACAGAGTCTAGGCTGTGTACTCCGTCTTCTGTTGAATGGAATAGGTTTTGCTCTGTTCTCATTGTCGTCTGACAGCAGTGAAGGAAAGATTTGAAATCACAACGCCCTCATTCCGAAGATAACATCTTTTGTTGTTGCCAAGAGAATATATATGAGATATTTGGAGGAGATTGTAGCAGATTCCAGTATGTTGTGTGGCAGTGTGCGGTGTGTGGTGCGACAGTGTGTGGTGCACTGTGTATGGGCTGGCAGTGTGTTGGGGTGACTGATGTGGTAGTACCGTATATAGTGTGGCAGTGTGTGGTGTGGCAGTGAATAGTGTGACAGAGTACGGTGTGGCAGTTTAGTGTGGGAGCGTATTTTGTGACAGAGTACGGTGTGGCAGTTTAGTGTGGGAGCGTATTTTGTGGCAGTGTATGGGTGCAGCAGTAAATGGTGTGGCAGTGAATGGTGTGGCAGTGTATGGTGTGGCAGTGTATGGTGAGGCAATGTGTGATGTGGCAATGTAGGGGTTGGCAGTGTGCTGTAGCAGTGTCTGGTGCGGCCGTATACCTGTAGGTGATGTGACGGTGCATGTGTCAGTTTACGGTATGGCAGTCTTTGATGTGGCAGTGTGTTACAGTGTGTGATGAGACAGTATTACGGAAGATTGTGAAGTATGCATGTTTCAGAGGTGGCAGTATGAAGTGTGGCAGTGTGTGGTTGACAGTGAATGGTGCATCAATATGTGGTAGGATTATGAGACATGTTCTTAGGTGCAGCAGTGTGAAGCATGGCAATAAGTGGTGTGGCATCTATGGTGGAAAAGTACTAGATGTAATTGTGTGTGTGTGTGTGTGTGTGTGTGTGTGGTGTTGGAATGGCTGATATGACAACATGAGGGATAACAGAGCGAAGTATACTGTAAGCGGGATGTGAGTTAGCGTGAATTGTGTGTCTGGTAAGCAGTGTAAGACACGAGAATGTGCTGTGTGTGAAATGTGGCAGTGTATGGCTTGATAGTGTGATTTGACTGTGAGGTTGTGTGTGTTAGGTGTTGCAGTGTCAAGAAGGTATTCTGGGGTGTTGCAGTATGAGACATGGAAAGTGTACCCTGTATATGAGCTGTAACTCAGTGAAGTGTATTAGTGTGACAGGGACAAATATGAGGTAAGCACACGGTATTTCGATGTCTTATACACGTCATTAAATTTTCCAGTGCCCCCTTCCCTCATACACACACTTCCACACTGAAGACCTCTAGCCATCCAAAGTACTGTAATCAGTAACACTAGGCCAGCAGGGAAGCCAGGGTACCAAAAGGCCGGCAAGTCTTTTTAGAGAGTTAAGTTTAGAAGGGTAGAGTTATGATAGGCGGTGACACAGGCTGAGTAGGGTACAGACTTCAGAATGTCACAAGTATCAGGATGAACATCACGATTTTATTGCATCATTCTCGTTGATGGCGTTATCATTACCATTATTATCATTAATATTTTTTTCACACACACACACACACACACACACACACACACACACAGGTTGCGAAAAGTTTCACTGACGAAGTGGGTGGTTACTGTCCCCCTTGAGCAAGGGGACGGGTGTGTGCGTGTGTGAAGGTCACAGCCTTGCCCTTAGATCGGACTATATGAGCTCTCAGCTCCCTTCCGGGAGGGTAAAAGCTGACCATCACGACCATCAAGTGATCCTGACCGACCCGGTGAATTACACACACACACACACACACACACACACACACGTAGAAGTGAAAAAGAGGAGGGAAGGAGAGAGGAGGGGTGAGGCGGGTGACGCGGGTGAGGAGGATGAGGGGGAAGGGAGACAGCTAAAATTTAGGATGAAATTCGTTCGTTCGTTCGTAGATTCCCTTCGACTAGAGTGAAGACCGGGCCATACGTTAGCTCGGTCAGTTGGGTGTGGGCTGACTTAAAAATGGTAAGGAGGAAGACTTCGGGACCGCCCAGCACACACGCCCTGTCTTCTTGCTGGTTTTGAGGTGTGTGTGTAGGATGAAGGGGAATGGGAACCGGAAATAATAAGTGAAAGAAGAGTAATGGAAGAGGGATAAGTAGCAAGAATTTTCGACCCACCAGGCAGTCCGTTCCCCCAGACCCATCAGTTCCACTATGTGCCACATACTATTGCATGTAACCGTTCCAGCACTAATACTCACCGTCCATACTGAATACATGCTAGAGCTGTCTCATTCAGAGCTGCTACATAATATTATCAGAGGTGCTTTTGTAATGACATGTTCGTGAATTTTGTGCAAGTTCCATAAAAACCGTCTTCAACGAATTTTTAGTCATCACAGCAGTTCCTGCTTCAACCTACGATCGCGTCCTTTCAGACAGATCATGACTCAGACAACCTGACCTTCTTTGTTTAGGTGTCCCACTATGGAAATAAACTTAATACTCCGTTCTCTGAGGCTTCGGAGTCATCCTATGTGCCTCACACCTTCATATGTCACGTTCGTTCGTTCGTAAGATTCCCTGTACCTATAGTACAGGCGGGCCATACATTAGCCCGGTCAGTGGGGTATGGGCTGATTAAAAAACAGTAAGGGGGTAGGACAGGACCTGGGGATTGCCCAGCACACACGTCCTGTCTCCTGGCTGGCTTTGTGGTGTGTGTCATATGTCACCATTTCAGCACAAATATCTACATTTCAGCACAAATATCTACCGTCCATACTGAATACATTGTAGGGCGCTGGGTTGTCTCATTAACTTAAGACTAAGTCATTTTTGTTTCATTACTGACATTTTATCCTCTCTGTCATGCTGCGGATTACCGTGCTTCTATACTGCGTCGTATTTCTGGCAACGTTTTCCTGATGGCTTAAATTAGTATTCTATTTGATGCTGGAGATTCCGTAACACCTGTTCCTTAGCGATATATTCTGAACATTCGTTGTTGGTGCAAACCATGTCGATAATAAAACAATACAAGCTACGTACACGAGAATACTAAAGAGTAATATACAAAATAAATGGCTAAGGCAGAGGTGTTATGAAGCCTGGTATGCCACTGTAACACGGGTGTAACCTGTTTCATAGCGATATATTGTGAACACTACGCGTCAGAGTCCTCTTGTACAGTATGTTCCTGATGGCGATATAACAGCGGTATAAACAGCATGTAAAAGAGTATTAAGGTGCAATGTGCAAAATAAATCGCTAAGGAAGTGGTGATGCGATGCCTCCCATGCCACCTAGAACACTACACTCGACCGGAAGTGTTAGTGTGAGGAAGAGGGTGGAGAGGAGAGGAAAGGAAAGGAAGGAAAGAGCCTACTGCTTTATTTCCCTTTCAACGTCTTTCACTGCTCTACACACACACACACACACACACACACAGGAGAGTGAGTGCGTTTCATAACAACTAGACCTTTTAGTCTCAATTAGTCCTCCTCCTCCCAACCTCTCTGTCTGTCAGTCAGTTTGACCTGTGATGCATGTTCCCATTGTTTTCATGCAATTCATATTTTCCTTTTTTATTCTGTGCGCTTTGATGTGTTATTCTTCCTCTCTCACTATTTTGTTTCTATTCCTGTTTGATTCCTGTCTCTTACCTCACCACTCCTGTGTGTGTGTGTGTGTGTGTGTGTGTGCATGCAGTTTCTATTTTTTTATTCTTTCCTGTGCTTGTTGTGGTGTTTCTTTTTACGACTCTCTCTCTCTCTCTCTCTCTCTCACGGGAGAATTTCTTCCTGTTTCCCCCTTCCCCTCTCTCTTTACGCATCCACTCCATCATCACAGCTTCTTCCTGCTTTCAAGATGTTTGTCAGAGATTCGTAATACAGCTTTATATTTCCAAAACCCATACACCCCAGTTTCTTCCAGTTTTTTAGTTATGTTCTTTACATTTCCCCCCTCTCTTCTTCCTCATCCTCATCATCTTCATCATCATCATCATCGTTGTCGTCGTTGTCGTAGTCGTCATATGCATTATAATCATCAAACCAACCTTTTTTACCCAGTAAATTTTACGCTAGATTGTACTCAATTTTCTTTCACAACTTCATCAGTCATCGCTACATCTATGTTGTCAGACACAGGATATGTTGGAGCTTGATATGGATTTATTTTTTTTTACTGTTAGAGCAATTTTTTATTTCAGCTTCACAAGGAAAGTGCAGCCTAACCTACGACATACTATCTAACAGGCTGTATACTCTTCCTGCCCTGCCCGACAACCTATAACATCATTGCACGCCGAGCCCAGTCATCCTCGTGTGCACGGTGTGTGCCTTTGTTTTTACACTGGTGTTATTACGGCCACAGTTAGAATATATGTGTTAATATGTTGTATAGTCGTGGACAAAAGTTCATATAAATTTTCGCCATTTAATAATCCTTGAGAGAGGTTTGGTGTATTTCTCTGCCCATAGACTCTTAAATTTGCCTAATATATTACCTCTGTGCTTCTCACTTCTCTCTATTCGGTTATTCCCAACTGAGAGAGAAAATTTTGGCATAGCCTATTTCTCTTCCCGTAGAAGATTTTCCTATTTGTGATGCGTCCGGGAGGAAGGTGAAGGATGTACCATGTCCTGTAATTATCAGTGATGTGTTATTTACTCTCGTATTATAGTTACACAAACGCCTTCCTAGAACAACACAACATGATCGGTACCGTGAATCTCCAGGCCGGTTTCTATATGTTTTTAGGTGCGTGCTGGGCTGTGGAAGTTGTGACAGTTTAATTAGATTTGCACTAATGTCAATACAATCACGAATCTACCGGACATATTACCATCGATTCTTGGTAACTGTGACCGTGCCCCTATAATTCCGGAAGTGCTTTGTTACATAACTGTAATCCAGGTAAATGCAATACACAACGACAAAAATACCAGTAATCACATTTCGCATACACCATCTATTCATGTGAACTACTCTCTTCCTTCTATAATTCATCGTTGACTCTTTTGTGTGCTGTAGCTATGAATCGGTAGAGAGGCGGCATGCCGTCCTAATGGACCCAGGATCTAATCCCGGCTGGGGCAGGGAACAGTTTAAGGATTTGAATTTCCTAAAAGCAGACTTTCCTGATCTACCAGATGACCCGCCGACATGTCGTAAAAATACCCCCGCTAATACCAATACACCAGTCCTGTATGAGACAGCCCTAGCAAGTATTCAATATGGATGGTGGGTGTTAGCGCCGAAGTGGTGACATGTGGAGGTGTAGGAGGACTACTGGGCCTTGGAATAGGTCACTGCCCCCAAGAAATAGGCCCTGAAGCCTTTGCCCAGAGTCAGACACGTAAAATATATATATATATTGTTACATAGCCTATGATTTCATCATCCTTTGTGTAATTTTAACGCACAGTATGCTGCATGTTTGATCACGAGCGTGTTCTGCCTCAGTTCCCCCCTTCTACCGTTATAGTAGAGTAAGTCGACATTTCTGTTATTCAGTGCGGGATTGTCGACCGTTTGTCCCCATCGCTTCATTTGCGCGTCCCTCTTACAAGTTGTGTCAGGCTCTGCCGGCCCCTATATAATGAGCTCAGTCTCTGCATCATTGCCACTTAGATCTGCTCCTCATTTTGTTCACATCTCTGTCCTCCCCTATACAGATATTATTATTGTGAGTGCTCAAGAAATCTCCAACCATCTAGCAGCTGTGTGTAATTTGAGTATAACTGTTGTTGCATTTTTTCTTGTACTGTATAGCATAAGTTTAATTTGTAGGCCTAGTGAAGTTTTTGTAATTCATGTAGGGATCTTTATGTCAGTCATTTTTGATAATAGTTTGTATCTGTAATCATTTATCTGGCATTCACTGAGTATTATCTGGTATCTCATTTTATCAGGGCTGACTTAGATAAATTTACTCTTGCTAACTTCGTGTTAATAGAGGCTATTGCAGTTAACCATATATTTAACCTGTTTATTTGCCATTACATTATCCTTATGAGTTCTGAATGTTTTGTTGTTAGTTTGTGCATTAAACTTTAACTTGTAATTTTACCTAACTCTTTTGTTTTGAACCTGGAACTTTACGGGACAGTAGTGACTCTTCGTATTCTCACTTAAAGTGTACATTATCTTTCTCCGTTCCGTAACATAAATTTGGCGACCTCATATCAGGATATTCAGGATATTATCATAAGGATATTGCTTGATATTTTGTGACTGTTACTTATTAATTATGTCTACTATTACTACACTTGATGAAGCCAAGGACTTTTTGTCAAATGTGCAAACAGTGTGTGATATTGAAAACAGAACAAAGAATGAACTTAAGCTTGTTGCTCAACAATTGGGAATTGCAGTTCACTCTCCATCATTCTAAGGATCAAATTGTTGGCATGATTAATAAAAGCTTGTTTAATGTAACTCCTCCAAATGAGCAAACGCAGATTGAATTAGCTAAGTTACAGCTAGCTCTGCAGGAGGCTCGTGCTAAAGAAGCTGAATTTCAGGCAAATGCTAAGCAGGCGGAGTCTCAGGCTCGTATTCAGGAGGCTGAATTTCAAGCACGTGCAAAGGAGGCTGAGTCTCAGGCTAAGGAGGCGGAATCTCAGGTTCGGATTCAGGAGGCACAGATACAGGCACAAATTGAACTTGCCAGGATTCAGGCAGACCATGAGTATCGCATGAAACAAGGTGGAACTGGATCATCTAGCTCTGATGATTTTGATGTGGCTAAAAATGTTAAACTTGTCCCTCCTTTTAATGAATCTGATTTAACAAAGTATTTTCAGTTGTTTGAGAGGGTAGCTACAGGTTTTAATTGGCCTAAGGAGTATTGGCCAGTACTCCTTCAAACTGTTCTCACCGGTAAAGCTCAAGTAACTTATGCATCTTTGCCTCAGGATCAATCTGATAATTATGATGTAGTTAAGAGCTTGATTCTTAAGGCCTATGAGCTCGTTCCTGAAGCTTATAGAGTAAAATTTAGGACAACTTATAAGCAAGATAAGCAATCCCATGTTGAGTATGCAAAAATCAAAGAAGATTTGTTAGAGCAGTGGTTAAATTCTAAGAATGTGGATTCTGATTTTGATAAATTTAAGCAGATGATTTTGCTGGAGGACTTCAAAAGGTGTATTTATAAAGATGTAAGCCTATATCTTGATGAGAAAAGAATAGATAATTTGTCTGATGCTGCAGCTTTAGCTGATGAGTATGTTCTCACTCACAAGAGATATTCTAGAGAAAAAGGGAAAGCTGAGAGTAAGTACGTTGCCTCTACTCAGAGTACAGGTAACAGGAAAGGGAATAAGGATGATGTTTCTCAGGAAGTAAATACCAGCTTCACCTCTAGATTTCAGAAAAGTAAATGTACTTATTGTAGTAAGCTTGGTCATACTACGGAGAGATGTTTCAGGAGACAGCGTGATGTGAACAAAAAGGAGTCTTTAAATATTCAGTCAATTGGTCTAGTGTCCACTCTTGAGAGTTCCCAGAATTCTTTAACTGAGTTAACTGAACCTGCTTTGAGGGGTAACTTAAATTCTCATGATGGAGCTCCTCTTTTGAGCAGTAACGTGGGTGACACTCTCAAGAGTTCATGTGCTAATTTCCTGTCTGATGGTTTTGTCAGTCCTCTGGACAGTAATGACAGGAAATCAGTTCAAATATATCGTGATACAGGTGCTTGCCAATCCCTTATGCTGACTAGTGTTCTAGGCTCTAATGTTAATTCCTCTGATGAAACTGTGATCTTACAAGGTGTAGGGAATAATTACTTCTCTGTCCCTCTGTGCAGAGTGAATTTAGAGTCTGGTTTTGTTAATGGTTCTGTTATGGTTGGGTTGGTTGAGACACTCCCAATGTCAGGTGTAACTTTCTTACTTGGAAATGATATTGGTGGAAGTCAAGTGTGTCCAGCTCCTCAGTTGTCTAGTGAGCCAGTGGCTGTGTCCCGGGATTGTAATGTCCCTGATGTGTTCCCTGCATGTGCTGTCACTAGGGCTAAGTCTAAAGTTACTGGTGATTTAGAGGATAATGATGATGATGATGTTATCCTAGCTGACACTTTTCTTGCTAATTTGGACCACTCACCAGATGAGGCAGTACCCCGTAGTGTTGATAATTTGTCTCGTCAAGAGTTGGTTGAGTTGCAGGTTGCTGACCCTGAGTTGAAAGGTCTAGCTAACTCTGCTTACAGTGAAGAAGGGTCAGCCGGTGCTTCTACTTGTTATTATGTAAAGTCAGGAGTACTTATGAGGAAGTGGAGACCCCCAACAGCATCAGCCGACTGTGAATGGGAGGTTGTACATCAAGTTGTCATCCCTCGTGTTTGTAGGCAGGATATCATTCGAGTGGCTCATGATACCAGTTTGGCAGGACACCTTGGAGTGAGGAAGACTGTGGCACGCATTTTGAAACACTTCTACTGGCCAGGTATCTTCAGGGATGTTTCCTGGTATTGTAAGTCTTGTCACACCTGTCAAGTTGTGGGGAAGTGTAATCAGACCGAAAAGGTTGCACCTCTAGTTCCCATTCCTCCTTTTGAGGCGCCTTTCACCCGTGTGTTGGTGGATATTGTGGGCCCTCTTCCTAAGACTTCTTCAGGATTTTCTTATGTGTTGACCATGATTGATATGGCTACTCGTTATCCTGAAGCCATTCCACTTAGAAACATCTCAGCGAAGAACGTAGTTAAGGAAATGCTAGGGTTCTTCACAAAGTTTGGTCTGCCCAAGGAGGTACAGTCAGACCGAGGAAGTAATTTCATGTCAAATGTTTTCAAGCAGTCTCTGAAAGAGTTGGGCATCACCCAGATCACGTCTTCAGCTTACCATCCCCAGACCCAAGGAGCGTTGGAGAGATATCATCAAACACTCAAATCGATGCTCAAGAAATACTGTTTGGAACATCAGAAAGACTGGGATAAAGGTCTTCCATTCGTTGTATTTGCTGCAAGAGAATCTCCAAATGAATCACTGGGCTTCTCACCTTTTGAACTACTGTTTGGCCATGAAGTAAGAGGACCCCTTAAGCTACTCAAGGAATGCTGGCTGTCGGAGGAAGATGACGTCAACCTGCTGGAGTATGTGATGAATTTCAAAGAACGGCTGTCCACTGCTTTACAGCTGGCGAGAGAGAATTTAGGAGCTGCTCAGGAGAAGATGAAGACTTGGTATGATAAGAAGTCCAGGTTACGCCACTTTCAGCCAGGAGATCAGGTTTTGATTCTGCTACCAGTTCATGGGCAACCTCTTCAAGCCAAGTTTAGTGGCCCTTATTTCGTGGAGAAGAAACTCAGTGATGTCAGCTATGTCATCGCCACACCAGATCGTAGAAAGAGCAAGCAACTATGTCAAATCAACATGCTAAAGTTATATCACAGGCGGGACGAAAATAATCCAGTCTGCACTGTAGCTGTTCCACCCGAGTCTGCAAGTGAAGCTCTCCCATGCAGTATGAGCCTGAGTGATAGTTTGGGGAAGAATCCTGATATCATGAATGATCTCCAGACTAAGCTTTCTCATCTACCACCCAAGGAAAGGCAGGAGTTTTCGGCATTACTGCAGGAGTACCCGCAAGTGTTCCGTGCCACTCCAGGAAGAACCACTGTGTTGATGCATGATGATGTCGATGTTGGAGACGCAAAGCCAATTAAATTGCCTCCTTACCGTGTGAACCCAGTGAAAGTTCCTCTCATCCAGAAGGAGCTTGGCTACCTGTTGGACCACAAGATGATTGAGCCCTGTCAGAGCGAGTGGAGTTCTCCTGTCACTCTAGTCCCTAAGCCAGGTGGGTCACATAGGCTTTGCATCGACTACAGACGTGTTAATCAGATAACTAAAACAGACACTTACCCTCTCCCTCGTGTGGAAGATTGCATAGACAAGATCGGAAAGGCTAGGTACATAAGTAAGTTTGATTTGTTAAAGGGATACTGGCAAGTACCTATGACTGAACGTGCTAGGGAGATCTCATGTTTTGTAACATTAGGAAAGGCTTTTGCATGTTCAGTAATGCCGTATGGTATGAAGAATGCACCAGCCACATTTCAGAAGCTCATGAATGTTGTAACAGAGGGTTTGGCAGGGTGTGTTGTTTATATTGATGACAACTGGAAAGATCACCTATGCCATGTCAGTAAATTTCTTGACCGTTTAGTTCATGCTAATCTTGTAGCTAATTTATCAAAGTGTGAGTTTGGTCCAGCTAAAGTTCAGTACCTTGGGTATGTAATTGGTGATGGACATGTTGCACCACCGGGAGCTAAGGTTCAGGTTATAAGTGATCTTCCCAGACCTAAAAGTAGGAAAGAGCTACAAAGATTTTTGGGAATGGTAGGTTATTACAGGAGATTTGTTCTTAACTTTTCTATTCTTGTATCACCACTTACAGACCTACTGAAAAAGGGAGTTGAATTTGTCTGGACCGATAACTGTGAATCCTCTTTCAACAAACTTAAAGCTATTCTATTAAGTCAGCCAGTGCTCGCTACTCCAAATTTTGCTAAGCCTTTTAAGATGGCTGTTGATGCAAGTGATACAGGAGCTGGGGCTGTTTTGCTGCAAGAGGATGATCAGGGTATTGAACACCCTGTATCTTATTACAGTAAGAAGTTCACTCCACCTCAAAAGAACTACTCCACTATTGAGAAAGAGCTTTTGAACTTGATTTTGGGTTTACAGCATTTTTCATTTTATTTGTGTTCTGGTTTTGACCCCATAGTCATTCATACCGATCATAACCCACTGAAATTCCTTAGTAAGTTAAAAGATAAAAATCAGAGATTGACAAGATGGAGTCTACTTCTTCAGGAGTATTCATTAGACATACAACATGTCAAGGGGAAAGAAAATGTTATTGCAGATTGCTTATCTAGACTTTAGACAGATTGTTTTAGAGTAATAAGAAATTTCCTTTGTAAATTTCTTTTTCTTTGTGGGGAGGTGTTACATAGCCTATGATTTCATCATCCTTTGTGTAATTTTAACGCACAGTATGCTGCATGTTTGATCACGAGCGTGTTCTGCCTCAGGTCCCCCCTTCTACCGTTATAGTAGAGTAAGTCGACATTTCTGTTATTCAGTGCGGGATTGTCGACCGTTTGTCCCCATCGCTTCATTTGCGCGTCCCTCTTACAAGTTGTGTCAGGCTCTGCCGGCCCCTATATAATGAGCTCAGTCTCTGCATCATTGCCACTTAGATCTGCTCCTCATTTTGTTCACATCTCTGTCCTCCCCTATACAGATATTATTATTGTGAGTGCTCAAGAAATCTCCAACCATCTAGCAGCTGTGTGTAATTTGAGTATAACTGTTGTTGCATTTTTTCTTGTACTGTATAGCATAAGTTTAATTTGTAGGCCTAGTGATGTTTTTGTAATTCATGTAGGGATCTTTATGTCAGACATTTTTTATAATAGTTTGTATCTGTAATCATTTATCTGGCATTCACTGAGTATTATCTGGTATCTCATTTTATCAGGGCTGACTTAGATAAATTTACTCTTGCTAACTTCGTGTTAATAGAGGCTATTGCAGTTAACCATATATTTAACCTGTTTATTTGCCATTACATTATCCTTATGAGTTCTGAATGTTTTGTTGTTAGTTTGTGCATTAAACTTTAACTTGTAATTTTACCTAACTCTTTTGTTTTGAACCTGGAACTTTACGGGACAGTAGTGACTCTTCGTATTCTCACTTAAAGTGTACATTATCTTTCTCCGTTCCGTAACAATATATATATATATATATATATATATATATATATATATATATATATATATATATATATATATATATATATATATATATATATATATATATTGAAATCTTGCGGTAACTACGAACTACAAACATATCAAAACTGAACAGTCCCACTGTAAGTCAGGAATATATGTAAGGTGTTGTATAGATGTATAAAGTTTTTTGGTGAAGAGTGTTTGATAAAGAAGCAAGACTTTGGAACAGGTGTATATTGTATGTGTATAATATAGTCATACAGTATAGGTGCATGGTGCAGTGTACTGTATACATGCATGATACAGGCGTAGGGAAGAAGTTAGTGGGATACAGTGGTGTTGGCCCTGTCACGTGGCGGGCAATGTAGTAAGAGAATGGTATTTCTACGAGGCTGAGCCAGAGAGAAGGGGCGGGGAGTCGCGTTGCTGTCATTTATATACACCACACAGGCACTCCTATGGTTATGGGGAAGTGGAGTGGCGAGGGTGTATGATGGGGGATGAAGAACGAAGAGAGAAAGGGGGGACAAAACGAGGAAGGGGGTAGAACATGAAGATGGACGGGTTCGTAGGAGAGGAGGGAAGGGCAAGTGTTGAGGAGGGAAGTGTATACAGGTAATGAGGGACGGGAGAAGGAGCGTGGGAGGGGAACGGGGAATGCTGAGAGGGGAAGAGTATATGAGGGGTGAGAGAGGGAAGATGAGAGTGGAAGAGTATGAAGGAAAGGGAAGAGGGAGAGATATGTTGTGAGGGGGGTACAAAGATGAAGAATACAGTATGTAGAGGTTGGAGGGGGGGGGGGGAAGAAGGGAAAAAAAAGGGGAGGTTTGTGGTGGCGGGGAAATGGAAATGGAGTTTTTGGAGGGAATGGGAGCTGTTGAGAGGGAAACAAAATTTCCATGGATTGACGAGGGGATAGAATGCTGGAAAACAAAATCTATCAGTAGAAAATAAACCATGAGAGATGCAGTCGTACCGAAATGCTTAATAATTATGTTGCTAGAGAGAATAAGAAGAGGACTGGAGGCACAAGGTAAAATCCTCTTACGTAAAATTATGATATACCTCGTTAGACTTCATCAGAGTTTTATTTCTATGACGGATTCTGTGAGCGGAAGATATTAAAGTGACATTAGTGATCAACTCCTCCCACAAAATTCATAACCCCCTTTAATAGTAGGCGTCCTTCTGAAAATGAATATTATCCTCTTATGTGGTAGGTGGTGGCGACCATCATCCACTCACTTGATGTAGTGCTGCCTGCTTCTTCCTTAGCCTTTATTATTCTTTTTCTGTGCCTACCCTCCTCTCTACCTATTTCTCCCATCTTTCCTGTCACTTCTTATTGCTTTTCTTTCCTTTACAGGTGGCTTTACATTGAGTGACAATCCAAATGGTTTTCTGTAAGCCAAGAAAACATTCACAGCGCTGGGTGGTAACCATATAACCAAACCATATGTGCTCCCTACGTGTCAACAAGTGGGTTGGTGGAGGGTTAGTGCCCCTCCCCGTAAAACAAATAACTCAAAGTCAAATGGCCACCCCTTACGGGATTATGGCGTCTGGCAGTAGTAGTAGTAGTAGTAGTAGCATGTTACATATTGTATATTAAGATATCGGGATGTTATTGTGTTGGGTGATGAGCTGTGTCTGGGCGAGGTTACTGGTGTGGTGTGATTTATCATGGCACAAAAATGCATGTAGTGTATGCCCTTTGAAGAGTGGCGGTTTTATCTGTGTATGTGTAGGCGGTGTTAGTAATGCAGAGAAGTAAAAAAATCCTCATTTGTAATTTTCCTAAAGAGTCGGTGCAAGACTCAATGAAGCAAGGTTGTCGTCACTTGGCGAGGTTCAGGAAAAAGTTTCTGATGACAAAGTCCACTGTTGCACGAGTCCCGGACATCCTTCTCTTACTGGCTGCAGCTGAGATGGCTGAGATGAAATGGGAACTGGAGTTGGTGGACAGTCTAGTTTTCTGCAGCCTGATATACTACAACATCATGGCCTATTACTTAGGCAGTTCAGTGAATTACTGTAAAATAGTGGGCTGCTACTAGTCAAGTAGGGCGGTGGTGGGTTGGTTTCATTGCGATGTATTACGGGCTTGCTGTTTCACTGTGTAGACTGGGGGCCATTCTCCCCTAGATAATTAAAACATGCCCCTGTTGGGGAACTGAACTCTTGTAAGTTCACCAGCTGTCTCTTGACTCCTTTTTTGGGGGGCTCTTTGCATATGGATTCCTTTGGTTAAACTGATCGTTTGAAGTTACTGGGAATTTATTTTGTAAATGTAACCTTTTTCAGTACGGGGATGTCTTGCTGGTGCAGATGTTGACTTCTGCTTTACGGAGTTCTTCCCAGTGAAGATGTTACCAACAATGTTAACATTTTAAGTACTATGACGTCAGTGTTCAACATGTAACTGCTTTCTACCGTCACACAACTTCATTCACATTAACCCCTTCAATCAAATGGCGTATTTCTCGCTTTATTCAGGCAACTACCAGACAGTTTTATTCTCTTGCTTAACTTAGCAGTAACGATAATCACTCCAGTTCACTAAATCTGTCAGAAGCTGAGTAAAGTTATCAGGAGATAAAAATACTAAGTTAAAAATAACGTCATCAGATTCAAGGAGTTAGGAGAGACCTCTAGTACTGAAGGTTAAAGAGTAGTAAGAGGGTAAACACATACAATACCATTATATGAATAAGTAAGATATTTTGCTTGTATATACAGTATTTACGTACATGTGTGTGTGTGTGTGTGTGTGTGTGTGTGTTCTTACATAATTGTATCTTTACAGGAATGAGTCATGCTCGTATTGATCCGTGTCTTAAACCATTTTCATGATACATCTCCTTAAATTTATGAATTGTTTTGGCACACACTATTTCATTCGGTAGTGCATTCCACTGATCAGTTGCCCTATTTGGAAAACTAAATTTCCTTACGTCTTTATCGCCTCTCTTTTTATGCAGTTTTTTGCAGTGTCCTCTTGCTGATGCTTTCCCATATCTTGTATATTCATTTATGTCTATTTTTTTTCCTTCCCTGATATGCATTTACATAGCATAATCATGTCTCCCCTTTTCCTTCTCTCCGACAGTGTTGGCAGAATCAGTTTATTTAGTATTTCTTAGTAGCTTAGACCCCTTAAGCTTGGTACCCATCTTCTAGCGGCCCTTTGAACTTTTTCAATCTTACCAATGTATTCTTTGAGATGAGGATTCCAGACTTTTTTTTTTTATGCGAAGAAGAAGGAACCAAAGGCCATGAGCCCGCAGTAACAGTTCCCTCCAAGAGAAAAACAAAATACAATAGAGAGCCAAATTCAAGATCCGATCATTTTGAGATGCCTGGACACACTGCGTTTGAAAGACTGGAGATCATAGGCAGTAGGAAATACAGACAGAGGGAGACAGTTCCAGAGCTGACCTGTTGCATAAATGAAAGACTGGGAGTAACGGCTAACGCTTGCATTAGAGAGTTGGACAGAAAAGGGATGAGAGTTTGATGCCAGACGGGTGCTACGCGCCCGTCATAGAGGTGGAGGAATGCAAGCAGACAGTTCAGAGGAGCAGTGACCATTAAAGTAGCGATAGAAAAGAGATAAAGATGCAACAGTGCGGTGAAGAGACAGAGGTTGAAGGGAGTCAGTAAGAGGAGGTGAGTTAATGAGAAGAAAAGCCTTTGACTCGACCCTATTGAGAAGAGCTGTATGTGGGGAGCCTCCCCACACATGAGAGTTGTACTCCACACAGGGGCGGATAAAACCCCTGTATAGAGTCAACAATTGTGCAGGGGTAAAGAAAGAGCGGAGTCGGCTTAGCACACCCAATCTCTTGGAAGCAGATTTTACAAGAGATGTAATATGATCTTTCCAAGATAAGTCCCGAGTAAATGAAACCCCAAGCATGTTCAAGGATGATGCAGGATTAAGCTGAATATTATTAAACATTTGTGGGTATACCTGTGGAAGATTTTGTCGGGTTGATAGGTGTAAGAACTGAGTCTTAGATGCATTAAAAACAACCATATTATTTTTACCCCAGTCAGAGATACGAGCCAAATCAGACATTAGATGTGCCATAGCCTCATCCCTTGTTTGTTGAAGTAACTGTTGAGATGGGCGTTGCGGGAACCGAATGGAAAGGTGAAAGGTGGAGTCATCAGTGTATGAGTGGATAGGGTTAGATGTACAGCTTAGAAGATCATTGATGAATAAAAGGAAGAGAGTTGGTGATAGGACAGAGCCCTGAGGTACACCACTGTTGATAGATCTAGGAGAAGAACAATGGCCATCTACAACAGCGGCTATGGAACGACCAGAAAGGAAGCTAGCGATGAAGACACAGATAGAAGGATAGAAACCGTAGGAGGGAAGTTTAGAAATTAAAGATTTATGCCAGACTCAATCAAAAGCCTTTGAGATGTCAAGTGCAATGGCAAAGCATTCGCCAAAGTCCCGAAAGGAGGATGACCAGGAGTCTGAAAGGTAGGTGAGAAGATCGCCAGTGGAGCGTCCCTGACGGAACCCATACTGATGATCGGAAAGAAGGTTGTGATAGGAAAGATGCCTTAAAATTTTTCTGTTGAGAATTGACTCGAAAACTTTTGAAATACAGGACGTTAAAGCAATTGGACGATAGTTGGAGGGTTGGGAGTGGTCATCCTTCTTTGGGACTGGTTGAATGAGAGCAAACTTCCAGCAAGAAGGAAAGGTACAAGTTGACAGACAAAGGCGAAAGAGTTTGCCTAGGCAGGGTGTAAGCACAGAAGCACAGTTTTTGAGAACAACCGGAGGGACCCCATTAGGCCCATATGCCTTGTTAGTACTGAGGCCAGTGATGGCAGAAAATTCATCAACTAAAGAAATTTTAATGTCAGCCATGAGGAAGTCAGAGGGGGGAAGTGATGGAGGAACAGCACCGGAATCGTCTAATGTGGAATTAGAGGAGAAAGTCTGTGCGAAGAGATCTGCTTTATCAGTAGAAGAAAAAGCTACAGAACCATCAGAGTAGAAAAGAGGAGGGAAGAATGATGAGGTAAAGTTGTTAGAAAGATTTTTGGCAAGGTGCCAGAAGGGGCGGGAAGAATTCGAGTTGGAGAGTTGAGAGCATTTAATATGGATGAAATTATTTTAAGTAGAGCGAAGAACAGACTTAGCACGATTCCGGGCAGAAACGTAAAGATGATGTGATTCAGGGGTGGGTTGGCTCCGGTACCTTTTGTAGGCCCTCTCCTTGTTGCGGACAGCATTAGAACAAGCGTGCTTAAACCAAGGCTTTCTTGCGTTAGTCAAAGGATTTGAGAGAGGAATGTATGCTTCTATGCCCGAGAGAATAACCTCCGTAATGCGCAAGGCACACTCAGATGGCTCCCGGCCATGGAAGCAATAATCATTCCAGGGAAAATCAAAGAAGTACTGCCTGAGGGCCTCCCAGTCCGCGGCTCCAAAATGCCACAGACGATGTTTCCCTGGAGGGTCCACAGGCCGTACCGGAGTGATAGGACAGGTTAAGGTAATAAGGTTGTGATCGGAGGAGGCCAACGGAGAGAAAAGATTAACAGAGTAAGCAGATGGATTAGTTGTGAGGAAGAGGTCAAGTATGTTGGAGCTCTCTCCAAGGCGGTCAGGGATATGGGTAGGGTGCTGTACAAGCTGCACTAGGTCATTAAGGATAGAAAAGATGTAGGCTTGTTCACCAGGTGGATCCGTGAAAGGAGAGGAGAGCCAAAGGTGGTGGTGAACATTGAAATCTCCTAGAATGAAGATTTCAGAGAAAGGAGAAATGGATAGAATGTGTTCCATCGTAGAAGTAAGATACTCGATGAATTTTTGATAGTAGAATTAGGGGATAAGAAAACAGCACAGATATATTTAGTCAGAGAATGACAGGAAAGCCGAAGCCAGAGTGTAGAGAATTCAGAAGAATAGAGTTCAGGAACACGAGAGCAAGATAAGTCGTTGCGTATATATACACACCAAAGCCACCTTTGGCTTTGAAATGAGTATAGAAAAAGTAGGAGGATACAGAAAAGGGTTTGCTGTCAGTTGCCTCAGACAGCTGAGTCTCAGTTAGAAAAAGAAGGTGAGGTTTAGAGGAGGAGAGGTGGTGCTCAACAGAGCGAAAGTTAAAGGAAAGGCCGCGAATGTTGCAGAAATGAAGAAGAGAGTCAGACAGTGGTTCCAGGCACCTCGAGTCGTCATCGGGAGAGGGGCGGATGGTGGGGGCATTTATGGTCCCCACCCCCCCTAGGGACTCCGAGGCTTGATGAAGAGACGCCATTTTGTTGAATTTTGAAAAGGAAGTGTAGTGTGTACTGTGCATGTAGTTTGGTGTAGATAGAGAAATTTGTACTGGAGAGCATGCTGGCCTACTCTCTGTGTAACTGAGACACTGAAAAAGTTCAGCAAAGGGGGATGGTCAGGAACTAGTCCTGAGGGCTGATGAAACGGGAGCTCCAGCACTCCCTGTCATCAGCTTTCCATCCACCTCGGGAGTACTGCCCTGCTCGACTGGTGCTACAGTCTACTCCGGCTACTGATGCATTCTCCATGATTGGTCTGATGAATGATGTTATCTTTCTCAACTTGCCTTCATTTATGTATGTGAATGCTTTTCTCACATTTGCAAGCAGTGTATACATGTTCCGTACCTTCTCACTGATGTGGTCAGCCGGGGATAGTCTGTTATTAATAATCACACCTAGGTCCTTCTCTCATTCTGATATGTGTAGGGTTTTACTTCCTAACTTATAATCCAAATCTGGTCTTTTCCCACTTTTACCAAACCTGATTACATGACACTTGTCCACATTGAATTCCATTTGCCATTTATCACTCTATTCATGAAGTTTATTTAATTCTTCTTGTAACTCTTTACAAGAGTCTGTTTTAGTAGTTCTCCTTTGTATTTTTGCATCATCTGCAAACATATTTAGATAGCTTTCATTTCCAATGTTACTATCTAAGTCATTTATATACGCTAAAAACATAACTTGTGCCAGCACTGAGCCATATGGAGCTCCGATAGTCATTTCCCACGATGATGAGTAATTTCCTCTCAGTACTGTTCTCATTTCCCTTTTTCTGAGAAAATCTTGCATCCAACAATACAGTTTGCCTCGGATTCCTCCTTGATGGTACAGTTTCCATAAAAGTCTTTGGTGCGGTACTCTGTTAAATGCTTTCTTGAAATCTAGACAGATACTGTCCACCCACACTTCTCTTTTCTGTAATGTTTCTGCAACTCTGTTGTAGTAGCTTAATAGATTAGTAACACATGATTTTCCCTTTCTGAAACCAAATTGCCTCTCTGTTATCATATTGTGTTCTTCTAGATGGTTTACCAAACTTTTATCAGCTTTTCCAGTATCTTACAACACTGGTTAGTGATACTGTTGATAGTTGAGTGGATTTTGTATATTTTCTTTCTTGAATAAGGGAACAATGTTTGCTTTCTGCCATATATCAGGTAGTTTACCTTGACCCAAGGATTCCTTGAATATTAAAGATAATAGTCAACTTAACTCCTTTGCACATTCATGTAGCACCCAACATGAACTTTCGTCAGAACCATTTACTTTTCCTTGTCTCATTTACTTAACTCCTCCTGTATTTCTTTTTTCTGATATTTGTATATCTGGTAATATGTTTGGGCATGCATGTTCCATATCATCCCTCTCAAAATTATTTTCTTCTGTAAAAACTGATTGGAAATTCTTATTTAGTGCTTCACAAATATCTTCCTCTTGCGTATTGAGGATCCCTTCATACGTAATGGGTTGTATTTTATCTTTTACTTTGGTTTTGCTTCGGGTGTAGCTGTAAAATAGCTTCGGTTGATCACTACTTTTGTTTATGATTTCTTTCCCAAACGATTTTTTGGCTTCTCTCCCTATTCTTGTATATTCGTTTCTTGCCTGTTTATAGTTGTTATATGCCCTCTCACTATTGTATCTTCTGCAACTATTCTACAACAAGTCTCTTTTTTCTTTTGATTTTTTACATTCTTTATTAAACTATTTCTTTATTTTCATTTCTGCTTCTTTGTGCTGAGGGATATAATATTGGACTCCTATTTCATAAAGTTCACAGAATTTTCTATAATAATACAACATTTAAATCTTGTCCTCTAAGCTCTTTTTCCCAATCTATTTCTAAGAATAGAGCTTTTAAAGTTGGGTTGAAACAGGAATGTGTCATGTCTCCATGGCTGTTCAATCTGTTCATGGATGGGGTAATAAAAGAGGTACAAGGTAAGGTAGTGGATGTTGGAGTGGACCTGGTGAGAGAGGGTAGTGTTTGGAAACTCCCTGTACTGTTGTTTGCAGATGATACTGTGTTGTTGAGTGAAGACGAAGGGGAGCTACAAGGCTTGGTGGATGAGTTTGGGAGAGTGCGTAAGAAACGGAATCTAAAGGTGAATGTAGGGAAGAGTAAAGTGATGGTCTTTGAGAAAGGTGAAGTCAGTGAATGTACAGCGAGGTTGGATGGTGAGCAGTTGGAAAATGTGAGTACGTTTAAGTACTTGGATAGTGTGATGAGTAAGGATGGAGGTTTGGAGGGTGAAGTGCTTGAAAGGGTACAGCAGGGAAGAAAGGTTGCTGGTTCCTTGAAAGCAGTGATAAGAAACAGGGAAGTGAGCATGAAAGTGAAAAAGTTACTACATGACAGTATTGTGATACCAATACTAACGTATGGAAGTGAAGCTTGGACGTTGCTGGAAGGACACAAGTCAAGAATGAGAGCAGTGGAAATGAGTTATTTAAGAGGAGCCTGTGGAGTCACATGGAGAGACAGGCTGACGAATGAGGATATAAAGAAGCGTTGTGGTGTGGATGTGGATGTGATAGGAAGCGTTATGAGGAACACACTGAGGTGGTTTGGCCATGTGGAGAGGATGGAGGGTGAAAGACTGACGAAGAGAGTGTATGTGAGTGAGGTGGAGGGGGGAAGAGGGAGGGGGAGGCCGAGGATGAGATGGAGGGATGGGGTGGAGAGGTATATGAGAGAAGGGGGTGTGAGTTGGGAGTAGGGCAGTGAAATGGCGGGGACAGGGCGACGTGGAGGCGATTTGTTTGTGGCCACCCCAAACGGGATTGAGGCGTCTGGCAATAGATAGATAGACAGATTTCTTTTGGTCATGATAGTTGCCCTTTTTGTAGTTAAGGCTCTTTTTGTAACTTTCGTTGCTGTTAACTAGGTCATATGTAATCCCGAAGTTGCAATTTAATACTTCATGGTCGCTTTTGCCGAATGGAGGGTGATACATAATATTGTCAGTATCATTTTCTTGCCTAGTAACTATATGATCTAGTACTAATGGTACATCAAGTCCTCTTTTTCTGGTGCATTCCTTTACATGTTGTGTTAGGAAAAACTCCTACACAAGGTCCAGGAGCTTTTGGTCCCAACAGCTTCCCTGGCTTTTTATATTTAGAATATTCCAGTTTATATTTGTACTGAAATCTCCAGTCAGTATAATTCTTTCAGATTTCTCCTCCATTCTATGTTATAATGCTCTTAAACTTTGAAATGTACTCTCTGCCAGGACTTCATACTCTTTTTTTTCCCAAGTGTTTGATCTGGATGGCATGTATAAATTTGAAACAATTACTTTCCCTTCAGATGTATTAATCTCTACTGCAATTAGTTCTACTTGTAAGGGTATAATATCTAGTTCTATTTCTTTGACTTGCAGATTTTTCTTTGTTATTATTATAATTCTTCCCCCTTTTTTTTAAGTTCCTATCTCTTCTCCATACATTGTATTACTCTAGGTTTAAGGTATTGTTTGATATCCTTGTTGTTAACTTTGTTTCCTTCAGGTAAATAATGTGTGGTTTCTTTTCTTTTATATAATAATTCATCTCTAATAATTTAGATACCATTCCATCTACATTAGAGTACATCAACTTAATCATCTTGTTTACATACTTGTCATGACTTGGGTCTACTACCTTCTTTCATTTTATTCCCTCTTTTTTATGTACCACTTTCTTACCTGCAATCCAATTACTTTGTAAAAAAAACTGTGTTCTTCTCTTCCTCTGATCTTCCCTCGTTCTTTGTTTTTGCCTCCTCCCTCTTCTCCTTTAGTAATCCCAGTTCCTCTTGAGTTAGGCGTCTTTTATCCGCACATTTTTTGAATTCCTCTTATTCCATAAGTTTGTTTGCATTTTTTAGTATCTCCTCCACAGTGTTTACACTCTGGAAGGCCTTGGCTTATTTCTCTCATATTTCCCTAGCTTTTTGTGTTCCTCTATGTCTTTACTACAGATTTCCTTTGATACTTCCTTCAATATGCTCATTACATTTGCCATCTCCTCTTTGTCTCTCGAAATCTTTTTTATTTCTTCCTCCTCTACAAATGTGATTACTATAGATTTGTTGAAGTCTGCTGAATCTGTCACCAATTTTGGATTTTTTGGATGATTTTTTGTTTTCACTTCTTTTTTAATGCTCTTTTCTTCGACTCTTCGTTTACTTTCACCATTTCAGCATATGTCGTTTCCACATCATTTTTGTAGCTTTGCATCGCTTCATTCATCTGGGTTATCTTCTCCTCAATATCAATGCTATTATCTATCAGAGTGCTTGCCTGCCTTATTGTCTCTGTATCATTTCTGAACTCTTCCATAATACTCTCGTGGTTGACAACTGTGCTTGCCATTTCACTAATCTTCCTTCTAAGTGAACCCACCTCAACTGACAGCTCATCTATTGTTGTGTCTTTCTTGTTAACCTCCTTTACTAATCGTTCTACCAGCTTATTCCTGGTAGAAATTATCATCCTGCTTTCTACCTTTATCCCTTTTCTTAACTCCTTCTAAATTTGCTTTGCTAAAGATGGTCATCTTGTGGTACTAAGAGAAAGATTCTACTTACAGTTTTGCATTCCTGTACGACGCAAACTAAACACTAAAAAGCTGATTAAGCTTGCTCGGTGCATTCCTGCACTGCTCTGCTGTATTCTGTTATTTGAACAACACTTTTACTTAAACTTACTCCTTTACGTTAGAACATCATTTAGTTTAACCTAATACAGAGCTTGACTCATGTAAAGATACTATTTAGGTATGGCCTGTTTGTGACCAAAACTGGCCAAGCACGGAGCGATGTGTGGTACGTCCTGTGTGTGTGTGTGTGTGTGTGTGTGTGTGTGTGTGTGTGTGTGTGTGTGTGTGAGAGAGAGAGAGAGAGAGAGTGGAATTTGGAATTTACTTTATCTGTCGTACTGTAATAAAAATATATCTTGCAGCTTTCTATAAACTACTTAAATCCATCTGTTCAGCAGTTTAGCCTGCTCGACGTAATGGCAGGATGGAGGACGTGTAGGAGAAGCAGTCTAGAGTTGAGATGGAAGGATTTTTAAAGCAGAGAACTTACTCTTCCTCTTATATCTCGAGGGGCCAGAAAGCTCTGGCCACGAGGGAAAGTCTTAGTGGATCGTGTTTGGCTGTTGTGTCGTCGTGATATGGTCGTGTTTGGTCATGGTCGGTCGTGTATGGTCGTGGTATGGCCGTGTTTGGTCGTGGTATTTCTTGTATGGTCGTCGTTGACTGTGATATGGTCATGTTTAGTCATATCTGGATGTGGTATAGTCATGTCTGATCCTGGTATGGTCGTGTTTTGTCGTGGTATGGTCACATTTGATCATGACATGGTCATGGTTTGTCATACTTGGTCTGGGTTTGTTGTGTTTAGTCGTGGTTTATCGTGTTTGGTCATGGTTAATCGTGTTTGGTCATAATTTTTAGTGGTTTGTGGTGGTTGGTCGTGGATGGTCGTGTTTGGTCTTGGTTTGTCGTTTTTCGTCGTGGCTTTGTAGTGGTTAGTCCTGGTTGTCATGTTTGGTATTGGTTATTCGTGTTTGGTCGTGGTTTTCTTGTGTTTGGTCTTTTTTGGTTGTGGTTAGTTGTATTTGGTCGTGGTTTGGTCATGTTTAGTCATGTGTGGTCGTGATACAGTCGTATATGGTTGTATTCGGTCTTGGTATTGTCGTGGTTGATCGTAGTATAATCTTGTTGGTCGTGGTGTGTTCAAGGTACTGTGGTTAGTCATGGTAGGTTGAAGTATTGTTGTGGTTCGCCGGGTCGTGGTACGGTCATTGTATGGCCGGGGTAGGCAGTGATATGATTGTGGTGTGATCGTGGAATGATCGAGTTTGGTCATGGTATGATCGTTAGTTGTGTTTTGTCCAGTGATGCATCATGGCAGGGAAGGGGTTCACCACATCACTACGATGATGATCGGTGCCAGAGGAAGTTGTGTGTATCAGAAGTATTCATAAGGTTGACGAGCAGTTTCTTCATGTGCATTCATAGTAAACGTGGAAACTGCATACCCAATCCTGCGATATGTACACGGGCCAACTTTCCCCTGTTTCTGATTGGTTTGATTTTGGGAGGGGGTCAGACCACACAAGAATCACTGGGAGTCGCGCTGCCTAAATATCGCATTATGGATGTGAGTCCATTGTACTTTTACAACATGAACTATGATATCAAAGCCAGATCTGCCCTCCTTTCACTCTTTCCGAGAAATTTTAATTTGATTAAAGAGGCTGACTTCCCCTTCTCCTCTAATGAATCCCAGTAAATCGACGAACTAACTCGCGATGTTTCGCTCATATCCATCAAATAGCTTTGGAGGAGTTCAAGCACACACACACACACACACACACACACACACACACACACACACACACACACACACACACACACAATTAGTAGCACTTGGAAATAGAACTAAGAAACGGTGCACTAAGCCTTCTTGAAGCTGTGTAATCCAGAGAGATTGAGTAGTACCTTAGCGTCTTTGTTGTACCCCGACTAAGATCCGTAACCCCTTGCAGCTCAGTTGGTGGCCAAGTGTAGTCAGTCAGGCAGGATGGTTGATTTGACTAGTATCCTGAGAGACACTTTTCTCTCTCATAACTATGGCTCATCGAACTTCTTGCCACCATGACATCATATTTTGCTGTGGGAATGGCCTAGTTCCATCAAGTGAAAACAAACCGATTATGTTAACCAAGGAGACTCATTCCTACCTCATAGATAAGCTTATCGAATCTCATATTAACATATCCTAGTAGTCAAGCTGTTAGAGTGGTCCAATTGCGTCAGGAAAAACCATACCGTATTAACACGAGACGTCCCGACAACGTATGGATATGTTGCCACGTTTTGTCACGGTGACACCCAACAGTGTATCCATATGTTTTGCAATTACAAGGTCTGTCATTTGCACATTCTTCAAGTTTCATGGGTGATTTTTGGTAGGCATCGCCAGGCAGGGATAATGCTTGGACCCACCTGAACCCCCCCTTCCCCCCTGCACGCCATTTTCACGGCAACTCACTTGTTAGCAGTGACCTGGCCAGTAAAGACATGTCGCACCACGGTGTCTCCAATGACGAAATTCAAGGCGAAAGTGATTCCCGAGGTGGAGGACAAAGGAAGAAACAAGCCAGAGGAAGAAACAAGCAGATGTGATGAGGCAGTAACGTCGTAAAGGAAGGTGACATATGTTGATGAGTTTGGTGAGTGAACAATGCTTATATCGCCTATATTGTTGTGTGAAAACCAATATACTCTTGTACTACATATACATTCGTACCAAATAAATAAATATTTACATATAATGAGTAGTTTGGAATAGTTACCCCTCCCAAGAAAATTTCTTCTCTGCAGCCTGTCCTGAGAGAACACGGTACCAAGGTGAGGGTACTCTTACCTGTATTTGTATTTCTAAACTCAACTGAGCACTTTCTCTCTGAATTTCTGATGTTTCCCATAAAAAGCAGAGGTTTTAGCAAAAAAAAAAAAAAAAAAAAAAAAAAATCGAAAATCTGCTGGGACTAGGGGGGTGTAATTGGTGAAAAATTTGCCAGGATGCGGCAGGTTAAGTAATCAAGAAGTTTTTGCCCTTACGACTCCAGGACGAGTTTCAGTATTATATTGTCGAGCTGATTCTATATACAAGCTACTGTGTCCAGCACCAGTGGGGTTGGCGCTCAAAAGCAGGATAAAGCAATCTCACTAATAGTCGTCACTGGGCTATCGAGGTCTGCACCAAGGCAGTTATATAACAGTTATATTATGGTTTACCTCAGTCTCTTCACTTCTTGCTTCTACTGAATAATTCAGATATAGCACCTGTTGTGTACAACGTGTCAAGTGGCAAGTTAAGGATAATTATATCACAAAGTCTTGTAGGCTATGGCTAACTGATTTGTTTTACCCTGGCGAGCAATACTGCGAGAAATAGATTACTCATGGGTTGCAGATTTTAGCTAGAAGAACATAATTACATGGTATCACCAAAAAGGTAGAACTATGGAAAAGTTCCCCAAGGTATGGCTATCCACTTCAATGACTGTGTCATTTTTTATTTATTCTTGCTGCATCCACATGATATTATTCTGATGAAGTAAACTAAGTCTTAGTGAAGGGTTATTGAAGGCAATATCTGACTCCTTCATTCCAAAAAAGTCTCTCCTAGGTTAAATATATTAGCCTGTCTGTCGACAGACGCCTTCTTGTATAGAGAAAACGCAAAATTTAGAACATGGGCCCAGTTTATTTGACGTTTCACCAAAGGTTACTTCCTCATGAATAACACACACAGGATACAGTCAGTGCCGTAAGCCACCTTTCTCTGCTATCCGAGGTTGCTGTGAAGCCTCAGGCCACCCTATAAGCCAATCAGATTTTTCTTTTGTTCACACTTACTGTGACGATGTAACACTCCTCATGGCTGAATCGCTCCTCAGGGGAGACTAGCCAGCTGCTGTCCAGACAACACACACTCTCTTTGATACGTGGAGAGTCTGCTTTGTCCCTCTACAAGCAAGGAGGAGTTAGTGTGGGGCATGACATCTAAGGTTATTGGCCAGGTATGGTGGTATCAAGTAAGAATGAGGTACGGCTTCCTGACACGGCAGGACACCGGGGGGGATGTGTTCGTCCACCATTCCTCCATCGTGGCCCCTAACCCTGGTCACCCTGTGCCTTTGCTCACAGCTATCGAGGTGGTAGAGTTTCACATGGTGGAGGACGCCAAAGGTGCTGCTGCTGCCTCTGTCACCATGCCTGCAGGCCAAGCGGTTCGGGGATCTCCCCTTGCCCTCCCCCATCATCAACACAGTCATCAGCCTCCACCTGCCTTGTTTCATGCCTCCCTTGCCTCCACCATCATAACCATGTGAGTGAAGGTTGCCAGGGAGTTCTCGGAGGATGACATGACACTTTTTGCCCAGCACCTGCCAGCCATTTTCCAGGCCAATGGGCTCCCTGCCATAGTCATCCCCGAATTCTTTTCCTCCACACCTGTGGCACAGGGGAGGCCTCGGGAGATGGCCTCTAGTTGTCGTCATTGTCATCGTCATTCACAGTCCTATGTGATCCCCACCACCTTGATCCCTAGGGTCTGCAGTTGCAGCTCTCCACCCCACCAACAAGGATCAGTTTGGCAGGCCATCCAATCTCCCACCAGTCTGCCCCATCGTCACTTCCTGAGGTGCCCATGGAGGTTGGGGATATGGTGCCATCTTCCTCTCCTGCAGCTGCTGTTTCTGCCACCCCCGTTTTCCCTGTTGTGGCCGACGGGAAGACCCCTTCATCTCTGGGGCAGGCCCAGGAAAGTCAGACAGCTTTACCATCTCATCTGGCTCTCCCCCTCACCTTGTCGGACTTTGCCTCCTTGGACGAGTCTGAGCTGGACTCCTTAGTTCGTCACATGAATACCTATGAGGCATCAGCATCGCTGGCCTCCAGTAAGGAGGAGTACAGCAAGAGGGACTTCTGGCAGACACTGCTTTCTTTCACCGAGCTCCGTCATAGGTCCCTTCAGACTGTTGTCAACTCTGAGGAGGTAAAGATTCTCTGCCATGTCCTCCAGGCTGTGCAGTCTCTTTCATCATCAGACTCCTCCTATATTGCAAGCACTGTGTAACCTGTTTTTCAGTACCGTACTGCTACTGCTGTTTGTGCCACCTTTGCCTTCAGTCACAATTTTTGTGCTGTATATTGTGGTTTTGGACTCTGTATAAATCTGTATAGTTAAGACTTTGTAGCTTAATGGCCAACATTATGGTTGATAGCAAAAAAAAATAATAATAATAAAAAATAATTCACCACCTACAGCCCACACTGGGCGCACACGACTGCTCCACGCCTCTTCTCTGTTTTTAAAGTTTGACTTAGATGGGAGTTCTAATCGAGCAGCTGAACTGAGAAGACAGCAGTCCACCTTCTAACCTGAGAGAGGAGATTATCATTCCATACACTGCTGGGAAGACCTTGGCTGCCAAGGTTGTGGGGCAAGTAAAGTGGTTCCACATCTGGAGGGGCTATGGCTTTGTGACTCACCATGACACAGGGGAGGGTGTGTTCCTCCACTGCTCCTCCATCATGGCCCCCAACCCCGCCCATCCTGTGCCCTCTTGCTGCGGCGAGGAGGTGGAGTTTGTTGTAGGGGGGGATGCCAAAGGGCCTGGAGCTGCCTGTGTCACCGGCCCTGCAGGCCAGGCAGTGCGGGGCTCTCCCCACACCCTACCCCGGTGTAAGGCGTCAGTCCCCACTTACTGTCCCTGCCTCTTCTGCCTGATTGCCATGTGTGTGGAGGTTGCCAAGGCCTTCTCGGGGGGAGATATAGCGGTTTTGGCCCAGTGCCTGCCCGTCATCTTCCAGGCCAACGAGCTCCCTGCCATCTACACTCACAAATCTTTTTCCTCCACATCCATGGTGTAGATGAGGACTGGGAAGGGGGCTCCTCCTCCTTGTCATTGTCGTCTTCATTATCCTGGCCCATCTTTGACCCTGACCTCCTTGGTCCCATGGGTGCTGTGACTGCAGCCCTCCACTCCCCCGACGAGGATCCAGCTGTCGGGGCTTGCTGTCTCCCATCAGTCTGCCTCTCAGCCCCTACTTGAGGTTACCATTAAGGATGGGGATGATGAAACCTAATTGATATCTGAGGTTTCTGCACCTGGCGCCCCTGTGTCTTCTGTGGTGACTCTTGCTGTGCCCTCTCCTCCATCAACTGGACAGGCATCTGAGAGCTCCAGGCCCTCTAGTTTAGCCTGGCAACTTTCTTAGGGCTACTTCGCCTCCCTCCCCCAGCATGGCCTGGCACTTTTGGAGGACCAGCTGCACCATTATGAGGTCTCGGCACCAGTGGAGTCTGGTGAGCGAGAGTTAGTCCAGGGGGACTTCTGGCAGGCCTTGCTCTCCTCCACCGAGCTGTGCCGGGGGTCCCTCCAGGCTGTTACTGGCCCCGAGGAATGTCGAATCCTCTTCTACACACTTAGGATCTTTCCACCAGTCCTGGCTTCGACTCCGACACCGACTCTGATTCCGACTCACGCACCTCTACCATTTAGCCAGCCTTCAGCTATCAGTCTATTTGCCACCGCCTCCCTGGCCTTCAGCTTCTGATTTGTGCCCTGCCTATTATATTGATTGCATATATGTATATATCTTTATGACTTTTTGCTTTTGTATATTGGGCTGTGTTTTATATTTGAGTCTCTTTTGGGTATTTATTTACTTTATTGCCGTTTCTTTAGCGGGCAATCTTACCATACCCAGTGGATTTGTGCCATCATATAGTGTATGCCTGTATGTGTTTTTTGTGTGCAAATGAATATTTCTATTTTTTATTAATATTTTTAATTTCAGGTCTCACCTGACCGACGTCACTCAGCCGGCCAATCACAGGGCGATATTTAATTTTGAAATTGCGCTTCAACTCCACAGCCACCACCAAGATGCCGTGTGCAGGCTGCTCGTTTAATTGCTATATATGAAATTGGGAAACATTTCTTTGAAATTGTGCAACATGACCACGGCAATCTTGACCCCCATACTTGGGTTAAGTTAGCTTAGGTTGAGATAGCTTAGCTTAGCTTGTCGGATGAGCCAAAAAGGACCATCAGCGTAAGTTAGGTTACTTTAGGTTAGGTTAGGTTGCCTTTGTTAGGTTACGTTTGGTTAGGTTAGGTTTGGTTAGGTTAGGTTAGGTTTGATTTAGTTAGGTTAGATTAGATGGCAATCAAGAGCTCCCGCAGGGTTAGGAGGTAACTAAGATTGTCATAGCCATATTATGGTTATTATTCATTTGCACATCAAATGAGGCCTCAAAACACTCAAATGAACTAAAACACTATCAGCTGGAGCATAAAAAAACACAAAAAATAGGAAACGGCAATAAAGTACATACTTACCCTCTTTTGTACATACCACAGATGTTTTGGTTTAATAGCCACATGTGACCGATAGCCATAAATTCAAGCAAGAAAGGAAGAGAGAAGTTTGACTTTTGTATTGTCTTACTTCCCACTGTACTTAATAGCATTCCACCAACGTTAAGCTTAGAATGATTTATTTCCTCAGCTTATCATAACCATTTTCTGTTTGTATTTTTATCGCCGACATGGTGTTTTACTTTGGTTTCATAATCATTCCTTGTTTGTATTTTTATCATAGACATGGTGTTTACTTTGGTTTATTGTATTTTCCCTAGGTTTGAAAATGACAAATAAGTTGCCGAAACGTCACCAATTATTAAAGATGTTTCTGGTCACGTTGGTGTTTAGGTTCATATTAAGACTACGCTTCCCCCCATGTTGAATCTATTGCATGTGTATTGACAAGACGTTATGAACCTCCAACGCTACAGGACTACCGCACAGCTGAACGGCTCGATTTCAAGGTCAAAAAAGTCCAGCTGGATTTAGATTTCCTCACCGCCTGTGAACAACACGACCTCACCTTTACTTTTCTTAAGTTTAAAGTTCTTAATGCCCACATTGTCATCAAGACTCTACAGAAGCTGCCAAAGACATATTCTTACATATTATGAGGTAAAGAGTAAACAACTTTTACTTAAGGTTCATAAAAACAAATAAACATGTTCATTATTTGCGCTGAAGAAGTTTTTTTTTTTTTTTTTTTACTTTACCCATTTGACTAATCTTATAGGGAGAACAAATGTGAACTCCACATCTCGTGTTAATTCACTCAGAAACATAAATTACGGACATTAGGATTTGTTAACCCCTGTAAGGTACCCCATGACAATTACTTTTAGTTATTCTAGTGGACAGCTGGCTAGTGCAGAAAAATCCATTTTGTGTAAGAGTTAAAAGCATGCCATTCACACCCCAAAGCCCTGGTTCCTCCCGCATTTCCTTGGATTTGAACGATTAAGGAATTTCTTAAACTGAAATAAATCATCTAGCAGATGCGTGAACATTATACATAATGATGTCGTCGGACTGAAATATTTAACCTCTTCAGTAGAACAGCAGTGCCATGATAACAGCAGCAGTGAGAAGGTGAACTAAACTTGTACAGGAAAAGTGTCAAGGGAAGCATTTCCTCGTATATTCCATGTAATCCCTTCACATTAGTGACAGCCTTTTGCTTCCTCCACACAATTTTATTCACCTTTGGACAGACATTAGAACTGGAGAGGTTTGTTACAGCATTACAATAGCAGCGCCATGAAGTCAGAAATGGCGAGGCTGAGAAATTTAAGCGCGTGGGAAAAATGCCAGACAGCTGCACCTCCTCATATGTTCCATTTAATCTTTCTGGTGCTCTATCACGAAAAATAACTGGTTAATTGATTCTCACTTTTCAAATCTTTGAATCGGTGTAAATATGAGAGGAAAAAAATTGTTAATTGCTAATTGCAAAGCAGAAAGCCAGCATAGCCATATCACTGGCGTATTTTGGACACGGCGGGGTAAATATCATTAGTATCTAGTGCAGCCACAATATTTGGAGGTTGGTAAATTTGGTGACTTTACTTAGCCTATTTGATTGACCTGTGCATCTGCGATGTATGGGACGAGTAGGGTGTGATTGATTCGCGGCTGCTGATTGGCCGCCATTGATGTAAATCTACAGATCTCATTTTAACGCATATACAGTACATTTATATTTTTTAATTGCCTGCAACATAAGCAACCAGTTTAAGTATGGAATAATTTCCGAAGCTAAAGAGCTCAAAATTAAAAGTTTACTGCCATTAATGAAAATTAAGGTTGATTATAAAGTTTTATAAAACGATGAATGACGTTTGAAGTAAATTATCCACCCTCGGTGTACACCCACGTCTGCATGAAGCACTGTATCCATCCACGGTATACACCTGCGTCAGCAAGTTGCACTATAATATCCACCCACCGCGTACACCTACGTCCGCATGTTGCACTACAGTACATGCCTGCATGTACTTCAGTGACATCATGGGAGGCCAATCAGCAGCCGCGAATCAAACACACTCTACTTGCCCCATACATGTCGGGTGCACAGGTCAATCAGATAGATTATAGCTGTTTTGTTTCTTTTTCTTTATTTGTCTCTTTTTCTCCCTGTACTAATAATTCTTCTTCCATCGCTTTCGTTATTGTTGCTTCTCTTCCTAATTTTCTTGCTTCACTTTTCTTTCACCACGTCTCTTGCCTTTCACCTCATACCTGTTCTCCATCTCGCTCCTCCTCCTCATCATACATCCTTGTCTTTCGGCCGGATATATTGCAGTAGATTGTCTGATTCTGAGATGAAACGAGTGAAAATTTTCCTTGCTTAAGTACTTAAGCTGTGGTCTGGATTACAATGACCAACTGCACTTCATCTCCCCACCGACAACCCCAATCCACAGCCACCAACTTTGACTTCCCTCGATCTCCCAAGCCTATTCCGTCTACTAAGCCGTAAAAGACCTTTAGTCTCGTAGCCGCGTGTGTGTTGGGTACAATGGAAGAAGTCTTTTCTCGCACGTTTCCTTCCTCCTCCCTCCTCTTCCTCCTTCTTCCTTACTCTCCTCCAGCCTCACCTCCTCTCCACAGAGCCACCAGCCATACCATAACACCGTGCGTGATTGGTACAGAGGGAGATAGCCTAAGTAGGCCTATAGTAATTTTCTCTTGTCTGATGGAACTGGTTGCTCCCGTAAGTTCACTTCTGAATCGAGGTGGCATGCAATTCAGTGAACCTTAGTTATGAGGTATGAATGAATACGCTTGGTTATTATCCAAATCAACCCTCCAGTCTGGCTACACTTTGCTAAAAGGAGTTAAAGGTATTAATCAGGTTGGAACAAATAGGCTGTTATATCTCTTATTTCTTCATTCACCCTCCTCCTTCCAATTTTATCCTTCCATCCCTTCTCCTTCAACCTCTACTTTCCTCCAACCCTCCACTTCCAGCTTTCATCGTAACCGTGTGTGTTTCCGGTACGGTGGGAAATCACTGGTGTCTTCCATTTCTCCATTCCTCTTCCCCCTCCTTTATTTTTTCTCTCTTCTCCCAACCTCCTCCTCTTTCCTTACCCTCCTTCAACCCGCCACCTATCATTACCATAATAGTGTGTGTGTGTGTGTGTGTGTGTGTGTGTGTGTGTGTGTGTGTGTGTGTGTGTGTGTGTGTGTGCGCGCGTATTGGGTTCTGTGGGTGAGAAGACTAATCGTACAATTCCTGGCCACGACATCCGCACCCACTGGAATGTATGCGGTCTTGCGCTTCACTTGGGGCCAGAGGGGTCAGAAATACTATCTTATACGTACCATACTTATACACAGTATACAAGATTTTATATACGGGTTATCCTTATACAAGACTTATACAACCTTATATCATCATATACAGGAACTTATCCTCAAGAAAAATTGCATATAACACAAAGATACTTATATTAAACAAAACTGTTGGTACTTACTCAAACTTATAATCCATCCACCCATCATTCAGTCCTTTTTTGCCCCATCAGGAGCGTAGGGGCTCGGGGATAGACAACTCAGTCTCGCCACGTAAGGCGAGGATGAAAAGCCTCACTTGCCTCCGTGTAACATTATGTGAGCAATAAACCCCAACCGTCTTTCAGATATAAATCCTTACAGGTTCAATACAGTTAAAGCTTCATAACCCATGAACCACCAAGTGTCATTTGCTTATATGGTTATCACTCAACGTAGTAAATGATTTCCAGGTTTACAGGAAACCGTTTGACTGATCACTTAGCTGTGAGTCACTAGGGATGGGAGTAATCAATTATTGCAATCGATTACTTTTTTTTTTTTTAAATAACGGAACAGAGGAAGGAAAAACAAATGAATAAAAAACAAACAAATCCATGCACCAGATTACTGGTGTCCGCTGTTCATAAAATATCTGTAACAGTTAGACTTGAACAGCAGTAGGTTGAAGTCTGGAGGGAAACAACCCTGGGGAAGCGAGTTCCAGAGAGATGCAGTTCGGGGAATGAAAGAATTCTGATAGGCAGAAGTTCTGCAATATGGCTGAGTGATAGTCCAGCCATGAGCGCTACCAGATGCCCATGTCCAGCCATGAGCGCTACCAGATGCCCATGTAGCACGAGGGAAGGCATGGAGAGGTGGCACCATGGGCTCAACTTCGTCTGAGCATTTGCTGTAGAAATATCTGTAAAATAATGCAAGGGAGGCAACTTTCCTTCTTACTTGTAGGGGAGGTAGTTTATTAGTAATAGCAGGGTTATTAATAATTCTAACAGCTTTGTTGAATTTTGTCTACTTGTTTTAATGCAACCTCTCCACATCCGCTCCACAAGGGTGAGCAGTATTCAAGCTGAGAGCGCACATGACTTTTATAAATTATAACTAGCTGCTCATCAGCGAAGAAGTTACGGACTCTGTACAACAATCCAAGTTTCTTTGAGGCGGTTTTAGCAAGTGATCTGACATGAGAGGTCCAGCTGAGGGCATTGTTAAGCGAGACGCCGAGAATTTCAATACTTTTGGAAATGGGAATATTTGTAGCACTGAAGGTAATATACGATTCTGGCAATACCTACTTATTAGTAAATTGTATATATTTAGTTTTACTAGCATTAATTGAGACAAGGTTGTTTTGTCCCCATTCACTGATCGTGGATAAGTCTTGATTTAAAGAGATGGCTGTACTGAGGTGAGCGTTAGAGATATCGGACTTTGCAAATGGATGTCTGAGTGTGAATGAACTATGAAGTGTTGAGTCATCTGCATATGAATGGATGGGATTGCGGGTGACATATAAGAGATCATTAATATGAATGAGGAACAGGGTTGGTGGCAGAACTGATCCCTGCGGCACGCCAGCGTTAACTGAGTGGAAAGTGGAATATACATCATCTACTTTTACTCTTATTTTTCTATTGCTGAGATATGAGGAAATCAAAGGAACGAAAGAGTTTAGTCCATAGCAAGGGAGTTTGGACAACAGGGAACGGTGCCACACTCTGTCGAAAGCTTTAGAAATATCCAGCGCTACTGCATGAGTTTCACCATGTAGGTCAACTGATTGATGGATGGTATGAGTCAGGAGATTGAGTATGTCAATGGTGGATCTTTCTTGGCCAAAACCATATTGTCTATCACTAATTAAGTTGTTGGATTCCAGATGTTTAACTATGTGCTTATTAATTACAGTTTCAAAAACCTTACCAAGAGAAGATGTGACAGCTATTGCTCTGTAATCAGAGGGGTCAGAGGAACTTCCTTTCTTTGGAATTGGATGGATATTGGCTTCTTTCCATGAACTAGGGAATAAAGAAGTACGTATGCATAGTCTGAATAATTTTGCAAGAACAGAGGCAAATTCTGGGGAACACTTTTTCAAAACAGTTGGCGGATTCCATCTGGGCCTGGAGCTTTGTTGGTAGGTAAATTGTTTAGGATGGATTTCACGTACCTTGTCTGTATCTTAAGTGGAACAATGTCGGGAGAGGCAAGTTCAAGTGCTGGGACATTCTGGCTGGCTTCCTCTAAGGTAAAATTTCTGGCAAATGTACTGGCAAAGACAACTGCTTTCCCACGTAGTATATATTTTTAATGTTGCCATCTGGAGATTTTAGTGGGGGAATGGATGATGACTTGTTAAAGTTATTATTGAAAGAACTGAGAGTTGACCAGAATATTCTATTGTCATAAGGGTTGTTAAGTAGTTTTGATGCTTGGTTTTGAAGAAAGTTTGATTTAGCTAGATTTATTACAGCTTTTGCATGGTTTCTAGCAATTTTAAATTGAGAGAGTGATTCAGATGTTTTTTTATTTCAAGTAATAGTTATATGCTGAAGACTTTTGGGTTGTTGCTCTGGCACAGTTGCTATCAAATAATTTTGGAGAGTTCGATCTTTTAGTTAGTTGTTGACTTGGTATGAATAAATCCATACCAGCTAGTATTAAATCGCAAATGTGGGACTGGGTAGAACTGACATCACAAGAGAAGAAAAGACTGCCATGGAATGTCAGCAAGATAATTTCTAAATTCATCCCAGTTTGCCCTATCAAAGTGCCATCGGGTCTCTCTGACAAGTTCAGAATGGGGAGGTTTGGGGGGGCTAAGTAATGAGGCTTTGATGAGATTGTGGTCAAAGGATCCAAGTGGAGACAATACCTTTATCCTGTACTGATCTGGATTATTTGTCAGGAACAGATCCAAAAGATGGGCATTATGGTCAGGATTATCTGGTATTCTGGTTGGTTGCTTTACCAGTTGCGTGAGATTAAACGATTCTGCAAACAGCTCGCACTCTAGACCAGCATCGTCAGTCCTTGCAGAGTGCAATAACCATTCAACATTATGTATGTTAAAATCACCCAAGATGGTAATTTCGGTGTTAAGGGCAAGATTAAGGTTACTCAACTGTGTGGAAATGGAATCAAATACACTGGGTTCAGAAGAAGCATTGGGGGAGCGATAAACTACACAGATATATTTGGTGATATTTTGATAGTTTAGTTTATACAACGAGTATTCAAAACTGCGTGAAGTGAAGTTTAAAATGGTGTCAACTGCATATTGGGATTTGATATAACAACAGGTGCCACCCTTATTACGGAAGTTTGTGAGGAGATTGTAACCAGGAAAACAATATGGGGATATTTCAGTAGATGGTGAGATTTGTGTTTCTGTGAGGAATAGGGCCAGAGGGGATATGAACTGTAGGAAAAAATGGACTGAATTTAAGCTGGTATTAAGCCCACGGATGTTGGTGAAGAATAAGGCAGCATTTTCACTTCTCCGCTGACAAGCATGGCCTGAAATCGCACCAGTCGCTGCCGGCACAGTCGCTTGATGGCGACTGGGAGGACCCTGTACCGCCAGCCTTACCCTGCCGGTGGTGGCAATCCGAGGTACCACCTCTTTTGAAAGTAAAATTGCAGTGTCCATTGCTAAGAGAGTGGAATAGAGATGTGATGTCTTATGTGCATGTAATGTAGTGTAAACAGTTGAAGGTAGAGGTATTAAGAGAGTATGCTGGCCTACTCATTGTGTAAATGAAGCACTGAAAATGTTCAGCAAAGGGGGATGGTCAGGATCAAGTCCTGAGGGCTGGTGAAATGGGAGCTCCAGCTCTCCCTATCACCAGCTTGCCATCCACTTCGGGAGTACTGCCCTGTTCGACTGGTGCTACAGTCTACTCCTCTGAAATTACTAACTAAAGAAATGCAGTAACCTTTTTTTTTTTATCTTTTTTTTTCGGTAATCGATTAGTTGAAATTATTACTACAGAAGAATGCCATTTTTTCCTTAATTTAGTTATCAGTTTTCTTTAATTTTGAGCCATGCCACTGGGCGCAGGCACACTATACAAGTGGGTGGGCAGCGAACAAGGAAGTGTAAACATCTCATTCTTTTCTTTGCTTGTAGTATATATTTCTTTTTATTTTTATATTTTCTGATCACAGAAATTCTTTTTGTTTTTTGTTTTATTCCTTGCACCCTTCCATCTGCCACAATCTCAGCCTCCCTTTCCTCCTCTACATTTAACAGTCTTTCAAAATACTCCGCTCATCTCTTCTTAACTGCATCCGTCTCAATTAACATCCTTCCATCCACTGCTTTTACTTGCTCTTCCTTCCCAGACTTTCCCTTTTCCACCCTTTTCACCTCCTTCCAAAACATTTTCTTATTCTGTTGAAAATTCTCAGTCAACCACTTACCCCACCTCTCATCTGCTGCCACTTTAGCATCACGCACAGCCCTTCTCGCCCTATTCCTCTTTTCCTTATACCTCTCATATGACACCTTCTCCTATCTCTGCAGCCACACTTCATATGCACGTCTCTTCTCAGCCACAGCCATACTTACTTCCTTGCACCACCGTTCACTTCCCTTTCTTACACCACCACCCACTTGTCTTACACCACACACCGCTTCCACACGCCCTACCATAGCACTCTTAAACAACTGCCATTTCTCCTCCACACTGCCATTCTCCTGATCTTTAACTGCGTTCCATTCATGTTTCAATTTCTCCTGATACTCTATCATTTTCTCTCTTTTATCCAACTCACTCACTTTCAAAACCTCCCTGCCACACCTAATACCCCTAGCTCTCACCCATCTCTTACCTACTCTTAACTTTCCCTCCACCAGGTAGTGGTCAGACATACGTCCGCCCTCCCCGCTCAGAACTCTCACATCCAACAATCTTCCTATTATATTCCTGGACACAACCATAGTCCATCAATGCTCTATCAACAACCCTTCCACCCTCCTGTCTTTTAAATATCTTTCTTCTCAGACAAGGTTTTTCCAATCACCACCTCTCGCTCAACGCACATCCCTATCATTCGTTTCCCGTTTTCATTTCTTCCAGGCACACCATGCATACTAACTACACCTTCAACTGCTACATTTCCCACTCTAGCATTCAGATCCCCAATAATTACCAAATTCACATTCGCTCCAAAACTCTGCAGACACTCATCAACATCATTCCAGAAAGACTCCTCTCTTCTTCATCCCTTTCACTACCAGGCATTCACAAATACCCACAACTCACGTTCAAAATTCGCTTTCACCCACATCTTTCTCGATGACACCTCCTTCCATTCAGTCACACACTGCTATACTTCCGGACTCACTAACAAGGCCACACCTTCTCTGCCCTTCCCCTGTCAACACCTGACAATTTTCCATTCACACTTCCAAGCTTAGACTCACCTTTCCCTTTCATCTTTGTTTCACTCAAAGCTAACACATCCAACTTTCTTCTCACAAATATTCTCCCAATCTCCTTCCTTTTAGCTTCAATCGTACTACATCCACGCACATTCACAGACCCAATCTTCAGGGTACGGACATAACTCAATCCCGCATCCCTTACTATGGCATATATATATATATATATATATATATATATATATATATATATATATATATATATATATATATATATATATGTGTGTGTGTACAGTATAATACGCAGATGCATATGACAATGTTTTGTAAGAGTGTGTGTGTATGTCCGCATATTTGTATGTATGTAGATTGAAATGGGAAAAGTTTTGATGGGTATGTATGTATGTATGTATGTATGTGCACATGACAAAGATAGTCCCTATTTTAAGTCACTGACAGAGACGCATGTGTGCCCCATATACAGAAAGAAGGAAAAAAGCAAATAAATATGCACAGTAAGTTTGCAGGATTATTTAGAAATAATATTCCTTATTCCCTCTGTGACAATGACCCTATTGACCGTGCTTTAGAGTTTATAGCTCGAGAATGTCTAACTATCTGTTGATGTATCTGTCTACATCAACCTGTCTATCTATCTATCTATCTGTCTATCTACCTATATCTATATCTATCTATCTATCTATCAGTCTATCTATCTATCTATCTGTCTATCTACCTATATCTATATCTATCTATCTATCTATCAGTCTATCTATCAGTCCATCTATCTATCTATCTAAGGGGGAGGGGGAGACAGACGGATGCAGAGACATAAAGGCAATCACAACAACCTTCAACAAGTCAACTGTTATCACTTGGCAAATAAAAATACAGGACCCATCCTTTCACAAATCCTGGCTGAACCCTTGTGTGTCCTGGCGCCTTCACCTGCATGTATGCGTGTATTTATGCATGAATGTATAGAAGTACACATGGCAAATGATTCTATGAGTGTATGTATGTATGTATGTATGTATGTATATTCATGTATGTATGTATGTATGTATGTATATGTATGAATGTATGTGTAAATGTAGTTACACACGGCAAAGGATTGCAATAGAGTATGCATGTATGTATGTATGTAAGGAGATACACACGGTAATGTTTTGTATGAGTATGCATGCATTTAGGCTATGTATGTGTGTGTGGAGATGCACATGACAAAGGTTTGTATGAGGGTATGTATGTATGTATGTATGTATGTAGATATACAAGGGAAAGGTGTGTATGAGTTTGTATGTATGTAGGTAGGAACACATGGCAAAGGTTTGTATGTAATTATGTATATATATAAATGCACATGACAAAGGTTTGTATGAGTGTATGTACTGCATGTATGTGTGTGTGTGTGTATGCATGTATGTATGTACTGTACATGATAAATGTTTGTTTGAGTTTGAGTATGTAAAATTGTTATCACTTGAAGAAGAAAATATTAGGCCCACGCTGTTACAAAATTCTGGCGCATCCTTGTGTGTCGTGGCAGTTTGTCAATGATACCAGCCGCTTCCTTCCAACTCCTTTGTTTAAATGTAACCATCAGTGGTAAGGCAAGGTTTTATGCACCACTTTTAATCTCTACTGTCCAATGGCATTTTTCTATTTTATTTTTGGTACCTTTAGATAAGTGTATTAAATTTATCAGTTGAGGAAATCCAAAGGCTGTAACCCTTATTACTCCCTTCAGTAGTGCGACGCCCTCTCAGCTGGAGTCGTCTGAGAATACCAAGAATAAAACCAACAGACGTCATCGGACTGAATTTTTTTTTTTAATTATTACTGTTATTGAAGGGAAGACCCCAGTTTACGTCACAACAGTTAACTTCATATTCACTGAGGTATTTATTTCAGGCTGTCACCAGACGATTATGGTTCTCCATTGACCTCTTTTTTCTGAAATCCAGTTCCACATTCTCTTTCGTTATTTGGTGTGTTTTATGTCAGTTAATAATGTCAGTGCACTAAGGTTGTTTCTTTATTCAAGTTAACACCAGACGACTTTGTTCATTTGAATGAAGTGTAGAGGTAAAAGATTTAAAAAAAAACATATGTCTTCTAAGGGAATCTCTCTCTCTCTCTCTCTCTCTCTCTCTCTCTCTCTCTCTCTCTCTCTCTCTCTCCTGCTATATGCCCGTTGAAAAATCCATGTTAATGAAAAGAAAACATGAGAATAAATGTACTATACTTGGCCTTTTGGTGGTCCCCGGGACCTTTTTCTTATCGGTTTAGTATTGTGTATCTGGTGTGCCGATATTCTCGTGCACTTAGCATGGTCTCCGACACACTCTGTCCAAATCGTATTTGAAACGTTTCCGTCTTAACGTTTTGAAATTGTGGCATAAGCATTTACGAAATATCCCTAGTAAGTTTTCATTAAAATGTATGCCGGTTGTTTTATCAATATAGCATAAACATAAGAACATATGAAGAGAGGATAACTGCAGTAGGTCGGTTGGCCCATGCTAGACAGCTCCAAGAAGAGCAACTGAACTACTAGAATGAGATAAGGATAGCAAAGAAAAATTTCTCTCCCCCGCCCTCCAAACCCTCCATCTGAAACCGAAAGGAAAAAGTCTGAAAGAACACCACGCAGTATTTTAAAAAAACTGGCGTGGACATTTTATGGGAAAGTGTGAAAGAAGAATATGAGAGTATCACAGCGTAACCTGAAAAATGAAAAAGAATAAATTAATATTGGTTATGAGATTTTTTTTTTTTTTTTTTTTTACGATACCCACCTCTTACTTCTCATATTCTTATCTAGCCATTGCTTGAAACTCTCAATGGAAGGGGCAGCAATTACGTAACTAGGCAGCTTATTCCATTCGTCTACTACGCCACTGCCAAACCAATTTCTACCTATTTCCTTATTAAAATGGAATTTTTCTAGTTTGAAACCATTACTTCTAGTTGTATCCTGTATGGTCAATTGAAGTACCTTGCTAATATCTCCCTTATTTATTCCTTTCATCCATTTAAGCATCTCAATTAAGTCTCTCCTTACTCTATGCCTTTCTAGTGAGTGCAGATTTAGTCTTTTAAGTCTGTGTTCATAATTATGAAAGGTTCCGAACATCATGTATCATTTTTATCATTCTTCTCTGTACATATTCTAAGAAATTTATATCCATTCTATTATACGGTTACCAAAATTGCACAGCGTAATCTAAATGTGGCCTTATTAATGCTGGGTAAAGTTGCAATATTACTTGAGATGTACTATTGCTCACGCTTCGCGAAAGAAATCCTAGGACCCTATTTGCTTTATTTCTCGCATTAATACACTGCTGCAGTGATTTGAGGTCTTGACTAACCATAACTCCTAGACCTCTCTCACATCCCCATTTACTTATTTATTTATCTAAGTTGTATTTAGTTGTCAGAAAAAACACCCCTCAGTATATAAAAACTGGCGTGAACATTTGATGGGAAAGTGTGAAAGGAGAAAAAGAGACTATCATGGTGTGACCTGAAAACGATGAAGATGGGACTATGTACAGTCATAAGAAAAACTATCGTTACCCTTCAGAGCTATGCACTATGACACAACGACGAAGTGTTGTGGAATGACGGGACAGGAAAGTTTGTACCTCAAACCCGTCAATGTCGGTTATGTGAGACAGATATTAGAATTTGTGCTAGAGGTAATAAAAACTAATTAGATCGTTTGGCCTCTGTGCATAGAGACAATACGCTTTATTATCCGGCACCGAATTCATTAAATAAAAATATAACCAAATGGTCTGAAGTCGGCAACACACATGCAGACGGGCAATGAGTATGTGCACCCATGCCAGACGTATGATAGTTCTTCAGCCGATACAAGCCAAGTTAGTAAATTTCAGTGTAATAATGATATGTATTGCTTTCTACATATATGTTCAGTAGAAGGAAAATAATAATACATGTTCAGACTCATTGCTTTAATATTTTGTATACCCACCCCCTGCGTCCAAAACAGCCTCTAGACGTCTGAAGCATCCATCTGAAGCATTTAACCACCCATCTAAAGCAAACAAATGAACTCGTGCACGCCTGCTAGACTATAATAAAAAAAAAAAAAAGTCGATGCCTATAGATTTAATACACTCCAAAATAATTTGTTTGTCGTGTTTTATTGATAATAAGTGTTGAATAGCAGGAAAATAATAAACCTGCCGAGTTTCATTATTAATCCCCGGCGGGGCGCTCAGGGTAACGCAAACACGTCCTATATATTTCCCCGCCATATGGCTCATTCTTGCTCATTATTCCAAGTCTTGTAATGAGATTGTGATATGGCAACACTAGATAGCTGAGGGGTGAACAGCAAGGACCCGCCCACATAGCCCAGTTAATGTTCGTTTAGCATCGAACATCCCTGGGGTAACGATACTTTTTCTTATGACTTTACACAACATATCTAATACATTATCCATTCCGCAGTAACTGTCTTAGGACGGACACGAACAGCAATAACTTTTCTTTTTCTGACACCATCGACAACCTCTTTGAAGATACAATTTGCCCTACCGTCTGTGCGTTGGTATGAGTATCGTAAAGGCGACGCAGGCAAGTGACTGAACATCATGATTTAGATTCCGATGACTTAATCCCTTGATCTACACCTGGCAGGGATATGTTATATGATATCTTACATTATTTTCCAGAGTTCAATACAATGGTGCAGATGGAAGAGGTAAGATACAGCCCTCATTAACTCCTTCAATACCAGGCCTTCCTGTACTCCCCCACCCCCCCAAAAAAAAGTCCCCTCGTCCATATTTACTGAGAGTTCACTGTACGGGTGGAGATATGGAGATAAGATAGGCTAGGTATAGGATTCATTAGCCCCATCACTATACGATGTCACGCTAATGTATTAAATCTGTTCAGTAGCTAGACTAGAATAAAAATAAATTGTGTCCTCAGACTCTAGGATTAAGTTTTTGAACATCAGTAACTCAACCTCTTGACCTGAAAATGGCAAGGGCTGTTATCTGACCTTTATCCATTATTTTTTAAAGGTACCGTAAGTGAGAGGGAACAGAGGGGAGAGACGCATTGGCACCCCCTGCGTTAATAACCATACAGACACGTTACCGAATGCAGATGGAGGCACGACAACATGAGGGCCATGATTTTTTTTTTTTTTTTTAAATTGTTACCACTCGGCAGTTTCATTTACCTTAGGAAGAAGCAACTTTATTCAAAACAAGAAAGAATTAGCTTTACATACCTTAAACAAAGAAACTGTTTCCTCTGTAATGAGTCAGGTTACCAATGAAATAATATTTAAAACTGAGCTACGCATGCTTTTGAAACTTGCTTCAGTTTACATTTCTATACAAGAAATGAATCAGCCTTTCGATGTTTAGTCTTAACTATCAAGAGCAATTTAAGTCCTCTCTCTCTCTCTCTCTCTCTCTCTCTCTATACATATATTGTTATGCTGCTAAGATTACGGTACTGTTTTATATCTTGAGATGTGAGGAATATTCTAGAAATTAAGTGTTGTGCCGTAGGATTAGGCCAATGATTATCTTACAAGGTGTGAAGAACATTCCGGAGATTTTGGAGTGTCTGTTGTTTACTTTCTGTCTTACCTATGGAATTACTTCGTCATTTTTTTATTGTGCCTTGTTACTTGCGTGCATTATTGCATCAGAAAATTTTATTTCTTTACTAGAACATTTTGTGCTTCGCTAGTAGCGGTAGTTGGGGGGTATATTATGGGACCCTCCCCACTTGCATGTTTTAGCCAAGAGTGTGCCGGATGTTTCTGTTCAGTTGTGTGGAGTCAGCCAAGTTTAATAAACAGAGTGAGTTATGTGCACCTCAGTCAAGTTTTCGTCAGTGAGTCATTCGCAGAGTTGGTGAGCCAGACAGTAAGAGCTAATCAGTGAGGGGCAGAGTAGTCAGAGAGTCAGTAGTCAACCAGTGAACAGACAGCGAGCTTGTAGCAGGGAGTGAAGGACAGAGTTAACCTGGGAGAGAAAAGTCAGTCTGTCGCAAGTGTACCTCAGCTACACTTACACAGAATAAAAATCAGAAGTGTTCAGCTGCCCTTGATTAGCCGCTTGGCCTGTCTGTCTGTTCTCGACATACCAACGAAACTCTAATCTTGCAGTAATACGAGTACACACACACACACACACACACACACACACACACACACACACATACACAGGTGGAAATCAACTAATCCGTTCTGAAAGAGCAGTGGAAAAGTCAATGTTGGGAATAACTTTATGAAAAAGGAAAAAATCAGTTTTGTTGGGAGAGCAAACTAAAGTCAGACATTATAGAAGTTATAAAAGAACAGAAATGGAGGCGGGCAGGTCATGTAGCAAGAATAAAGGATAACCAATAGAGCAAGAGGCTGACTAACCGGACTCCAAGAGATTGTAAGCGTAGCAGAAAGAAAGCCAGATAGGGGGTGGAGAAATGAGAGAGAGAAGTCTGCAGGCAAAACGTGGCAGAGATTGGCTCAGTCAAGGGATTCGTGGAAAACGTTGGGGAGTCTTTTGTTCAGCAGTGGGCTTGCAGTTGTTGATGATATATATATATATATATATATATATATATATATATATATATATATATATATATATATATATATATATATATATCATTGGCACCCAGTGTCCTCAATATAGGACGGAACTGGGCATTTTCAAAATTTCTTAAAGAAGGGAACCCCCGGGGATGGACCTATGAGCTTCGCGACTATGAGCCGACAGGCGGAAGGCGGTACGCCTAGCACCCTTCCTGCAAAATCCCTCACACAGGAATTCCGGAACCCAATGGGATATATATATATATATATATATATATGAGAGAGAGAGAGAGAGAGAGAGAGAGAGAGTTGTGCATTCAGAGTTTCATCATCATAAGTTTCATATATGTTAACACACGAATCAAAACAGCACACAACTCTGATATTAATATTACTGTGTATAGCTGTCTCAGGATATAAGTTACAGAGTATTGTTTGATCTGACCTACCACATACACAATTGTTGCAGAGTATGGTCTTCATTCCTTCCATATTTTATTTCATGTGGCAACTTCAGAAAAAAAACCTTGGTAATAAACAGAGCTTGACTGTCAGTTAAATTTGCTCGTTTTGAAGTAAATGTGCATTGCAAGTGATTACAGAGTGCACTTTTAAAATTGAAATTGAATAATTTGTCTAGAAATTGGTGAATTCAGTTATCTTGTAAGTAATGAGATATGATCTAGAGAAAAATACATCTCTTTAAATAAAAAGGCCAACAGTTGTTATGTGGAAACTATATGTACACATTCATAATTGTTTCTGGATACTAGTTTTAAAAATAGTGTTGACTGTGAACTGCTACCTATTCTGTGTCCATCTTCGGTCTCCCTCAATTGTTCCCCGGCAACTGTAACCTTAAAACTTGGCGAACACTAGATCCTTCTTACTGTCCGCCGGGACAACAGCATAAACGAGAGAGAGAGAGAGAGAGAGAGAGAGAGGGAGAGAGAGAGAGAGAGAACAGGTAAATACTGTACAATCCTCCCTAACTCAGGCACACATCATATGGCAGGAGTTGAAATGGCAGCCTTATATGAAGTGGCCACGTGTCCGAATTTTCTGTGTTTGAAGATGACACCATTCATTAGAAAATGGGAGATGTATATATAACGGTAGAACGCATTATAAATCTTTTACAGCTAAATATGGTAAAAACGATGAATTGGCATGAACGCTAAAACCGACAATGGTCATTCATTATTCATCATCCAATCCTACGTTGCCCCATGTGAAGCGTAGGAGCCCGGGGCTAGACAAGTTGGTCCCTGAATGGCATTACGTGAGCAATAAACCCCAACCATCCCTTGGATATAAACCTTCACCTGTTTAATCCGATTGGAGCGCCGTAATTACTCACTAAACCACCAGGTACCAAAATTTGGTTATATGGTTACCACCCAACGTAGTAAATGGTTTCTTGGTGTACAGGAAACCATTTGGCTTGTCACTCAGTGTAGAGTCACCCATAGGCAGGAGGAAGAGGAAAGAATGAAGGAAAGACAGAAGTGACAGTGTAAAGTCACCCGCAGGCAGAAGGACGAGGAAGGAAAGAAAGAAGGAAAGAAAAGCAGAAGAGGATGGAAGGAAAAAAGGATGGAGGAGATTAAAGGGAAGACACCCGAGAGCAGCACTACATTGAGTGAGTGGATGGCGAGCGCCCCCACCTACCACTAAGAGTTTTTACAATTGTCGGTACTTACCGACAATGGTAAAAAGGCTAAAAACTAATCAGTAGCAACACAGACACGGTATGAGCGGTATATATCTGCAGAAAGTGAATAAAGCCGGTAGTTGGTATTAATGGCTAAAAACACTGTAATGTAAAATGCTTGAAACACTAAAATGATTGTAGAAAATGCTAAGTACCGCAATAAACAAGAAATATTGGTGATAAACAAAACAAGTAAAAAACTGCAACCCGTGCAACACGCAGAGGTGCTCTATAACGCTCACATTTGTAGCAAATCCTTTACGAATTATCATGTGAACAAATATAATGCTTGTAAATATAATCCTAACACAGGCTTCCCTAACGCACTAGTTACTTACAAAGATAATAGTTATGATCGCCCTGAGAGCAAATTATACACTCAGTAACTCTTTTGCTGACGCTTCTCTACTTCGACAACAGATGGACAAGGAAATCAACAACCTGGGTAATAAATGATTCAACAAGGCCATGAGCAAGACCAACAGTTATGTGGTGTGATGAAATACATAAAATACATCAGGAAATACAGGGCCACAGACAAAAAAAGAAAAAAAAAAAAAAAGAGCAAACGATGAAGACAGAAAATTCGTCAGAGATATTAGGGTTCTGAAATGGAAAAAAATAGCACAAGACCGAGATAAGTGGAAACATTTGGGAGAGGCCTGTGTCCTGCGGTGGAATGTTACTGGCCGATGATGACAGGAGTTAAGGTGCTGTCTTTATGAATAACCAGGAAGGAAGAGGTGACAGAGATCATCCAGTTTACACCAGAAGACAGCTAAACCGCGACAGCTTTCTAGAGATGGGAATAATTGCATGGCATTAGCGAAATAACTAATGCAAACCGATAACACATATTTGTGTTTTGTTCCTGTTACTAACATACGATTTTACTCATGCTGGTAGAAACTTCTCTCAATGAAGGCATTAATGAAGCCTACATTATAGCTAATCCCTCTAGTTCCAGGTCATTCCAAGCCTCTCTCCTGCAGCAGCGAGAGGTATGACTTCCTCGACCTCAAGAGGATGAAAGGCATCTGCATAGAAAACCCTACAGAGAGAGAGAGAGAGAGAGAGAGAAACATGCAGTTGACTCAAAAGGTGAAAGTGACCTGGCCTGACCTCGCATGCCAGGTCCCGTATAACCTCTGCCCTTCCTTGTGTTTGCTCAGCTAGGCGAGGGAAGGGAAGGCACGAGGGGAGACCGATTTATCGCCCGTACGTTTTACAGAGATAAGAGAAGACTCCTTGATAACGGTTAGTTGGGTTATATTATTGTCACATTTTATGCTATACAGTTCGTTCTGCTTCATCCGGTGTCCATCTTCTGTATATCATGCAAATATAAACGACTGTGTTAATGGTGAGAGACATCGCTTGGTTACAGTCACACACTATACGATAACTGCGATGACAGTGCAAGTTTGTTCTCTCGCGCTCAGAAGGAATCATGTCTAATCGTTCATTTGTTTTACACAGACAAGAGAAGACTGTGTGATAATTGTGACGGGCACGGCTTGGACATAATACCGCCAAACAGTAAGAAAAAGTTTCATTTCATTCCTTTTCAGATTAGGAGGAATAATTATGAATGTTAGGAGTTGGGTGTGAAGGTAACAGGACTGAATGGATAAACTAAGATTTGCTGATACTTCCACACTGTAATGAAACTTTGCTTTTAAAAAATGTTCATTTTGTTTTATGTGTGAGGAATGATTGATTACTAAAGAATCATTACCTAATGGAGGCTGACTTACGAGTATCTTCCATACATGTTACACATACATAAAAACACAGGCAACGCTATGCTGTTGCAACCCTCCATCTGACCAAGCACATGCCCCTTACCTCCCTGCACACCTAACCAAGCACAGAACTACCCTCACCCCCCCTCCTTTTGTTTTGAAGGTGGGCGCAAGGAGAACACATTGAGGGTTAGGGTCCCTTCAGATTCCTTGTGCAGGAAGCATTGAAATCTCTAGATTTTTTATTTTTTCATTATTTTCAAAAACTGCCTAAGGCACAGCCTTCTACCTATCAAAAGGCTCCAGATTACTATAAGACACATAACTGTGTAAAATTTCATGACTCTATAGTGAATACTTTCTGAGTCCTGGCCTAGAAACGACATCTCTTCACCCGGCCAGCAGCCCTGCCACCCAGCTCTATGGACGGACATCTATTGATCCCAGTGATAACAACACCCTCCTCTGGCTTTGCCACGTGAAGGGTTAAAAAAAAAAAATGTTGCTATGAGGAGAGGCGAAGTAGTATATAAACATAGGCAATGCTTTGCTGTTGGAACCTCCACCTGATTAAGCATATACCCTCCCCCCCACCTCCCTGCACACTTAACCAAGCACATAATGGTCCCCTCCCCCCCTCCCCAGTTTTTTCTTTTAAAAGTGGGTGTAACGAGAACGCCTTGAGGACACAACTTGGGCCCTTCTGATTCCTTGCACAGGTCATATTGAAATCTGGATTTTTTAAAATTTTCATTAAAAAAGTACTTAAGACAGAACATTCTACCCATCAAAAGGCACCAGTGCACCATATGACACATAACTATGCGAAATTTCATGTGTCTATAGTGAGCACTTTCTGAGTTCTGGTCCGGAAATGACATCTCTGCTCCCAGCCAGTAGCCCTGCCGCCCAGTTTTACGGACGCACACCTATTGAGCCCAGTGATAACAACACCCTCCTCTGACTTGGTCAGGTGGAGGGTAAAAAATGGCAGCCATCAGTGACAGGCAAGGCTTGGATAATGTAGTGCCAAACTGTATGATTAGTCCGACAAAAAAAAATCGTGTTCATTCTGCTTCAGTTCAGCGGGAGTGACTGTTAATGTCATCTGGTTTATAACAATATAGCATAAATTCATGGGCAGTTCCCAGGTGTCACTCGGACATACTGCCAGTGAACGGTAACTTTGATAAAAATCCGGATATATGTCCAGAATGGAAGGTAACTTTGATAAAAATCCGCATATATATCCACAACTTGTGGTAAATGACAAAAATCCTGATATATAGCCACACTGAGTGGTAACGTTGTTATAAGTCCGGACATATAGCCACAATGTTAGGTATATTAACTCTCTCTCTCTCTCTCTCTCTCTCTCTCTCCCCTTTTCCCTGCTGTTATGTTTCACGCGCCATTTCTTTCACTGTTCTTCATATCCTCAATATTCTTTCGCATCTGCTCCGCCTTGCTCTCCTGTAAATTGTAGCCACTGAATCTTGTACAGAGAGCGAGACAAAGACATAGGCCGGGGTGCAGGTGGAGAGAGAGAGAGAGAGAGAGAGAGAGAAGGGGGGGGGGCTAGCACAGGAGACAAGAGAAATAAGCAAAACAAAGGAGCGACTGGCAGAGCGCCTATGACTGTGTAGGGAGACTGGTGAGGAAGAAAGGGAAGAGGGATAACGAAGAATTAAAAGAAGGAACATATTAGCTGAAAATAAATTATGAAAGGATAAAGGACAGGAAACAGAATAAATACTGATGGGGCAAGAGGCTTACAATGCAGTGAAGGGAAGAAAGAAAAGAGAAAATGAAGGAGAAAAGAAGACGGAGAATAAAAGCAGGAAGACAGACTGAAATAAGAAAGGAGAGAGAGAGAGAGAGAGAGAGAGAGAGAGAGAGAGAGAGAGCTTGAAGTGGATGAAGGAAAGAGAAGAAAAACATAGAATAAAGCAGGAAGACGTGTTAGTGTTTGAGAGAGCTGAAGGAAAGAATCGAGTGATAAAGGAGAATAAAAGATGGAAGGATAGGAATTAATAGTACTGGAAGTAAAGGCAGACTTACACTGTGATGTAGTTCGTAAAGATGACGGAAAAAGAAGAAAGAGAACAATATGAAGGCGGAGAGGCAAAGAGAGAGATGTATATTGGTTCAGAAAGCTAGGACTTATGAAAGCTACAAGAAAGGGAATTTGGAAAACAATGAAGAGAGAATAGAGAGACAGAAGTACATTGCATGACAGGTCATGGAAGAAAGAGATAGGGAGGAGAAGATAAATTCAGGGAAATGAAAAAGCGATCAACAGTTATAGGAGAAAAACATATATACTAGGCAAAGGATGTATTAGTGTTATAAGAGTGAAAGGGATAAAAGGGAGAACAGAATAAATACATACAGACAGGTTTGAATAATTAACCTAATCCTCTCAGGCCAATGACTATACTTTTATTCTTACTATCTCCAGATCATATAGTTAACAAAGGATAGACTCTTCAATCTATGTAGGCTAGGCAGAGCTATCACTAGTCTGTTCACTAATACACGATATTCCAAAGTTAAATAAAGTCCAAGGATAATGCACAAAATAAGAACTGGGATTGAAAAGGTTTACAATGAACAGTAGGTGTTGGTTCAGTGTGGAGCTCGGGCTAGGAAATGCCTTCACTCAGTGTGGAACCCTGGCTACGGAATGCCTCCAGCCAGTGTGGAACCCTGGCTACGGAATGCCTCCAGCCAGTGTGCAACCCTGGCTGCGGAATGCTTCCAGCCAGCGTGGAACCCTGGCTGCGGAATGCCTCCAGCCAGTGTGGAACCCTGGCTGCGGAATGCTTCCAGCCAGTGTGGAACCGTGGCTACGGAATGCCTCCAGCCAGTGTGGAACCCTAGCTATGGAATTCTTCCAACCAGTGTGGAACCCTGGCTATGGAATGCCTTCAGATAATATGGAACAATGGCTACGTAACACCTCTAGCCATAAAGTAACCCTGTCTACGGAACGTCTCCAGTCATGGGTGGGCTATAAAGGCTGAGCACAATCTGTGCCTCACTAATGAATGCATGTCGGCCTAAATATAGATGATTTACATTGCGATTAACAACAATACAATGAACAATGACCTTTGACAAGGAGTGTTGCTAGCTTGGAAGCCGGCATGATTTTCCAGAATATTGCGTAAGAATTTCATAACTGTCTGAATATATGAAAAAGTGATATTCATTTCAGAAATTATACATACCTTACATACTCGTATATCCTACTTCCTCCTCGGGTGCTTTCGTTTTAGTCGTACGATTTGCTGACAGGTTTATTTACCTCATAAGAGACTATTCAAATCGGTCGGATTAGATACAGACTCAGTAAATCTACCTTCAGTACGATAGGCCAATGTCAAGCTGAATAAAATTCGTCTGGTAGTTGCAACAAAAAACAATGAGGTGGGCACCAGGTTTAAGGGTGATATGCAAATGTATTTTATTCATCCGTAAATAATAATATTCATGCAAATGGAGTATTCACCAAGCCAAAGTGTTAAAATTTCACCTGCTAAATATTTACCAATGAATGTATAATATTCGAAAAAATGAACCTTACTTTGTGGCTAACCATTTTAGGACAAATTTTGCCAACTGATTTTTAATTGACCTATTACTTGCCTGCACTTTTTGTGCGTCAAATTCTGATTAAATCATAAATACATAACCTTTGAATGGGGGAGATAAAAACAAGGCGAAGTTGTGGGGCGAAAAGGCGCAGGGTGTAGTGAGAAGGGAAACGAAACAGGCAAGGTAGGGGTGAGAAATTTTCAGGAAATTAGCAAGGAAGCGGTAAGCAGAGGGTTGAGGCGAGGTAGAGGCAAGACAGGCGATGCAAGGGGTGAAGATAGAGGTAAGGAGGGGAGTGAGAGACAAGCAATGAAGGGATGAGGAGAGGGTCAGGAAAGGAATGTCACTAGGTAAAGAAGAAATTTAAGAAAAGAAGTACCGTAGACGGTCGTATAAAAACAAAGTATTGATGAAGCATGGAATGGTGAGAAAAGATGCACAAAAGGGGAGAGTGCGAAGAGAAGGAAGAGAAGCAGTCAAGGCAAGAAAGGAATGAGAACATTTTGCGTTCTGTGTTGCATATCCCCCTCTCCCTTCACCATTCAAAGAAGCGAATGAGGAAATGCAGGGGTGAGAAGTTTAGGGAAGAAAAGAAGGAAGAAATTAGTTAGAACAGGGATAAGGAAGAGGTGAAGCCAGTGAGAAGTTCAGGGGACGGAGGGAAGGAGAAGTCAAGAGAACAAGGTTAAGGAGGGGATGAAACAAGATTGGGATGAGGCAAGGAACTAGTGAAAACAGAGGAAAGGAAGGGAGAGTGAGAAGAGAGGTAGCAAAGAGGTGGATGAACACAGATTCAAGGCAAAGTTGGAGAGAACAAGGAGTCCATTGCGTACCACATCCCTGTGTGCCCTCAACATCACCCTACAGCAGCGCCCCGCAGCTCTATCCTGTATATGAGGGTATATACTGGATGGCCGCTGATATGCTGATGATATGGTACTCAGGGCCAGGGGTCACCAACCACCATTATCAATGCACTCTTCAATTTGCTCCACCACGTTTGTATCTACCTGCTTATCTACCATTCTGTCTATTTGTAAATCTATCTGTCTATTTGTCTGTTTGTCTGTCGGTCTTCCTGTCAGGTAACTAGCTGTCTGGCTGTATCAATGTTTGTTTATCTGCCTATCTACTCTATCTACCGTACGAGTAACTTTCGATCGATGGACAGATCAGTCTGTCTGTCCGTCTATCTACCTGTTTTTCTTTCTATCTATTAGCTCTATCTGTCTCTTTATGTCTATCTGTCTGTCTGTCTAGTTAGCCAGCTAGCTATGTCTGTATATCTATTGGTCAATCTATCTCTGTCAATCAGTTTAATCATTCATCTGTGTATAGTATATAAGTGTGTGTATGTACAGGTATGTACAGAAAGCCTCTGTCTGTCTGTCTGTCTGTCTGTCTGTCTCTGTCTCTGTCTCTGTCTCTCTCTGTCTCTGCCTGTCTGTCTGTCTGTCTGTCTCTGTCTCTGTCTCTGTCTGTCTGTCTGTCTGTCTGTCTCTCTCTCTCTCTGTCTCTGTCTCTCTCTCTCTCTCTCTCTCTCTCTCTCACTCTTCGATTCTTTTATGATTTCTGGTTAGGGGTATCCCGGTCAGGCCTGATTCCACCATGGCCCAAATACCAAAAACCTTTACGGTGTGTGTGTGTGTGTGTGTGTGTGTGTGTGTGTGTGTGTGTGTGTGTGTGTGTGTGTGTGTGAGAGAGAGAGAGAGAGAGAGAGAGAGAGAGAGAGAGAGAGATTCATCCAAGGACAGGGTGGCTTTGAAAAAAAAAAAATCCTAAATTCGCCTTTGTTTCTGTCTCTGCTGTCTAACTATCCATCTTCCCTCACATACTCTTGCACTTGTAGTGGTCTGGAATACAGATATCATACCCTACCCCTCCCTCCTCCCCCCCCCTCTCTCTCTCTCTCTGTCCAGCATCCGTCAAAACATCCACCTTTATTTGTCTGACACTCTCACTGTCTTGTCCATTCACCCCACTTTTGTTCGTTTTTGTACCTATCAGTCAATAAATTTATTTGTCTGTTGTGCATTAAGTGTGTGTGTGTGTGTGTGTGTGTGTGTGTGTGTGTGTGTGTGTGTGTGTGTGTGTGTGTGTGTGTGTGTGTGTTCTTACCTAATTGTATCTTTAAAGGAATGAGTCAAGCTCGTACTGTCCCGTGTTTTAAACCATATTTTTCGTACATATCCTTAAATTTGTGAATTGTTTTGGCACACATTATTTCATTCGGTAGTGCATTCCATTGATCAATTGCTCTGTTTGGGAAACTGAATTTCCTTACGTCTTTATCACCTCATTTCTTATGCAGTTTTTTGCAGTGTCCTCTTCCTGATGCTTCTCCATATGTTAAGTTATCATTTATGTCTATTTTCTCCTTCCCTGATATGCACTTATATAGCATTATCATGTCACCTCTTTTCCTTTCTCTCCTGTAGTGTTGGTAGATTCAGTTTATTTAGTCTTTCTTCGTAGCTTAGGTCCCTTAAGTTTGGTATCCATCTTGTAGCGGCCCTTTGAACTTTTTCAATCTTGTCTATGTGTTTTTTGAGATGAGGACTCCAGACTACTGATGCATATTCCAGGGTTGGTCTAATGAATGATGTTATTATCCTTCTTAGCATGTCTTCATTTATGTATGTGAATGCTATTCTCATATTTGCAAGCAGTGTATACATGTTCCGTACCTTCTCGCTAATGTGGTCAGCCGGAGATAGTCTGTTATTGATAATCACACCTAGGTCCTTCTCTCTTTCTGATGTGTATAGGGTTTTATTTCCTAACTTATAATCCCAATCAGGTCTTTTTCCACTTTTACCAAACTTGATTACTTGACACTTGTCCACATTGAATTCCATTTGCCATGTATTACTCCATTCATGAAGTTTATTTAATTCTTCTTGTAGCTCTTTACAAGATTCTGTGTTAGTAATTCTCCATTGTATTTTTGCATCATCTGCAAACATATTCAGATTGCTCTCATTTCCAGTGTTACTGTTTATATCATTTATATACACTAAAAACATGATTGGTGCCAGCACTGAATCCTGTGGCACTCCACTAGTCACTTCTTTCCATGATGAGTAGTTTCCTCTTAGTACTGTTCTCATTTCTCTTTTTATGAGAAAATCTTGCATCCAACAAAACAGTTTGCCTCGAATTTCTCCTTGATGGTAAAGTTTCCATAAAAGTCTTTGGTGCGGTACTGTGTCAAAAGCTTTCTTGAAATCTAAATAGATACTGTCCACCCATCCTTATCTTTCCTGTATTGTGTTTGTTACTCTGTCATAGTAGCTCAACAGATTAGTTACACATGACTTTCCTTTTCTGAAACCAAACTGTCTTTCTGTTATCATATTGTGTTCTTCTAGATGATTTACCTAAGCTTTTCTTATAAGCTTTTCTAATACCTTGCTTACAACACTGGTCAGTGATACTGGTCGGTAGTTGAGTGGATTTTGTCTATTTCCTTTCTTGAATAAGGAGACAATATTTGCTTCTTTCCAAATATCAGGTAGTTTACCTTGACTCAAGGATTTCTTGAAAATTAAAATAATGGTTTACTTAACTCCTTTGCACATTCTCGTAGTACCCAACATGATATTTCATCAGGACCACTTGCTTTTCCTCTGTCTAATTTACTTAATTCCTCCTGTATTACTTTTTCTGCTATTTGTATATCTGGTAGTATGTGCGGACATGCATGTTCCACATAGTCCCTCTCAAAATTTTTTTCTTCTGTAAAAACTAATTGGAAATTCTTATTTAGTGCTTCACAAATATCTTTCTCTTGTGTATAAGTGATTCCCTCGTCCGTAATGGATTGTATTATATCTTTTACTTTGATTATGCTTCTGATGTAGCTGTAAAACAGCTTTGGTTGATCACTACTTTTATTTATTATATCCTCCTCAAACTGTTTTTGGGCTTCCCTCCTTATTCTTGTATAATCGTTTCTTGCCTGTTTGTAATTATTATATGCCCTTTCACTATTGTGTCTTCTGTATCTATTCCACAACAAATCTCTTCTTTCTTTTGATTTTTTACATTCTGTATTGAACCATTTCTGTATTTTCTTATCTGCTTCTTTGTGCTGTGGGATGTACTTCTGGACTCCTATTTCATAAAATTCACAGAATTTTTTATATACAGCATTTAAATCTTGTCCTCTAAGCTCATTTTCCCAATCAACTTCTAAGAAATACTTCTTTAGGTCTTGATAATTTCCCTTTTCATAGTTTATGCTCTTTTTGTAACTTTCATTGCTGTTAACTATGTCATATGCTATCCTGAAGTTGTAATTTAGTACTGCATGATCGCTTTTGCCGAGTGGAGGGTGATATATTAAACTGTCAATATCATTTTCTTGCCTAGTAAATATTAGATCTAGCACTGAAGGTACATCGAGTCCTCTTTTTCTGGTGGTTTCCCTCACATGTTGCGTTAGGAAAAACTCTTGCACGAGATCCAGGAGCTTTTGGTCCCAACAGCTTTCTTGGCTAATTATATCTAGAGTATTCCAATTTATATTTGTATTAAAATCTCCAGTTAGTAAAATTCTTTCCGATTTCTCTTCCATTTTATGTAGTAATGATCTTAAACTCTGAATTGTACTCTCTGCCAGGTCCTCATATTCGTCTCTTTCCCATGCGTTTGATCTGGGTGGCATGTACAAATTGGCTACAATTACTTTCCCTTCAGATGTGTTGATCTCTACTGCAATCAGTTCTACTTGTGATGGTATATCTAGTTTTATTTCATTGACTTTTAGATTTTTCTTAGTTAATATTATAATTCCTCCTCCTTTTTTTTTAAATTTCTGTCTCTTCTCCATATATTGTATTCCTCTAAGTTTAGTATGTCATTGGATATCCTTGGTGTTAATTTTATTTCAGTTAGGCATATTATTTGTGGTTCATTTTCTCTGACATAATCATTCATCTCTAGTAATTTAGATACCATTCCATCCATATTTGAGTACATCAACTTTATCATCTTCTTTATATACTTGTCATGACATGGTTTTACTATCTTCCTCCTTTTTATTCCATCCTGTTTGTGTACCACTTTCGTACCTGCAATCCTATTACTTTGTAAAAAAAATTTCTTCTCCTCTTCTGATCTTCAATCACTTTTTGTTTTTGCTTCCTCCCTTTTCTCTTTCAGTAATTCCAGTTCCTCTTGTGTTAGGTATCTTTTTATCCATACATTTTTGAACTCCTCTTTTTCCATAAGATTCTTTGCATTTTTTAGTATCTCTTCCACAGTGTTTACACTCTGGAAAGTCACCTTTAGAGGTCTTGTCCTGCTTTTCTCGTATTTCCCTAACCTTTTGTGTTCCTCTATATCTTTACTACAGATTTCCTCTGATACTTCTTTCAGTAAGCTCATTACATTTGCCATCTCCTTTTTGTCTCTTGTGATCTTGTTTTTTTACTTCTTCCTCTTCTACACCAGTGATTACTGTAGATTTGCTTATATCTACTGAATCTCTGACTAACTTTGGATTGTTTTGGATTATTCTTTTCACTTCCTGTTTAATGCTTTTTTTCCTCCACCCTTGTTTCTAAGTCTTTCTTTACTTTCACCATTTCAGCATACGTGGTTTCCACATCATTTTTGTAGCTTTGCACAGCTTCATTCACCTGTGTTATCTTCTCCTCAATATCACTGCTTTGGTCTATCAAACTGCTTACTTGCCTAATTGTCTCTGTGTCATTTTTTAACTCTTCCATAACACTCTCGTGATTGACTACTGTACTTGCCATTTCACTCATTTTCTTCCTAAGTGTACTCAATTCCACTGTTAGTTCACTGATGGTTGTGTCTTTCTTGTTGGCCTCCCTTCCTAGTTTTTCTATTTCTTCCTTTTGCAAGTGCATCTTCTTTATTTCATCAATTTCATGTTTGAAAGCCATTTCTAGTTTGTGTACACGTTCAACCAGTCTGTTGTGAGTCTCCACTTCAACCAGTTCTTGGTAGAAATCATCATTTTGCTTTCTACCTTTGTCCCTTTTCTTTTCCAAATTTGCATTACTAAAGTATGTATCCATTTTGCAATACTAAAAGTTAGAGTATGTACTTACATTCCCCGTGCTGCTGTAAACAAGCCTTAGCTGACTGAGCGAATTTTTTCGTCTTGGTTCTCTTTTCTGTTTGAACAAGTCTTGTTTAACCTTCTTATTATTTTTTTTTCTTTTAATAATGAAAAATCATTTAGTCTAACCTGGTACAGAGCTTGACTCATACAAAGATACTAATTTAGGTAATGCCACTGGCCGTGTTGGTTCGGTACGGAGCACCGATGTCGCACGTCTGCCTTCTTTGACTGCCTCTGTGTGTGTGTGTGTGTGTGTGTTCCATTTACTTCTCCAATGCGGAACGAGTCAGTGGCACACACGCACATATCACATGAATTATAGATATGTGAGCCCTGGTACTAGAGTTGCAAAGCCATATTCATTGATGTCACCAACCTTGCTTTATACCCCTGCATTATGATGCCGTATTATTATTATTATATATATATATATATATATATATATATATATATATATATATATATATATATATATATATATATATATATATATAGATAGATAGATAGATAGATATTGCAAATTCCAGACGATACAAGTGAAATCTGGAAAGACGTGTCGGACTGAAAGAGGAGGAGTGATGGGTAAAATTGTGGGAAGTGATGCTAAGATAAAAAATACCGTGACTATTGTTTGTTTTAGCCTGTGGGAGTTGGTGTGTGCTCAGGAACAAAAGTTTGTCTTTTATTTAACCTCTTCTCCTTGTCACTTTTCTCTGCTGGCTAGTATTCCTAATCTGAGAGAGGCTTGTTATGTTTTTCTGTCCATATATGATTCTCTTTGGCATGATGCCTTAGGGAGGAAATGGCAGCCATGCTTTGATTGTGAAGCGACCCAGTGGAGCAGTAAATTCTATTCTTGCCCTGACAGTACAGATGGAGGAGCAGGGTGAGTTATATATAAGTTCTCCTGTCTAAGTCTTTGCAATATTTCTTTCTGTCTTCAGATTATTCTGTTCAGCCTGCGAGCATCCTTCGAGATGCGGGCTTTAGATATAATTATGAACCTGCGCAGTTGCAATGAGAACTGCTTACATCTGTTTTTTCCAGTAATTTGTATCAGCCCAGCATTAGAGAAAGCATGTACTACCTATTTCAGCAGAGTGACGTCTTTTGTATTTCGTTTATTTTATATTTCTCCTCCATACAACCGCCGTCGCTACTTCATCTTATCTTTCCACCTCGTTCTCTGCCTCCTCCTTCTTTTCCCTCCTCCTTTCCCAACCTACCTCTCAGCCTCGTCCTCGGTCTCCCTCTCCTTCTCCAAGCATCAGCTTTTTCCCTTCCTGTAGGTCTCGATCTCGTTTCACTCTGTCTCTCCACTTTGTTGACGGTTTCCCTCCCCTCTTTCCTCCAACCATCCTTCCTTACTCCACCTAATGCTCCATGTCGGACTCAGTCTCCCTCTCCTTCTTCACCCAACCATTCTCTGTCTCTGTCTCTGTCTCTGTCTGTCTGTCTGTCTGTCTGTCTCTCTCTAACGGGGAGGAATCTGAAGTTGAGGGGAGGGGGGATGCAGTCGAACTTTTAGGAGTGAATGTACCTTGGATACAAATGTAATGTTGAATGCTGCATCGCAAATATTGAAACATTTTCTTGTGCAGATGCATCCACCACTCGCCTCTCATTTCATTTAGTTTCCATCATTGTTAGTTTTTTCCTTAAGTTCTAGTCTTATATTTTCTTTGTGTTTCGTATCATTTTCTTTCCTTTTTTTTCTGCCGTGTCCTTGCTCTTTTATTTCTTTTCATTATAACTCCTCACCACACTTTTCTTTCCTTTTTTGTATTGTCTGTACAATCTTACTCGTCCTCTCTGCACACTACCCCACTAAACTCTTCTGACTCTTCTGTTCATTTTTATCTGCCTTGTACTCTCCTTTCCTATCTTCTCTCTTTTCCTTTCCATTCTTCTTCCATCATTTCCTCTGTCCTCTCACCTTTCTTTTTTCTTCCCCTTCCACATTCCATTCATATTACTTCAACCCCTCTGATTTACTCATGTCTATTCTTCTCTCATCTACTACCTTCCTCCCACCCCATTTTTCTCTTTTCTCATCATCCCACTCCTTGCCTCTCTTTTCATATTTTTTTCCATTAACCTGTGCCCTCCATTAAGCTACATTCCCCTGGAGTCTCCCTCCCTCTCTGTTCCACTACTCTTCCCTTTCTTCCTCTCGCTTCTCATCTCATCTCTCCTTTTTTCCTTTCATCTGTACCCCTCCTCCTTGCGACATGTTACCTTAACCTCTCTGTCTCTGTCACACACACACACACACACACACACACACACACACACACACACACACACACACACACACACACACACACACAATTGTTTTCCACAAGTTCCCCAGTTAAAAAATAAATAAATGAATAAAAAATTCCACTTCACGTTTATCCACACCATTTGTGACATTGCTTATGGAGAAACATTGTTTCTCTGTTGCCCTAATACAAAATAATGGTGTTGAAGGCTTTCCTCGAAATATGTGCCAGAAAGTTTTTTTGGCCGGTTTTTGTTTCGTGTTTTGCAGATAACTTCAGAAATGTGTGATGTGTAGAGTTGCCAAACCAGAACAACACATGTCGTTAAACGTGCTCCCAAAAGGTGTGAAAACTGTTATTGTATATATCTGCAATATCTACAGTATACTGTATGCTGACACTGGAGGAAACACGACGAATATTAAGTAGTCTTTTTATAATAATTTCACTTACTAATTTTTGATGTAAATATAAAACAGATCAGAACTATAAAATCCCTGGAACACTGCTAGATGATAAAAAATGTGACAATGAATATTTCTAGATCTACCGGTACTAACAATATGGCCAAGATGAAATAATTGCTAAAGCAATGCGAAAAAAGTAGTAAAGATCTCATACGAATTTATTTTGTCTCTAGATTGAAATAAAAACTCCATATACGGTAGCAAAATCGCTAAACTGATAACTCCAGGCCCGTCACCTCGAGGCGTCTCTCCGAAGCTGAACGAAATAGTCAACTGATGACAAAAACGAAACACAAAATATGTCATCGTACTTCGTATGTGATTACTGTTCACTAGTTTAGCAAAATCACATCAGGGTTTGCCACGGTTTCAACTCTGTAAGGGAACTTCTGACCGTTCCTGGCATATTGACTCTCAAGGTATATTTCCATTGTTCCAAATTTTCAAAAGCGCGATGATGCACTCCACACTAACTTAGTACAGCCGCAGAAAAAGCACTTCATTGCAGAACGTTTTTCATGTCTGTCTCCACGTCCATCTGCTGCCTGACGCTGCATGCTGAAAGACTTGGTTTCAGCTGAACTCCATGCATCTGTCCCTACCCACTAACGACCCCTCTTCTTACGACACACTGCCTACCCTTCCTTACGTACTCTCAAGCTATTATTTTCCTTCATCTCTCTCTCTCTCTCTCTCTCTCCCCTTCTTCTTCTCCTTCTCCTTCTTCTTCTTCTACTACTACTACTACTACTACTACTACTACTACTTCTACTATACTACTACTACTACTACACTTATTAAGTAATGACCCCTGTTCTCAGGACACCGCCACCTTCCCTTACATACCCAGGCAAGTTATGTCTCCACCTTTTTCTCAGTCTTCCTCTCCTACCCCTTCCAAGCACCTTACTCTCAATTAGTCTTATAGTCTGTCCACTTTACGTTGGCTAGAAACCGCCATCTATCGATCTTGAATTTTGACCTGTAACAAAAGATTGTCGTTAGATAATGGCGCTAATCACAAAAAATAATATTGTGGAAGGGATACAGAGCTGAAATATAATCTAATTATGACAATGAATTATAAGAAATAAGTTGCAAAATGACGGAAATCCCTTACAAACTAAGCTAGGACGAACTAACCGGCCGAATTTTTAAAAATAAGAGCGCAAAGGTGACGCTAGTATCTGAAGGATGTGACGGTGCTAAAATATGTCCGACGTCCCTGCATTTTTGCTGCTTACACTATTTCAAGACGCTTATCACATCTAATAATAATAGATATTCCATAACCGATCATAGAATATAATGGGTTTTCACCTTCTTTTAAGAATACGACTCATCGTCAGCTTGGGATACATCATTTTACGATATCCGTGCTACACAATTCCATCGCCTCTCAATCCAGTTATCCGTAATCCGGACCATCACGTCAGTCTGTCATTCCGTTTCCCTGCTTCCCTGTGGGTTGTGTGGAGGCGGTGAGTTGGCTGGTGGGAGACTAACCTCGGAGGGAAGGTTTTACCGCCAATAAATCCTGCCTGTGCAAACTGGACAAATTGACATAACCATCTGCTCTGAGGCGACGATGCACCGCCAGTGACTAACCCCTTCAGCCCAAGGACTCTACAGGTTTACTTCATTCTTCCCACCACCACACACTTTACTCAGCCTTTCATTCTTCTCACCACCACACACTTTTACTCAGCCTTTCATTCTTCCCACACCACACACTTTTACTCAACCTTTCATTCTTCCCACCACCAAACACTTTAACTCGGCCTTGAAGAGAAGTCTTTTCGAACTCGAGGGGAATGGTGGAGTAGGGAGGGTTGGGGAAGCAGGTAGTGAGGGGCAGAAGGATGGGTTGATGAAAAGAAAGGAAAGGAAGGCAGAGGGAGAGGATGAAAACAGGAGAGGGAGGAGTGAGGAAGAATAAAGGAATAGAATGGCAGGAAAGGGAATGGAGAAGAGGGAAAAGGAGGGAAGTGATGGGGGAAGGAGAAGGTGACGAAGCAAAAGGAAGGAGAAACATAGAATATGGGGGAGAATTGAATGGATAAGGAGGAGAAGAGGGGAACGGAGAGAAAGAAGGAAAAAATGGAGTGAGAGACATTAGAGAGAGGGTAAGAGAGTGAATGAGAAGGGAAGACAGGAGGAGAACGTTAGAAGCTGAAGAGAGGAAAGAAGAGAGAAAAAGAGAAGTTAAAAAGAAGAGGATTATGTGAAAGAAGTGAAAGAACATAAGAAAGAAGGGAGTGGAAGAGACAGTGGAAAAGGGGCAAGGCAGGTAGAAACGGAAAAGAGAAGGAAGAATGAAATTTTTGCAATAGGGCGTGGGAAATAATTCCACATTGTGCAGTGTTTGTGGTAAGTGGGTGCAAAAGAGATGTAGTGGTAATAGAGGTAATCTGCGAGATAATAATGATTTCAAGTGTGCGGTGTGTCGGGGCGAACATGTGAAGGTTGTCAGGCATGCAAGGATTGATCTAGCTAGTGCGTCTTTCGAGTGTGTGGAAGAGTTGTTAGGTACTGTACTTGGGACACATGTTATGTGCTGGAGGTGGGGCTGGATCTAGCCCTGTGGTTCCAGTGAGAAGTGGTTGGAAGAAGTTCAGGGAGCTGTTGCCTCTCTTGACATTGAAAGGGCTCCCCCTCCGTCCCAAGAGATTTTTGTATGTGGCATGTGTGAGGAGTGTACTGTTGTATGGTAGTGAGACCTGGACAGTAAGGGAAAATTATATTCGCAGGCTCAAACGTACAAAAATGGCACTGACTAGGTGGATGTGCAGTGAGTCCTTGAATGTGGGGTATGGAGGGGGGGTAAAGTTTACGATGGAAGATTTAAGAGATAGGATGGGATTGGAGTGTATTAGTGTTGTGATGAGGAGAGGTAGATTGATATGGTTTGGGCATGTGGAGAGGATGGGAGATGACAATGTGGTGAAATAAATAAGTGTTAACGTTAGAGGTACGAGAGGGAGACTGAAAAAAACCTGGGACGTCATTGAATGTGACCTCAGGGATAAGGGACTGAATAAGGAGGCTGCAAGAGCTCGTGGAGCATGGAGAGCCGCCATTAGGTTACCAATGCCGATGCATGTAAGCATGTTGGAGCCTTTATAAACGAAACGAAACGAAACGAAGGAAAGAATGAAGGGAAACTGAGTAGAGAGGAGTGGATGGAGGGAGGAAGGAGAGGGAATGTGAGGAGAGAGGAATGGATGGAGGGAGAGATGAGAGGGAAAGTGAGGAGAGAGGAATGGATGGAGGGAGGAAGGGAGGAGAGGGCAGAATAATTTTGCAATACAGGGGCGAAGTGTGATGTCATATTAACATGACAACTGCCATGCTGGTTCACCACACGCATCAGAAAAGGGGCTTTTACAATGTCATCTCTTGTTTATTTCTTTTGTGAGGAAGGCAGTCCATATATATATATATATATGAGAGAATCACCATAAATGTACTGTAATATTAGGTAAAGTTAAGGCTAACTTCAAAAAAAGCCTACGGGACTAGAGTGTCTGGAATGCGTTGGTTAGTTGCAAACTTTTGCTAATTATATACATTTTCGTTATTGTATGGCAATATTTTAATTTATCGTTGCTGGCGGAAAGAAAGTTTCCTTAAACAGGGACTTCAGTTTATCACATTTGTTTTTCTTGATTCAACATAATACCTGAAAGGGTTTTTAAAACTGTTCTTTCATTCCACAGTAAAGAACAGAGAGTTTCAAAGAAATGAAAATGGCACAAAGAAATCAAGGGCATAGAAAACATACAAAAATGGCAATGGAGTTTGAACGAGGAACATATTGAAATACAATAAATACCAGCATGGCTCGGGTCTTATGCAAAACTCATGGTAAAACTGAATGGATGAGTTTTATACACTTTACAGTAGAATGCAGTACTAATGATAAAAATTACTAAAGCAATCATTCATCATAGTCTAGCACTAAACAGAACCTAACCAAACCAAATCAACATAGGTGACTAATCTGGATTACGGCCTGGACTAACCTATCCAAATAAAATTTTGACCTGACTAACACACACTGTCACTAGACCTAACACAGACTGCCACTAGACTTAACTAACACAGACTGTCACTACACCTAACACAAACCGCCACTACACCTAACTAAATCAAATTCTGACCTGACACTACTTACTGTAGTTTTACCTGTGAACAAAACCTAGGGGAACCAACAAAACCTGTAGTAATTGTGAATGAATCTTAAAGTAACTACTGGGCACACAGTGTATATGCAGCAGTGTGATCTAATGAACACACTAAACTCTGGTCAAATATAACATCAAATTAAGCAGTTGATAATTGGTACTACAAAATCTGCTAGATTGATAAGTGTTATTGCTTAACTCAGGGTTTCCTTTCAAATTTATATTGTACGGAATTCTAATGAGCTGTCAATGTGAAACAGAACCAAAATACAGTCCTTATCATCTGATAATACAGTATTTTCACCGACTTAAGCTCTGCAAATCAAAACATTAAAATATGGCTGCATAAAGTAACCAATTTCTGCCAGCAGTGATAAATTAAATATTATCATACAATACCAGCAAATGAAAATATTAAAAAAAAAGTTGTGCAGTTCCAGTAGTGAAGAAGTAACAGCCAAGTAAGTGATTTAAGTCATAAGAATTTATAATGCAAGGAATTATACAGAGATAAGGAAACGATCTCAGTACAGAGAAAGGAAAATTGCAACACAGATGCCAATAAATGTTGCGGCAATATATTCCAATTGATTTTCTTGTGATAATAAACTAGTAATTATTTTCTGCACTTCCTCAAGTGTAGTAAGAACTTAGCAAAGTAAGCACTGTAGAAAATAAGGAAACTACATGTGTAAGAAAAGAAACGATCTCAAAGGTAAGTGAAGTGATCATATGTGACATAAAACATCGACAAAAAGAGAGTGAAAGTAATTATCTTTTGCAGCGAGCAACATGTGATAAGCCTTGGAATTTCTTCTCTCGCATCCCTTGCACCACAGTGTATAGTGTCATTCTGAAAAGGCCGGAAGAACTGGGCAAATAAACTGAGTTAGCTACAAGTAAAAGAGTGATGATTCATTCATGCAGAAGTGGCAGGGGCAGTGGATCAAATGGTGCAAGTGGGGCAGTGAGCCAGTGTGAGCAGGGAGGCAGGAGCTGGGGCTGTGTGCTGTAGATACTGATTCATCTACTTACACGAACACAAGCTTCTGCGAACCCCCATAATTGCTTCCATTCATCACCTGGCTCCCCTACAATACCTAAAGCTGGAGGTATTGGGACACTGACAATGGGGGAAATGTAAGATTGTTTATCATTCTGACGTTTAATTGAAAGTTCTGTGTGCTGTAGTTACGGAGCTATGACTGATTGAAAACAGCCTACTTCTCGGAAAAAAATAAATAATAATAACGCATACGAGGAGGAGGGTTCAGCTCAGAAGACCACCAAGCTTCAGGGGTTAAGAAAAAAAAAATAAAAAATAACATTAAATCGCCTGCCATTGTGGTGCTTTAGCGAACATACTGTAAGAGCAATAGAGTACACTGCAGTTACAGTAGTATAGTAAAAGTACACAGCTACTTGCTGTGTATTTATAGAATGTAAATGGAATCTGGTATCACTTATATTGGTGCTAAGTTTGTGTTGTGGATATGGATCACAGAGCGCATTTTGGTGACAGTTACTAACTCATTCGGTCATAGGAAGCAATTTTATTTTATTTTATTTCTTTACCTTTTTCTTGCTTTTTCATGACGATTTCATTCAGGTTACGACAGATGTTTCGAAATGAAGGGGTTAAAGCTTTCGCTAATGGTTTCACTACTAAGGCACTCTCGTAAGCTGAATAAAATCACCTAGGATGGTGTGATGATACTAAAGATGTTCTTAGTCAAAACGAGAACAGACGTGGACTAAAAACTCAGTTTAAATATTTTCATCTGGCTATATCAATAATATACTAAACAGACATTGCTAGGGCTCCCTCAAAAAATCGCCTGCACGCAGCTACTATAAAATTTCTTCCAGTTGCCAGTAGGCAATTTTAAAGTTACCTGGTGCTCGCACTGGTAACTCCATCAATGGATACTAATTACGTTTCACTACAGGGACTACGTTTTTAAAAGTCCTAACTGATTTTGAACAATTTTATTTTGCTGTAGGGAGACTTTTCAGGATGGTCGGGTTAGATAGGCCTATAGCATTATGATCCCGTCATTACGATGAGACTAAATTATGTTATTCCCACAACTGTCGATTATATTTTGCTGAAGCTTTCGACCTGGAGTGTTATGTATGGCCTTCAGACAAACATTCTGACTGCAGCAAGAATGTATAAATACCATCAGCCTCAAACTGCAATAGGTCAGTACAATATGATACACTTTCAACAAGGTCTGTTCATAGTCGTTACGTATTTGTTTATTATAGTAATTATTTATCGTTTATTTGTCACCATTCTTATTGCTTAAAAAAAAAATGTCTGAAACGTACAGAAACACTGCATCATTCTAGATTTTTTATACAAAAATGTTGGAACCAAAGAACAACAACAAAAAACTAGGTCACTGTACAATGATATTATATCATTTTTAAGTTATTCTGTGTTTCCCATTACTCAAATTAAGTTCCAGATTACGAACTGAACCATACTATTATCTGAACATATTGCTGAACAGAGAAATGAAAATTGCAATGAAATGCAGTTAATCACTCCACCTCTAGAATATTCGTGACCAGACAAACCGTATACTGGTCTTTGCAACAAAGCAGCATTCTGTCGCCCCCGCCTCTCGGAGCTCCTGCTATTGGGGTAACAAAGACGGATCGCAAAGCAAATGAATAACAGATTCTGAAGCTCCTTTGCTGCACCGACACAACAGGGAGAATCACAGATCTACTCAGATGGAATCCATCCCTGGATGGAGAGAGAGAGAGAGAGAGAGAGAGAGAGAGAGAGAGAGAGAGAGAGAGAGAGAAATGGGGGGGGAGGACTCGAGTGAAAGATATACCTTCGAATAGGACGTCCAGTTCCGGACATATCAAACAGAAACAACCCTCCCTCCAGCGAGGTGGTGTGATGCTGTCGGCATCTGGTAAAACTGTTAGGTATGGAACTCCACCAGGTTTCGTTCAGTCGCTAGGACGAATAGGGCGTGGTGATCACTCCTGCTGTGTGCAGTTACTGGTGGTAATAGAATATCTAAGCAATGTTCCGCCAGAAAATATATGGATAATAGCATGTCATTATTATGGTTATTTTTTAAAATTGTCACAAAACACCCTCTACATAATGGCAGGTATAAGGAAAGGCACGGATTTCATTATTGGTTTAGTTTCGAGTCATGAACCATGCAACAGTTAACACTTCCTTATATAAGTCATAGTTGTCAGGGTCCCCACAACTATCAATGAAAAGGAAATTATCATGACGCCCATCCTTACAACCGGGAACATGACATTGGTAATGGTAAACCTCTGAAATCAAAGCAATTTCACTACATCCAGGAGGTTGCACTAGGACCTACAAGAGGCGGCAGGGTAGGGATGGGCGACCTGGGAGACAGGAGAAATGATGAGCGTGAGGAAGGGGACAATAGTGGTCGAAATTAGAGCTAGATTAGGGGGATGATGAAGTAGGGGACGTGGACTTCGGTAGACGACAGGAGCTACAACAGGATGGATAGTTTACAAGGTGATGACTGGGCCAACTCATTGTTTCATGGAGAATATGGCATTTTACAGTCAGGCCATGAACCGTTACACTGACGTTGCCACGTGTTGTAATTGACCGTCATGGTTTGCAACAATTCACGACACTTACCACTGGGTGGCTCAGTACCCTGTATTATGATTATGGTGACTATTTGTTAATCCATCCATCATCCAATCCTACATTGCCCCATGAGGAACGTAGGAGCCCAGGGCTAGGCAGTTGGTCCCGACATTTAAGATGAGAGTGACCAGCCTCACCATCCGTGAGTGGCATTACATGAGTAATCAACTCCAACCACCCCTTGGATATAAACCTTCACCGGCTCAATCCGATTGGAGTGCAATCATTACCAACTAAACCACCAGGCGCCAAAATTTGGTTATATGGTTACCACCCAGCATAGTAAATGGTTTCCTGGTGCACAGGAAACCATTTGGCTTGTCACTCAGTGTAGTCACCCACAGGCTGAAGGAAATGGAATGAATGAAGGAAAGACAGAAGAGGGAGTGTAAAGTCACCCGTAGGCAGAAGGACAAGGAAGGAATGAAGGAAAGAAAGACCGAAGGGAATGGAAGGAAAGAAGGATGGAAAGGAAAGGACCGACACCCGAGAGCAGCACTACATATAGTGAGTGGATGGTGAGCGCCCCCACCAACCACAAACTATTTGTTAATATGCAAATATATGACACATGCCTACAGTTTGTCAGATGTTACAGCTGTTTTTATAGTGATTGGAAATTATTCATGTAGCCTAAAGTCCCATTCACATAGCGGGCTGTGACAGGCGGACTGTGTTCACACCTGACAGAGTCTGTCGGGCACGACTGCGATGTTGTCCGAACTGTGAGGAGTAGGTGGCCGGTGAGTAGGTAGTTGCCAGCGGCTGAGTGCGGTATGACAATGGCCAACACAGTTTGTGCGCAAAAAATAGCATTGTATAGAACAATAATGGCTGGACTAAAAAGAAAAGAAATAAAAAAACGGACAGTGTCTGGTTATTTCACTCAACAATGGGTAAGGACTGCCCGCTGGCTTGCCTGTCAAACTTGCCACAAATTGATACAGACTTCTCCCTCGCCACCGCCAGTCACTGTACGCTAGTGTGGACGGGGATTTACGTAGTATCATCATTGATGACGACTGATATCGTAAACAGAGTAGGGATAGGCCTATGTAGTTTTTTCCTTTATCACCAATAAAATAATATGAACAGTCTGACAGTAATGAGGGTCTCCGTGTGTCTCATTAATATCTATGACATCAATGTCAAATAAAGGTGGATTTACTTAACCCGTCATGTCCCGGGCTATTTCGCACCTCCGACACCCCCCAATCCTGAGGTATTTTCGAATTCTTTTTTTTTTTTTGGCTAAAACCTCCGCTTTTGGTGAGAAACATCGAAATTTCATAGAGAAATCGCTCACTTGAGGTTTAAAATACTCGATCCAGGTAGCAGTACCTTCTTACCTGACTGGGTTTTCTAACACACCGGCACCAAAGAAAACGAGTTTTATGGGAGGGTAACTATTTCACACCACTCATAAACGGTATTTATTTACTTGGTACGAATTTATATGTAGTACGAGAGTATATTGGTTTTCAAACAGTAATATAGGCATTATACGTTTAAGTACTTGGGTAGTGTGATGAGTAAGGATGGAGGTTTGGAGGGTGAAGTGCGTGAAAGGGTACAGCAGGGAAGAAAGGTTGCTGGTTCTTTGAAAGCAGTGATAAGAAACAGGGAAGTGAGCATGGAAGTGAAAAAGTTACTACATGACAGTATTGTGATACCAACTCTAACTTACGGAAGTGAAGCTTGGACGTTGTTGGAAGGACACAAGTCAAGAGTGAGAGCAGTGGAAATGAGTTATTTAAGAGGAGCCTGTGGAGTCACATGGAGAGACAGGCTGACAAATGAGGATATAAAGGAGCGTTGTGGTGTGGATGTGGATGTGATGGGAAGCGTTATGAGGAACACACTGAGGTGGTTTGGCCATGTGGAGAGAATGGAGGGTGAAAGACTGACGAAGAGAGTATATGTGAGTGAGGTGGAGGGGGGAAGAGGGAAGGGGAGGCCGAGGATGAGATGGAGGGATGGGGTGGAGAGGTATATGAGAGAGGGGGGTGTGAGTTGGGAGCAGGGCAGTGAGATGGCGGGGGACAGGGCGACTTGGAGGCGATTTGTTTGTGGCCACCCCAAACGGGATTAAGGCGTCTGGCAATAGATAGATAGATAGATAGTTTCACTCACTAACTCATCACCACACCTGACCTTCTTTTGCCACATTACCTGATCATCATTTCTGACTGTTTTTTCCTCTAATGCTATGTAAACTTTGTCCTCCACATTGTCATCAGTTGGGGAATCACTCTGGCCCTGAATGTCTTTATTGGCCAGGTCACTGGTAACAGGTGAATTGCTGAGACAATGGCGTGCAGGGGGGGGGGAGGTTATGTGGTGTAAGGCATTGTCCCTGCGTGGCATCTTGTAGAGAAATAGAGGAAGGTGTCCCGTGTATTCATATGAAAAATCACACGCGAAAATTGAAAATTGTGCAAATTAGGGACCTTGCAACTGCACGACGTACCAGTACGTCATCGGGACTGGCAAATGCAAAATGTTGCAACGTACCCATACATCGACGGGACGGGGTGGGTTAACACAGGTTTATGTTACCGTTTTCCATATGCCTTTTTTGGCTGTTGATTTTACACATTGCCAGTGGTTATTACTAATATTTAGGTTCATACTGAGCAACTGTGATATGACCCAAGCATTCCTTCACAAATCCTGGAGCCAATAATGGTGGAACAAAGTTGTAATGTCTGCAGTTTTCCAGTCTGAGGCCATGCATATTTCATCAACAATGCCATTAGTTACAGAAATCGCTGGTATTAAACACAAGCACACAACTTACAGTATCTGCAGTGTTTTGTTAATCTAAATAACCAAGTAGTGTTCACACTGTATGAATGTTCAGGATAAGCATATTTACAAGGATTGGAGTCAAGCAGGGCCTTTGCTAGACATTCACGACATAGGAGGCCTAGCTCAAAGTTCTGTAGAATCACAAGCAACGAAGGCACGAGTTCTAGGTGGGTCTGGGAGTATGCTCCCCAGAATTTTTTTTACTTTTTTATTCAGACTATCTCTGACAGCATTTCCTGCCATCAGAGGGCAATTGAACAAACAAACCAGTCTAAAATACAGCATTGCATTTTGTTTTACCAAAATAATTTGTAAACATTTCTTTGAATGTGTAATGGTGTGTACAGTAACGGAAGTAGTAGGCTAACTAGTGTCCGGTGTCATATAAAATCGTACAAACATTACAGTAATTATGGATACAGTATAGCTTAATTTTTATACAATTTTATTTCCTGATCAACACACACACAAACACACACACACACACACACACACACACACACACACACACTCGCTGCTCAGTGGTAACTTTCTCACTTGCCATCTGGTAGATAGGAGTTCGCGCCTCACTCAGGCGAAAAGTTTCACTGACCAAGTGGGCGGCTACTGTCCCCCTTGAGCAAGGGGATGGGTGTGTGCTTGTTTGAAGGTCACAGCCTTGCCCTTAGATAGGACTATATGAGCTCTCAGCTCCCTTCCGGGAGGATAAAAGCTGACGATCACGACCATCAAGTGATCGTGACTGACCCGGTGAATTACACACACACACAAACACGCACACACAGACACACACGCACACATGCACACACGCACGGACGCACGCACACACACACACACACACACACACACACACACACACACACACACACACACTCAGTTTCTGGGCTACACAAAAACGATTCAGGGTTAAAGCCCCGAAAGTCCACCCCTAACAACGGCCCTGGAGCCAAGACAGCTGTATAGGCGTCCATGTCAGACGGTCTCAGGTGCAGGATGTATAGGCTACTGACGAGCATCACGCGGAACCTGAAAAATATTTCAGTGCAACTAATCCAATAACGGAAATAAAATATGTAATGTTTATGAAAATCGAGGCAATACAACATGCATGCTGCAGCAGACAAGGGCAACCGTAGGCATGCGTTCCCCATAATTTTCTAACTTGTGTAGCATTGCCATCCACTATAAAAATACATACCAAAACACACACACACACACACATTATATATATACATATATATATATATATATATATATATATATATATATATATATATATATATATATATATATATATATATATATATATATATAGATAGATAGATAGATATAGATATAGATTATAGATAGATAGATAGATAGATATAGATATAGATAGATAGATAGGTAGATAGATAGGGAGGAAGGGGTGGTTCCTAATGTTAAAGAAGGGCAAAAAAAAGTTGTACAATCTTTCAAGATATTTTTGGACATTGAACCGACCCTGTATGTGGTGCATGTCACCCATTCCGTGCATGCTGACCCATCCCCATTAGTTCACGGTCACGTGTCCACCCCTGGCCACGTGAAAGATGTTTTGCTGATCGTATCTGGTGAAAGAAATAATAATGAGATATACAAGTTTTGTTCAAGGTATATGTTATATATGGTTATTAGGTTACATGATTATTACTGAGCTTATGGACTCAAATGCGAATAGTAACTGACACCTCTTAATTACAACTGACAGGAATGGCAGTGCCTTGGTTCAGGAAGGTTACATTATAATTACTTAGCTCAAAGAGTCAAATACGATTAGTAACTGAAACTTCTCAATCACAATTGACAGGAATGGCAGTGCCTTGATTCAGGAATGTGTGTGGTGTTAGTGAGGGATAGCCTACACGGAAAGAACAAGTATTGGAAGTGTGTTTTTTTGGTCCCTGTAATAATACAAGTTTTTTGGTCCCTCTAATAATACACCATCAGATGATTCATTTATATGGTAAATGGCTGAACATGGCAATACAGCAATGTGGTAGAAGGACACCTATAGTGAGGTGGAGAGGTTAGAATAGATGCTCTTACATGAGAGTGGTGTGCCATTGGATTTGCCTCTTCTGCAGAGGTCAGAGGACGGGGGGGGGGGAGGTTGTGTGTTACGGTCTGTCTGCCATTAAATCGCACGGGGATATGTTAACACTGACGTATAATGAGTATTGTAAAAGTACAGGTGGGGGAGGCGAGTCAGTCCAGTACAGTAGACGGTGATATGATATCCGTTGACCTTACATGTGTATGTAGAATGAAGCTGAGTTATTTTAGTGTACGGTTTTCAGTAATCCCGGGAGGTATGAATCCGCTCATTTTTCTACGGCTGTATAATCGTAATAACATTACAATCGTAAAACATCAATATATACTTAATATTAATTTTATTTAGTGGTAGGCATAGATTTTCTGTTAATCTCTCCTAAGCCTATTGCATTATGCTGTCATGGGCGTTAAATCTAGGTAAAGCAAGAGTACTACAGGTTAAGTCTGATTAGGCTGAGTAACTGTTATGTTCATCTCAGAGGGGTTGTGATCTCAAAGGAGCAGTATTAATACCATATAGTTACGTCCCCACCCCCCCCACAATGCCTCAGGTTCCAACAGCAGTAGTACAGTAAAGGAAGGACGTTGCCCAGTGAGTTGTCCTCCTATGATCAGCCTTAGGTGTACAGTACACAAGATCAGCTGAGGCGAAAATAAACACTGGCTCCTTAAAGTTCACTGTCTTTATTTTCCAAGTATTCCTACTTAATGCTTTTCACTTCACTGTTCTCACATGCACTGGAGCTATACACCCTTTACTAATCACAATTACACTTAATGCCTGACAACACTTCACAGTTAGTACACTTAATGCTTGCTAACACTTCACTATTTTCTCAAGTACCAATGATATACAAACTTTAATAACACGTCAATGTCTGCCACTGTTTTCACAAGTACCAAAAATTATACAATCTTCACTGACACTGCACTGCACTTCACTCAAACTGACTTGACACTCGACTGAACTCCAAACCGACTGACTAACTTACTAAACTTGTATTTTTTTTTTTTTTTTTTTTTCGATTTAATGGCTATCGGCCATAACGTTGGCCATTAAGCCAAAATGTCATACACTGAATAAACCAAAGTGTCATACACTGGACATATATACATAAACACACTTGTACATATAGGAACACACAATATCCAGACAGTCCACAGCACAGACGACAATCAGGAGCAGTAGAGCAGGAAGGCATGGGCAGCAAAAGTGACGGCTGGGACTAAACTGTGGAGGCAGCAGAGTCTGAGTCTGAGTTGGAACCTGCGGCAAGATGAGACTGCACGGCCCCGAGGGTGTAGGAAAGTATACGACACTCCTCGGGGTCGGTAACAACAGTCTTGAGGGACCCCCGGCGCAACTCGGTGAAGGAGAGTAACGCCTGCCGGTAGTCCCCCTTGGAAAACTCTTGCTCGCCAGACTCCACTGGTGCCGTGTCCTCATAGTGGAGCAGCTGGTTCTCCAGTATCTCGAGGCCAAGAGGGGGGAGGGAGGAAAAGTCTCCCCAAGAGAGTTGCCGGACCGAACTAGAGGACCTGGCACTCTTCGCTCCCTGGTCCGTTGATGATGGAGGCACAGCAGGAGTCACCTCCTCAGATACAGGTGCGTCAGAATCAGCCTCAGGTGGAGATGAGGATTCAGCATCCCCAACCTCCATGGGAACCTCAGGTACGGGCCGAGAGGCGGACTGGCGGGAGACAGCATGCCCCGACAGCTGAATCCTCGTCGGTGGAGTGGAAGGCTGCAGCTGCAGCACCCGCGGTACCAAGGAGGTGGGAGTCGAGAGGAGCTGACGGTGACGACGAAGAGGACGAGGACAAGGAGCTCCCCTCCCAGGCCTCCTCTGTGCCATGGGTGTGGAAGAAAAAGACTCTGGGATGGATATGGCAGGGAGCCCGTTGGCCTGGAAAATGACGGGCAGGCGCCGAGCAAAAACCGCCATATCTCCCCCCGAAAAGGCTTTAGCAACCTCCACACACATGGTGATGATAGTAGAGGCAGAGGAGGCAGGGAAGGAGGCAGGAACATCAAATGGTGGCCGCCGCCGCCGACGACGACGACGGGGGAGGGCATGGGGCGAGCCCCGAACTGCCTGGCCTGCAGGGCCGGTGACAAAGGCAGCTGTGGGGCCCTTAGCATCCTCCCGTATAACAAATTCTACCTCCTCACCAGCAGCTACAGACGGCACAGGGTGGGCAGGGTTTGGGGCCACGATGGAGGAGCGGTGAAGGAACACATCCCCCCGCGCATCCCGGCGTGTGATGAAGCCGTAGCCCTTCCGGACGTGGAACCACTTGACCTGCCCCACAACTTTGGCCGTCATGGTCCTCCTAGTGGATTCCTCAGCTGCTGGATCCTATCCGTCCTGCTGGAGTGAGAATCTCCACTCGAAGCAAGGGTGTGTGTCTTCTCAGGTCAGGAGCTGGAGCCCGTCTTCGGTTTTTTCAGCTGATTTTCTCAAAAACTTGTAATAATCTCTACCCCATCTTATATAAGCTTGCATTTAGAGTGTTATGTAAGACAACACTGGTATGTTTTGGGCTGTTTCCGAGTTGGCAACTGTTGCCCGTCTCTCGACGGGCAACAGTTGCCAACTCGGAAACAGCCCAAAACATGCCAGTGTTGTCTTACATAACACTCTAAATCATTTACCATACGAACTCAAATTACATAATTTAACAAGCAATCACTTAAATAAAACGTTATAAAGAAAAAGAGCACAAAAACTAATGCATAACTTACGAAATAACGAAGCTCTCAAACTAACTGGCAACTCTGACTCGTACCGATCCCGGAACTACTGTACACGAAACGCCGAGAAACTTCTCGAGCACCTAACTGGCAAATCTCGCTACTGTACTTAACAATATGTCTGTATGACTGGGTATGCGGTCCCCTTTGACATAATCGTATATATGGAAACAACACATCTGTATAAATTATACTCATCAAGTGTTGTTTCTTCTCCAACAGTGGCGCCTACCATGAGACGTAGAGCAAAAGGTCTTTTCATCAGTCCAGATGACGCGTTCCCAAAAGTCTGTTTGGTAGCTCACATATTGCTAGGCAAACCGTAGCCATCCCTAGTGGTGCTGGTCAGTCAGGAACTCCTTAGTTGCTGGGGTCCTGTGATGAACTCCTGTTGCGTTCAACCGTCGTCTGACAGTCCTCTTGCTGACACCAAGATGTAGAGCTGCCCTTATGGCTACGGCATTTGACTGGGGATCGGCTTCTGCTGCATGTAGAATAGCACGGTCCTGAGCTGGAGTGATGCGGCGTGGTGGTCGTCTGCGTGGCAAGTTTGCATACGTGTCAGTCTCCTCCGCCCTGCCAGACAATATTAGATTTGGAGTTCACAATGCTGGTGGTGTTATTTGACATGTCTCATATGTGTGGCAGTCTGTCTGTACCGACGGATATGTTAAAATTCAACAGAACATCATCCATACTCACCTTTGTATCCACCTGATGACAATTCCTGTAGAAATCTCCAGGTTGTCCGCTATGGCTCAGACAGACTGCCCATTTTCCCTCATACTGATAATGCAGCCTCGAAAACCAATTTCCCTCTCTCTTGCTGCTTGTCGTCTTGCCTCCATTCTTGATCGAGCGTGACTGAGTTATCTTGAAGGGGCCACCTGTCAACACCTCGGTTGATGGGAGCCAACCTGACAGCTGTGTAACTAATGTGAAAACCTATGGTATTACTGTTTTTCTAACTGTTTTAGAGGATCACGAGTGGCTTCCAGGTTTAACAGAGCTGCCAACATGCCACTAGCCCAGTCCCTAACATCAAATGACCATTGCCCTGTTCACGGAGAGCAAATACTGAGCCACACATCTCAGTGGTGTCCGAACATAAAGCTGTTGCCCTGGCTGAGTAACGGTGTATATTGCAATCCATTAAACAAGGCAGGTGGTGAACGACTGTCATTGATGCATAAACATGTGACTGGCTGTTCATAGTGTAGCAGTCATTACGGTCATCTCCCCTCCCCGTCACTATGCATGTACGAGTGCACGTAGTTGTCAGATGAGGGAGGGCCGGACAGTGAACTGGATACTGAGGTTATGAATCAGATTGCTTAACAGTTACACGTCCCTCATACCATGATTTACTCTATCAGTATTGGGTTAACAGTAATCCGACATAAAGATCATGACTGATATTCAACTGATAGGGCAACTCTCTACCCACATATGAGCCCACCGTGGATTCGCCACCTATGTTCTGGGACCCAGTCCATTCCCCCCCCCCAGTAAATCACGTTATCGTTTACATTGGTGTTATGCATATATTAACGAGAACCATAGGCACCAACCACTACGGTTAACTGTTATGTATTGAGGCAAGAGAAAATTCCTCCCTCCCCTTCCTCTGCTATCGATATCACACTCGTCATCAACGATGTTCCTACGTAAACGTAACAAGAATAGCTCCTAGTCGCCATGACAACAGGTGTGAGATAGACAGTCTAGGAATGTTTTATGTATCACCATGTGATGACACAGTCATCACCATACAATAATAATGCACGGTTTGTGTCATGTGCCACCCCATGGGGAGTAGGTCGTCCTATAGACGATATAACAAAACATGGCGGTAGACTGCATAACGTGCCAAAGTATGCGTAACTTGTAACGGCCTGACTCAAATCCCATACAGTAATCAACGTTAAACTACAGCTGAATTAGCATCATGTCACCAGGGCATCATTTATACATCCCATCCTAGCTTCCTGCCACCGTCCACCCTCCCCTACCCCATCACTCGTCTCCTGTAGAGCCCCCCCCCCACTAGCCAGACCACTATTGCCCCCTCCTCACTCAGCACTCTCCTCTCTCCTAGGCGCCCCACCCTGCCTCCTCCTGTAATGCCACCTCTTATGCAATTGCGTCGATTGAAGAGGTTTACCTTTTTTAGGTTCACGGGTTTGGCGGAGGGGGTCATGGTCATTTTGTAATTATTATGATTGGTGAGGGAATGCAGATAATGCTATAATGGCTTATATGCTGGCCGTCGGTAAATGTTGTATGAATCATGATGTTTGTCGGAAGTCACACTTATGAAACCTGTGTATTTCAATTGAATATAATAGGAATATGTAGGCCTATGGTGTGAAATAATTTTATTACCATATTCACAAAACGTTTGTATTTTCAGTATATTGTTAGGCAGAACATCGTTTATATACCACCAATAACTGCGCACAGTGGCAGTGATCACCACGTTCTATTCGTCCTAGTGACTGAACGAAACCTGGTGGAGTTTCATACCTAACAGTGTTACCAGATGCCAACAGCATCACACCACCTCGCTGGCAGAAGGGGTATTTCTGTTTGATATGTCTGCAGCTGTACATCGGAGGAAAGTTCCGTGTTATACACTCGCTCACCACTTCGAAACAGTAAATGTGAGACAAGTAGTAGCGATGCAGTAGCCAACATTCATCTATCTGGTAACTGCGTGAGACAGATGGGGATGGAAGAGGGAGGGGTAGGAACTATCAGCTCCCCCAGCTTTCCTCTTCCCTTAACCTCTCCCCTCCCACAGTGGTACCAGACATTTGAGTGTCCGGCTACTGCTTCGCTAGGTGTTGTCTCACTCATGAACGTCCGAACTGGCAGGCAGGTGTAAAAGACGGAACTTTTCTCTGATGTACATTAAAATCACCCAAAGATATTGTACACATTCATAGAGAAATGTACGGAAAGTACAACCTCGGATACTCTTAACTGGCTCTAGAAAATGTGCAGGGAACCGTTTTTAGATAATTTTTCGAAGATGATATCTGATAAACAATAAATCATGAACCTTCTCATCCGCATTTCATTAAGAAAATACGCGGGGGTAACTAGAGAGAAATAAGTAGCTTCGGACATGGAGAGCTGGCCAGGGAGATTGTGAATTATCTACAAACAGGTCATTGCAAAGTGTTTTAACGCAAAATCTGTTTGACAGGATGTGGCCAATCTGTTGCAGTCCCTTGTCCAAGGAAAATATCAAGAGTATAACAGACCAGATATTATTTTGGGCAAAGTTTTTGAAGGTAGCAATTCCAGTGCAACCGGACACACCCAGGTTCATTTAGCAGAATGACTCTCTTCTGTTCCATGACAATACACTTTCTTCAGATATTTTGAGGGAAGTAACGCACAGCAAACATTATTCACTACTGTTTCTTACATTAACCTGATATATAAGGCTTACCTCTGCTAAATATGAAAAAGAAAAAAGAAACTTCAACTGCAATGCACATCTCTCAGAAAACGTCAAGGAATGCAACAACTAATGTGTACCTACGAACAGACTGCAAGTATTGGTTAGGTTTTTAAGGTGACTAAACGGCCACGCAAAGGAAAGGGAAATCACATTAAACCTTTTACTGCAAAAAGCTTTATCGGTATAATATCTGGCGAAACAATAGAAATGTGTAAAAGTATAATGGAGAAGACAGAAAAACAAAAAGTTTTTGACATTAACCCGCCCCATCCCGACGTTTTCTGGGCAGTGGTACGCCCTAGTCCTGACATTTTTGGACCTTTTTTTTTTTTTTGGCTCAAACATCCGCTTTTGGTGAGAAACATCGAAAATTCATAGAGAAATCGCTCACCTGAGGTTTAAAATACTCGATCCACGTAGGAGACATCCTTAACTTACAGGGTTTTCTATCAGGCTGGCTGCAAAGAAAACGAGTTCTATGGGAGGATAACTATTCTACACCACTCATAAACGGTATTTATTTATTTATTTGGTACGAATTTATATGTAGTACGAGAGTATATTGGTTTTCAAACGGTAATATAGGCATTATAAGCACTAACTCATCACCATTCCTGACATTTTTTTGCCACATTACCTGATCATCATTTCTGACTGTTTCTTCCTCTAATGTTTGTCCTCCACATTGTCATCGATTGGGGAATCACTCTGGCCCTGAATTTCGTACCGTAGCATGACATGGCTTTAATGGCCAGGTCACTGATAACAGGTGAATTGCTGAGAAGAGGTCATGCAGGGGGGGGAGGAGGTCATGCTGGGTAAGGCATTGTCCTTGCCTGGCATCTTGTAGAGGAAGGTGTCCCGTGTATACGTGCCAAAAATCACTCGCGAAAATTGAAAATTGTGCAAATTAGGGACCTTGAAATGTTGCCGCGTTATTTCTCTGGGATATGAGTGCACATCATGTAAGGACGTGAATTCACGTCTCCGGGACAGGGCGGGTTAACTCGACAACGTTCTATAAGATGAAAATAATCTTTTTTCCAAGGCAATGCGTTTTTTTTCATTTTTTTTTTTTTTAGTAAGAGAAACATGAGAAATCACTTCGAATACATGAGACAATATGCAAGAGAACATCCTGCATACATTGTACAGCACATTTTGCCACAACAACCACAATCAGTCATGTCCACTCAAGTGTCGTAAACCTTATGTTGGTATCTGCTTTCTCTGGTTCAAGTAACGAAAACTGTCAAAATAATGTCCAAGAGCAAGAATGTTATACTCGTATTGTCAAGTTTTCCATAGCAACTGAACTGGGAAGTCCATTAAGCAAGAAATCACTTATTCCTACTGTTCCAGTGACACCCCCTTTGGAAAATATTCGGACAAGCAAAAGACGCTTCCAAGAGACTGGATGTGCTGAGTTGACTCCATGACATAACTTACCCTCGTACAACTGTTGACTTTGTACAGAGGACTCATTCACCCCATTGTGGAGTACAGCTCTCATGTGTGGGGGGAATGGAAGGCTCTTTATAAAAGATTCTTTTAAACATGGTGGAGCCTAAGGCATCCCATATCATCTGCTTACCTCCTCTTATTGACTCCCTTCAACCTCTGACATCTCTTCTGTTGTTATTGTTGCTTATCTCTGGCCTGTCTGACTGAGCATACCCATCAACCACAGATAAGCAATTGCTTCAGTACAGTACATACATCATACACTGTGTATGGGTCCAGTGTCCCCTTACAGGAGACATCAACTTACCAGGCTCCGGCGAGGGTGAGGTGCAGGGAAATGTGTGAAAGCTTAGCTCCCGGATGGAAGCCACAGCTGCTCCACTCAGCGTGCACAGCACCACCATATAAGGCTCCTCGTCAGTGCCACTTTTTATCTCTCTAACCGTCTAATGCAAGAGCAAGAGTTACCTGCTACTCTCATTCTTTCTTGCATGTATCAGGTCATCTTTTGGAACTGTCTTTCATAGTCTGAATTTCCCCCTGATTATGACCTCCAGTCATTTAAATGCAATGTACTCAGACATCTCGAAATTAACTGATCTATAGTTTGAGTTTTTTTTTTTTTTTTTTTAGTTTTCTTGAAAAGAATAACTTCATTGGAATCTAGACTTTGTCTTGATATGAACAAAATGAATAAAAAAAGTTTCAGACACGCAAGAACTGGCACGTGAAACTGAGCTTGCAAATAGTCACTGGGCTGTATGTATTCGGTTTTGGTTTTGTCTGCTTTTTACAGCCATATGTCATTCCTGATGCTAACCCTCCCCATTTATCTGGGCCTGGGACTGGCACCAAGTTGGGTGTCTTGTCCCCTCAGTGGCTTTGGGGAGTGTTTTTTAATCTGGCTGCTGTTAATAGGTCCTTGTATTATGGCCTCACCTACTATCCATTTCAGAGGCGGAGTTGCGCTGTTTTTCGCAAATATCTCTTAAGCGAATCGTTGGATCAGTATGATATTTCAACACAGTACTTTTGACATTCGGGCCTAATTTATGACCCTTAAACCATACTGCTACATATGTTACATTAGGAGTTTACTGAAGGATATTAAGCCTAATCCAGTCATCAAATCTAAGGTGTTATACAAAATCGGACGAGTGCGACTGTGTGGGGTAGCTCCTCCACTAACACCCTGAACAACCCTCTGACCATTCCTTCCCTACCCCCCAATATCGCGTTCACCCCCTCCCCGTTTCCCTCTTCACTCCCAGTCACACCATCCCTCTCCCATCTTTGCACTTCCGTTTTCTTTTTTCATTCTAATTGCATACATAATATTTGAATATGACAGTATGTATATACTTATCATACATTAGTAATATTATTTAACACAGTTACCTACTGCTGTGTGTGGCCATGAAAACCAGAGTGGGTCAAACGATCATAAAATCATTGGCTAAATACGTTGTTATGGCCGTATCATTACCGATGTATCTACGGTTACCAAAAATATGAAGTCAGTTTTGGCATAGCTTCTATTACATGTACGTAATCATCCTGATGTACAGTACTTTCTACGCGAAATACGACTTGCATCCATTGCAAATAATCATATCAATACGTCTACAACTACATAACATTCTTACATTATAATACAGTGCTGGGATAATGAGGGAGGGACACAAGAGTGATGAAGGAGGCGAGGAGCTCGGGGAGAATAGGAGGGATAACGAGGACGAGAAGGGGGAGAAGTAGGGGTAGTTAAGGAATAGTTTGGGAGGGTGTTGGGGGGGCAACACTTTCCTTCGAATGCGTCAGCATGACTAGTCGACTTTGTTATTTTTCACGAGTAAACTCCTCACATAACATAAATAGCAATATGGTTTAAGGGTCATAAATTAGGCCCGGATGTCAAAAGTAGTGTGTTGAAATACCATACTGATCCAACGATTCGTTTAGGAGATATTTGCGATAAACAGCGCAACTCCGCCTCTGAAATGGATAGTAGGCGAAACAGTACTGAAGCCCGCTCACCACTGCAAGGCAGCACTCCACATGTACGCTCGTCTTCATCCCCGAAAAGCTCCCACCACATTTTATGGCTGGGGCTGAAGTGGCCCGGCAGACCTCGTCGTCTCCACTTCCAAAAGGCCACCAACACATTTTATGGCAGGCGTTTTGGCTCAAGGGGGTCTCAGGAGAGCTGGGAGGTTGAAGTGTCCTTGCCATCCTCGTCTGCACCCTCCTCGTCCCCACCCCCCCTTACCCCCGTAGGGCCACCACGTCCAACGGCTGGGGCTCCGACTCAAGAGGGTTTTAAAGAACCTTCATGAATGGTTAAAATGATAAGTATCTCAAAATGATGATTATTCAGTGCTCTCTCAAAACAGTTTAATAATAAAATCGGCATTTTACTATCACTTACGGCTGGGGCTTTGCCACAAGAGGGCCTCGAGAGATGTGGGGGAATGCCCTTAATCTGATTGCTGCTACTACACCCCTCCAGCATGGATACACCTAATTAGTCCGGCCCCACTAGATCGAAGCAGCACGCAAGCCTGCTCACCATTCCAAGGTAGCAGCCCACGAGCAGAACGTTACATGACAACTGGTACAGGAAAATGTGGAGTGGAACAGGCAAAATATTCTAGTTTCCTTATGCAATTTCAGAATACATGTTGATTAAAGAATAACAAATAATAATAATAGTAATAATCATCATCATCATCATCATCATCATCATCATCTGGACCTCCTTTCCCACTCTAGGGCAGGGTGAGGAGTAGCAACATCCAGACCGCCCAAGTTTGCCCACTCTAATGGGCCACGCTTCTATTCACTCATCATTCAAGACCCCGGAATCCTGGCTCTATCTGACAGCCATAAACTCTCACCATATTCTGTAGCTTCACATAAACGTATCCGATGGAGTCAATCTGAACGCTGTCACGTTAAAAAGGGGTGCCAAATCCCTGATCATGCATTTCTCACAACGTTCATCCAGCCAGCTCGATCTCTTGTCAGTTCCCTTAGCCTCAACTACTGCCATATCTTTCTTCCTCACACATTCATTCACCAAACCCCTCCACCTTCTCCTTGGCCTACCTCGCCTCCTCCCTCCTTCAAATTCGCTCAGATATACATTTTTCACCAGTCTTTTGTTATTACCCACTCAGTTATAATAATCATCATCATCATCATCATCATCATCATCATCATCATCATCGTAATAGTTTGCAATTCACATCTTTAAAAAAAATCAGAGACAGGAAGAACAAAAATGAAGGCTTGGTATACATGTGAACTGGGGTGATAAAACATTGAAGAGATCATTTGTTAATATTTCACTTTCCGAACCCAACTACTCTCGTTTATTTAAAGCTGGCCTTAAATTAACCTATTCCCGTCTGAATGCTGAGTTGTCACAAAAGATTAACGAGATAATATGATGCTTGCCACGAAGAGTTAACTTGTAAGAACTATAGATCCAACTACGTCCACTTAACCCTGCATCTGCGTTGGGCTGGTGTTGGAGAGGGGCTCCTTCATGTAGTAGCATTGATTTAACCAGCCGGTTCAGCTGCCTGGGTATGCAAATGTCTCTAAGCTACTTCCCTATCTCCCGGAATGTAGACGGTGGACAGTAGGAGAGGGGATATTGAAACCTGCAGTCCGCCGGCTTCCTGGCATTGCAATTAGCCTACTACTGATATTGCTGTGGTGAGTTCTCCTCGGTTTAGTGAGGTCATCTGCTACTGTTTGTAATAAAATGCACGGTTCTTAATATATCGACAAACAGTTTAGCATTTAAGCTCCTGTGACTCATACTTAGCTGAATAAAATCGTGCGACATTAGCTGACATACAGTACTAGAGAAGGCTTCACCATGAGGGTCACAGTCTGGGTAGCAGTAGCAATAGGCTAGTTGTTGCCCCAGGTTCATTTGAATGTGAACCCACTGGACAGCAGGGTGACGCTGATCCTCTCCTGCAGCCCACCATTCTCCTTTCAGGATATAGGAAGGGAGGTGATTGATGTTTATATGAACGGACAACTGAACCACCAGGCTACATCGGTGCCCCCACGTGATGGCGTCCCCCTCCAGCACTCGTAATTCAGGGATTATAGGGAAGTTTATTGAAAAATATATATTCTGTTCGTTGCTCAAGGTATTTTAGGCAGTATATCTGTAACTGACAGCTTTGGCTTCCTGAGAACTGGAAGAGGAAATTGTGTAAGTATTCAGTTTCTTAAGTAACTATCAGCGTCATCGACTTAAGTAGAAATTACTCATCCCTGCTGCTGCAATACACACTTTTAGGAAACTATGTGCCTGAGAGAGAGAGAGAGAGAGAGAGAGAGAGAGAGAGAGAGAGAGAGAGAGAGAGAGAGAGAAAGCTGCTAGAGAATATTTGCAGGCTTAACGTTCACAACTACTTAACACAAAAGAAAGAGAAGATACCTGTCACAGGAAATCTCAGTGTTACATTTCGTTCTGGCCTGAAAATGTTTGAGAAACGGTTCAGAAATGCTGGGCGAAAATATGCAGACGAACCAAAGCTATCAGGAAAGCCATGAAAATAACAGGAAAATAACAAAGCATTTCTGGTTCTATCTCCTCCCTTCGTTACATTCAACAATATATGGGAAAATATTGAGAAGCAAGAGGCAAAATAAAATAAATAAATAAATAAATATCTCCAGGCGATAAGATTTGGCTTGGCAAAATGAATATCCGTAAAATCGACAGATATTGCATTCAGATCAATGTCAGTTACAAGATAAAGTTCTTGCTGCTGCAGTTAGCTTCGGGAAATATTTGGAGGAATCGACAGTGCAAAGGACAGCTTCGGACAGACGAGAACTGACGTCATAAAATGTGGCTCTGAACAGTGTACTTGTGATCATTTTCGAACAGCAATCAGACAACCAAAAGTCAAAAATCCGTTGTGTTGCAGTTCAGCTTAAAAAAATATTGCAGGAAATCTACAGCTCAAAGGACAGTACCTAATATACGAAGACTGGCATCAGAAAATGCGCAGGCCACCAGTGAAGTGATATTGGGCATTTTGCCAAAGTAACCCGAGACAGCCCAACGTATGTACCCCAACCCAGCCGTACGTTGCCCATCCAAGTCGCCTTGTTCTGCGATGAACATTGTCATTCTGGCCAGAATTAGTCATGAAATACTGAGATGCATAGGTATCCAATTGTGTTGGCTTTGTCTTGTGCATAATTTATGTTGCTCACGCATATTATGATTATGTTGGTGCAACAGCAAGTGAATATCTGAGTCGGTCATGTTGCCTACCATAATCTATCCAGGACAGTTTGGAAGATCACATGTGGTCAGTTCGTCTGGTGTAGTCAGATTTAAATACGTAAATCGTCCAATTAGTAAAGAGCATTTGACTTTTCTTATCGTTTTTAGTCTGGGATCTTTCCCTAGTTGAATACAACTCTCTGGTGCCTACCACAGTAAAAACGAAAAGCATTTTATCTCGGCCAGTGGCAGCGTGGTTATAACTCTTCCCAGTCTGAGTCAAGGGAAAGAGAATGAGAGGTAAGTTCACCGCCCCCGGCTCGCACAAAGGCTGTGACGTCAAGGATAATAGAGAGAGAGAGAATGGGAGCGTGAAAGAAACAAATGTATTGGTATACCAATGTAAACTGGCGATTTCTGGATCATTTGGTATGTGTTAGGTGTTGCTATACTCTCAACCATGATCTCTGTCAATATTTTCAGTTGTTTTTCTCATAATCACCTAGCTTACTGACACCTGTGACGTCGGATCTGTGTTTGTATGACCCTGTATACAACATTCCTATATTCAATGAAAACAGATAGTTCTTCTTGAAGACATATTTTATAATATCCAAAAACATAGCATTAACGTTTTCGTTGCTCTGCATGCAGTTTAGGATGCAAGAAAAGGTAATCCATATACAGCAGGCCGGGGTGCTCATATCACAGGCCAAATAGATGAGTGACTGGCCCGAGTCCCAACTGCGAGGCTGAGACCCTCAGTCTGGATTATCTGAGACGTCATGCGCAGACCAAGACACGTTTTTGCTCCCCCCCCCCCACCGGGTGTGAAACTGCCTTATATTCTCTTTACCCTGGTTTGAGTGTTGGAGTCATCACGGAAGATGGACAGCTCTCATAGAGTTTTTGCATTAAGCTCTTTCTTTTAGCATTAATATATATATATATATATATATATATATATATATAAGAAAAGGAAAGTCTCTGTACCAGCACCCACTTATTAAGGAATGTTACTTGGTTGTTATTTATATGGGCTTAATACATGTCACTTGCTCCTTCGTTGCTAATTACAATAGCTATTAGTACACCTCCACTGAGGATGGCAAGGCTGAATTTTACATCAGTCGGGCACAATACCTAAATATTGTTGATACCAATGAATACCCTGAGGAAACCTTCCGGTTTCTATATAGTTTCACACATTGTATTTGCACTGAAGAAACTTCCAGACATATTCCTATCTATCTATCTATTGCCAGACGCCTCAGACCCGTTTGGGGTGGCCACAAACAAATCGCCTCCAAGTCGCCCTGTCCCCCGCCATTTCACTGCCCTGCTCCCAACTCACACCCCCCTCTCTCATATATTCCGCTTAGATAATATTTCTCTTATACAGGGATACACTTTTATAAATCAATTCGTACATTTGGAGACCTTTAGAATACCTGAATTTGGAATATCAGACACCGAGTTATACCCTTGTTTACTGGGAAATGGGTAGGATTTTTGGCATTTTTTGGTGTTGTGTACTGAATTTTACACTTAAATTTTCTCATTTCTTATATTTATTATTGTAACCCCTTCATCCAGAGGACGTATTATTTATATTCTCACTGGTACCAGACGATATTACTGTATTCAGCTTCGGAGAATACAGTAATAGTTATTGTTGTTGTTCAACACCAGTCTGTCTGGCTGAGCAGACCCATCAACCTACTATATGTTTCCTTACGGCTGACAGCGCCCTGCCACAGTGAGACTCGGGAAATAATTTGGAGGTTGGGCTCCTGGGTGGACGCCGCTATTTGAGTCTGTCTACCGTGTTTACCGGGGCACCACAGCAGGTTCCACTTTACCCCCGCAATTTTGGTTATATGGTTGCCACCCAGCGTTGTAAATGGTTTCCTGAGCCACAGGAAACCATTAAACTTGTCACTCTGTGTAGAGCCACCTGAAGTGGAAAGAATAAATTGTAACAGACAGAATGAGAAACGGGAAGGAAGAAGTAGGCAGCACTACATCAAGAGAGTGGATAGCAGTGTCCACCAGCTATCACCACACTGTAATAACAAAGGGGTTAACGATATCTTAAAATATAACTCCCTTAGTTAGAAAATCTATCCTGAGTTTGATTAGATAAAGACTAAACGTCAGCAAAGCGAAGGTATTAATATCAACACAGTTTGCAAGGGAATATAAACGTACTGTATGTAGAAAAAACTGTTAGGGAATGGTGACGAATGATAACGATGAAATTTGTATAAATCAGGGTAAGGAGAAATAGATTTCTCTCTCTCTCTCTCTCTCTCTCTCTCTCTCTCTCTCTCTCTCTCTCTCTCTCTCTCTCTCTCTCTCTCTCTCTCTCCACACTTTTTTCACCAAGGCTCAACACAATATCCATCGCCCTGACTCACTGATTCACACCTTGTTCATCCTCCCGTATAAGAAAGACAATCCACATCTCCACACAGCCAGTGACACAGGTGGTACGATAGCCTCAGACACCAGAGACGCTTAGAATGATACCCAAAGAAATCTAGAATGAAACACAATGGCAATAAGAATTAAACCCACCAGGAATGAAACACAGACACTCAGAACAAAGCCCAACGACAGTCAGAATGTACAGTACACGAGAGTCAGAATGAAACCAATAAAAGCCATTAATGAAACCAAGACATACGTATCCTCATAATGCACAATATGCTCGTTCTTGCAATTGCCTGAAATATAGAAATCCGATCGTGAATATAAAGTAGTTTGGAAAACTGCTAATATAACTTGAAAGGCATGGAGGTATACATAAATAGCGCTCCACTAGAAACTCACCAGGCCGTATCTTAGGTGCTGTAAGGACAGCTCAGTCTGCTGGTGTGGGCAATGGGAGTAGGAAATGTTTAAATGATACAGGATATACATCCATATTATTAAATGAACCATCCCCGCTACACCCGGGTAACCAACCAGTGTAATTGAAGGGGACCCTATATGGACTATCCTGTACTGCAGTGAGAGCAAGATATCAGATATCCTATCAGCCTTCAGAGACTATGTAAATTGTGTGTTGCATGAAGTTAATAATATTCTCTAGAATGCTGCAAAGTTTAAATGAACTTTTAGCAAATGAGCGGGAATTCTGGAAGTTGAACAAGCAGATTAACCTTGCCTGAATATATCTGGGCTAGCATCTAAGCCTTTTTACCCGTGAAAACTGCAGCCGTGTTTAGTGGTGTTTGTGTAAAAGTGAAAGTAGCTGAAGTCTTACACGACACACTTTAGAGTATACAACAAGTGAAATCTGTTTCCATTTACACTTTATAAAAATGTTTGGCGAGTGTTTTTGTAACAACGACATTACTTAGTTCTGAATGCCTTGGCTTATAGATGGATATTTCACCCAGTCTGCACTATTCGGATACTTGAACCTGAACAAAACATTCGCTTTTAGTTTATGTCTTGAAAACCTTACATAACTGCATCCCTTGCTCCAGTCCATAAAGAACTGCATTCCATAACACTTTATAGATGCCTGATCTGACATGTTAAATGTAAGTTAAATAGGATAATACACACACACACACACACACACACACACACACACACACACACACACACACACACACCATCATCATCATCATCATCATCATCATCATCAACAACAACACGAAGATTATGATCAAAAGGAAAAAGCAGAACTACCTAATCCCCGTTGAATATCACACCAAACCAGTTCGTATCTAACCGTTTTACCAGACTGCATGAGCCAAATAAACGCAATCATCTTTCTTGATCAAATGCATGTCCTTCCCTTCCTCTTGGCCGATCCAGCCATAGACACAGTATCATTTTACTTACAGCGATTTGTCCTTTAACAACCAGCTTTAAGTAGCAAGAATTTAAATATATAAAACAATTAATGGCGTAAGAATATTCACAGTACAGAAATACCTCTCTGTCCTCACTCGCATATCAGTATATCCCGGCCATCCCAACAACGTTCTCTGCTGCCCGTGCCTGCTGTCCTATGTGTGCCAAGGTTTATTCCCTCTCTCGTTCCCTCTCCTTCACATCACACAATTACCTGGAGGGCAAGAGCTGGACCAACCACCACCAGTATTTTTTTTCTAACTACTATGCGGTAGTTCATCCACCTTATCTCTCACATGCACGGGACAACTCTCATACACTTCCAGCTAACGTTATAACTTGACAGCCGGACTGCCCGTTTTTTTTTTTTTTTTTTTTTTTTTTTTTTAATGTGTTCGACTTTGGGCATAGGCTTCACAGCCTGGTCCCAAGGCCCAGTAGTCCTCCTACAAATCATACACCTCTACATGTCACCACTTCGGCGCTAACACCCACCGTCCAAACTGAATACATGCTAGGGCTGTCTCATACAGGACTGGTGTATTGGTATTAGCGGGAGTATTTTTACGACATGTCGGCGGGTCTTCTGGTAGATCGGTAAAGTCTGCCTGTTATGAAATTCAAATCCTTAAACTGCTCCCTGCCCCAACGGGGATTTGAACCTGGGTTATATCCGTGCCACCGCCTAAAAACTGTATCCACAAAAACCAAGTAAAAGAAATAACTATTATGTGAAGTAAACAAATGCTGGTAAGGAGAACGTAACTTCTGTCAGTAACGAAAACAGAGTAAAACTGACGTCACCCTGCTGAAAAGCCCGACATTCATTCCAGTTGTACTTTTAGGACAAACTGTTTATTTTGTCTTCATCCTTGCTCTGCCTTCCACAATCCTATGTGAATTTTATATCCAGAGTACACAGTAACTCGATGTCTTCCCCTCTCCCTGTATAGCCCACAGTACGTATTATTTTTAACAACTACAAGTTTAATCGAATCCTTTATTTTCAAGCCCCAGTTTCCCACTGTCACCATGTTGTAAATCTTGTATACCTGTCCTTAGCGTGACGTGGTAGGTTTTAATCTTCCTTTCTCCAGATAATATATTCGAACAGGGCAAGTCAGGTATGGTCTTCATTTTCTTCTCTGATGCAATAGACCTGTCTTAAATTTATTAATACTGTCTGAAGGTAATAAAAATAAGTCCTTCCGTACAATGATACCTTTCATGTTTTGTTCCTGCTATATTCAAACTGTTAGGTTAAACTCTGGATACCTTCTCCGACTGGAGGACTGAAACCTTTCAGCAATAAAGATCTGCATTATACTGAGTAAAATTGCCTGGCGTTAGTAAGACGTTAAAAACGAAAGACCTCGTCTTCAGTAGGTTAATCAATGAAAATTTGTCCGTAACCTATTATATCAGGTAACATATTATAATTCTGTCTTCTCTTTCCTTCAGGATTACTTTATTCAGTGTATGAAGGATGTGGTTTACTCGAAGGGTTTATGAAGACTGTATTTAATTCCTTCAGCTTTAAACCTTCATCATAAAAGTAAGCCTCGCTGACTGCAATGTTGCTGGCCTGTTAACGTCAGGGTTCGAATCAGAGTGTTAAGCTGCCATCACTCGATTTAGGTGTCCATGCACCCTATGTGGGTTAGTGTGGAAAATGAGTACCTAATATAACGCCTGGGGAGGTAGCTGTGGTAGCCTGGACGACGCAGTGGCCTTGTATGCAGGGATGATGGGTGAATAACCTCCCACAGGCACAGAGGCTTAGTTACGGAGATGAGCACAGCAACTAAGCGCCTCATGGCGTCTGCTCCACTTTCACCTTTACCACTAAGATAATTATAATCGTCTGCCGATACTCTGTCGGCAGACGATTAAGGCGTTATCGTGGTGAAGTGCTCAACGACACACTCTTCAAAGTTAACCTTACCTACTTGCCTAACACTAGCACCTGTCCTTGATTAATACTAAGGATAACAACATTTCAGAGAGAGAGAGAGTTACGCGCATTCAATCTCTGGAAAAAAATAATGGTTTCATTTACTAATGGTAATATAAATTTTGGAGGGATGGAGTGGAGTGGTATGTGAGAGAGTGGGGTGTAAGATGGGAGGAAGGCAGTGAAGTGGCATTGGACAGGGCGTCTTGGAGGCGATTTGTTTGTGGCCACCCCTTACGGGATTGAGGCGTCTGGTAATAGATAAAAATAGAAAATTATGATACCTAATGACAGCCTTCTGAGCTTAGAAAAATCCTGGTGTATTGATTAAATTATAAAACTTCGCCCTTTCCTGTGGATATGATTAGGTGTAAAGTTCCAGCTGACATAGAGGCATGATTTGTAATGAGAGAAGCCTTGCCAATCACAAAGCTAAATTACACAACTAAACCATTTGCTGGTTTTGGGCTACAAGGAAAATATAATGCCCAAATTGCTAAATTTCATGTTCTCAAGAAAAATCACAGTCAAAATAGATAAAATATTGTGTGAAAATACCATTCATATTATATATACCAAGTACATGCTGAACATTGATATTTTTCAGTATGCTGTAAATAAGGAAAATATAAGAATTTTTTAAAGCACCTAAAAGATAGACGGTCTTCAATATCGTACTTTCCTTACATACCTGTAAGGCAAAATATTACCATTGATCAGCAAATACTTGATATAAAAATAAAACCATTTTCACACGATATTTGTCTATTTTAAAAGCAATTTGTACTAATACGGCGAAAATTATTACTATTTATATTTTCATCTTCCTGGTAGCCCAACACTCGTAAGTGGTCGGTTGGCTGTTACCATTTTTAACACACTCTTGAGTAGAAATGAGTGAAGTTGGTGGAGAAGAGTGGGCACGACAGGGGGAAGTTTTCACTGTGTATATGGCCATTGTTGAATATATGGTAACAAAATCAACTAGTCTGAAAGAATCATTAGCTCCATTGCCATAATCTGTTCTTCTTGCCATCTTTTTATATAACCATGAACTCTGAGATATCCAATGTAATTCTATCCCTCAATCCTCGTATATGATAAGAAATGAGAGAAGCCCCAGAAACGGAGGGAGTCTGTGGTGGAAGATATAGAGACTGGAAAAAAGGAGCAGCGTTGAATCACAAAGGAACGAAAGTGAAGTATAACTGTTCCCTTGCACAAAGGATAACGGAAAAGAGAAGTGTGTGGCAATCGCAGGGTTATTTGTCTTATCAGCGTAATAGGAAAAGTGTATGATAGGATACTTAACGATTGCCTGGGTAAGGACCATGGAATTAGTTGAAGAAGAATAAGATTTGGAGAAGGGAAGAGGCTGGGTAAATCAGATATTCATTGTCATAGTGGAAAAGCATCTAGGGAAGGGAAAGACGAATATTCCCTTCATGGATCGGGAGAAAGTATATGACGGAGTGGACACACAAGGAATGTGGAGGGTACTAAAAGTTATGGAGTAGATGCTGTGCATGTGGATAATGAATTCAGTGAACTCTTTGACCTGGGTGTTACATTGAAGCAGAGGTGTTTGTCATGTCATCGTGGCTGGTCAATTTCCATATGTATGGAGTAATAAAAGAGATACTAGGTACGGCAGTGGATACTGGAGCGTCTCTAATGAGGAAAGATAAGGTGTGGAAACTTCTGTGCTATTGGCTGCCAACAATACTGCATTGTTAAGTGAAGATCATGTGAACTGCAAGGCGTGGTGAATGCATCTGGGAATGAATGTAGGAAACCGAGTCTAAAACTGAATGTAGATAGGAATAAAGTTATGGTCTATGTGTGAAGTAAAGTCACAAGATGCACAATGAAATTAACGGTGAGGAAATGGAGAATGTGAGTACAGTACATTCAAGCACTTAGTAGTGTGATGAATAAGGATGAAAGTTTGGAGAAGGAAGTGCTTGAAAGGGTACAGCAGTGTAGAAAGGCAGCTGGTTCACTGAAAACAGTAATATGGAATAGACAAGTGTGCATGAAAGTAAGAGAGTCACTGCCTGACAATATCGTGATCCCCATTCTAAGTGAAAACTGAACCCTATTTTAATGCAGGCGTGCCACAAGGATCAGTCCTGGCTCCAATCTTATTCCTGATCGTATTAATGATCTCTTATCTGTAACCCATAATCTCATTCACTCATATGCAGATGACTCAACACTTCGCAGTTCATTCACACTTAAACACCCATTCACAAAGTTTAATATTGCTACCTTATAATTCAGTTCAGCAGTCTCAATAAATCAAGATTTAACTAAGATCACTGATTGGGGACAAAATAACATTGTCTCATTTAACCCTAGGAAAACCAAATATTTACAGTTTATTAATAACAGATATTGCCTGATTAATACATTACCGCCAATGCTACCAATACTCCTATCTCCTAAGTATTTAAGTTCTCCATGTATCGCTTAACAGTGCCCTCAGCTGGACCTCTCATGTTAGATCACTTGCTATAATCGCTTCAAAGCAAAGTAAATTATCGTACTGAGTCCGTAACTTCTTCACTGACGAGCAGTTAGCTATAATTTACAACAGTCATGTGTTCTCACCTGGAATATTGCTAACCCTTGTGGAGTGGATGTAAAGTTACATCAAAACAACTAGATAAAATTTAGAACAAAGCTATTAGAATTATTAATAACACTGCTATTACAAGTGAGCTACCTCCCCTACAAACAAGAAGGAATGTTACTTCTCGTATTATTTTACTGATACTTTTATGGCAAATGCTTAGAAGAAGTTGCATCCATTATGCCACCTCTCCACGCCTTCCCCCGCGCTACACGGGCATTCTGTACCGCTCATGACGGATTGTAACACTGCCATAATGCAGAACTTCTACCTAATAGAATTCTTTTATTCCCCGAACTGCATCTCTTTGGACCTCGCTTCCCCAGAATGGTTTCCTCCCAAACTTTAACCTACCGTTAAGACTGTTCAAGTCCAACTGTTACACATTATTTTATGAGATTAGAACACTTGTAATCTGGTATACAAATTATTTTTTTCTATTGTTTTTATTTTTTTCTATTTATTTGTTTTTCCTTCCTCTGTTTATCTTCTGTTAAACACACACACACACACACACACACACACACACACACACACACACACACACACACACACACACACACACACACAAAACCGCTCATTTACTTCGTCAATTTAATATCTGTCTCTCCAGGAAGCTCCGTATGCTCCTTGCATGTAAGTCCTATCCACTGTTCTCACTCTTTACATGTTTCCTTAACCAACTGGAAATCGGAATATATATCATCTACTGTACTTTTATCTTTCTGTCCCTGACATATGAGGAAATCCGTGGAACACAAGATGATAAGCCATAGCAAAGGAGTTTGGATAGCAGGGAACGGTTCCACACTGTCAAAAGCTTTAGAAATAGCAAGGTCTACTGCATGGGTTTCTCCATATTGGTCAATTTACTGGTGGATCGTATGAGTCAGGAGATTCAGTATATAAATAGCGGATCTTTCTTGGCGAAAACCATGCTGTCTGTCACTAATTAAGTTGTTGGATTCAAGATGTTTAGCAATGTGCCTATTAATCACAATCTCGAATACTTATACCAAGAGAAGATATGATAGCTATTGGTCTGTATTCATAGGGGTCAGAGGAACTCCCTTTCTTCGGAACTGGGTGAATATTGGCTTCTTTCGAAGAAGTAAGGAATGAAGAAGTACGTATGTATAGTCTGAATAATTGACCTAGAATAGGAGCAAGTTCTGGGGAACACTTTTTCAAGACAATTGGAGGAATTTCACTTGGACCTGGAGCTTTGTTGGTTGGTAAATTGTCTAGGAAGGAATTCACTTGTGTAGTCTGTATCCTAAGTGGAGCAATATCCTGAAAGTAAAGTTCAAGTACAGGGACGTTCTCACTGGCTTCCTCAAAGATAGAATTTCTGGCAAATGTCGTATTTTTGCAAGGATGTTTGCTTTTCCACGCAGATCATTTACAGTGTTGCCATCTGAAGATTTTAGTGGGGGAATGGGTGATGCTTTGTTAAACTTATTATTGAAAGAACTGAGAGTTGACCAGAGTATTCTATTGTCACTAGAATTATTCAATACTTTGGATGTTTAGCTGTGAAAAAAGTTTGATTTAGCGAGATTTATTACTGCTTTTGCATGGTTACCAGCAATTTCAAATTGACTGAGGGATTCAGCTGTTTTTTAAGTAAAAGTTATATGCTAAAGACTTCTTGGTCGTTGCTCTAGCCCAATACTGTCAAACCATTTTGGGGAGTCCCAGTCGCTCTCGTGAGGTCAGTCTCCCAGTCGCTCTCGTGAGGTCAGTCTGCGCAGACATGCCTGAGACCTGTGGTAGTGTTGTGCTAGTGTGCTTTAGTGATCTGTGACAGTGGTTGTGTTAGTGTGTTGTAGTGATCAGCGATAGTGCTGTGCTAGTGATCCGTGAGAGTGTGTGTTGTGGTGACCCGTAGTGACCCGTGATAGTGTGTGCTACCTTGTGTGAACTAGTGCGTAATGGCTTCCTCGGCAGAGAGCTGTGTCCCCACTGCAGGTACTGAAAAGGACTACCTTGAATTAAAGGAGGAACTTCTCGAACTGAAGCGGGAGGTACAAATTCTCAGGTAGGAGAAGGCACAGATGAGGGAATTGTTGGAGGAGATGTTGGAGGAGAAAGAGAAAAAGGCTGATGGTTGGACACTAGTTAACAAGGGTGCAACGAAGTTCACTCTTAAAAAGCAAACGGAAGTTAAGACAACTAATGCATTCGACGCACTAAGGGACGAATGTGAAGGGAAGGCAGAGAGGGAAGTAGAGGAGAAGGACGGTGAGGGAACTTCCAGTACAGGTAAGTATAAACAGAACAAGAAAGGTAAGAAAAATGTTGCTGTTGTTGGAGACTCCCAGGTGAGATATCTGAACAGGGCCATGTATACTCCACTCGCTAAACATGTGTGTCTTCCAGGGGCCAGGGTGGCTAATGTGGTAGAAAAAATTTCAAATATCGTAAAGGAAAGTGATGACAAACCCACTGTGTGCCTCAGTGTAGGAGGCAATGATATTAGTAGCCGTAAGAGTGAGGTACTGTGGAAAAGGTACAAGTTGATGTTAGAAAAGGTTAGGGAGAGGGGAGGAACCCCTGTAGTGCTTGGTATTTTACCAAGGTGGCGGGTTGTAAGGGAATGGTTGAACAGGGCAATAGGATTTAATTGCCGCCTTGAAAGGTATTGCAAAGATAATGCAATACCTTTCATAGACAGCTGGGACCGGTTATATGGACGGAGTGCCTTGTATAGTTGGGATGGGACTCATCTTAGCAGGCAGGGAGTTACTGCTTTAGCTGGAATGATAGATAGGGAGTTGGAGGGATTTTTTCGAGATTGAGAAGTAGGTGTACAGGAAGATGCAGCAACTACACTCAGAAATCATTATTACCATGTTTGGATAGATGCATCAATACTTGCAAAATTAAGAACAAAAGTTCAACCAATAGTGTAGATACATCCACTCAGGCACCTCAAATTGAGCAGGCGATGATAGATGATAGAACAAGCGATGATAGAAGGGCGATAAGCGATAGTACAAAAAATTGTTATATTAGTAAAGTAAAGAGTTTCCCAGTTAGTAATAAAATAAATAACAGTAAATGCCAAGGTAAAGGCATAACTACTAGTAATAATCTGAAAGTGTACTACACAAACAGCCGGAGTTTACGTAATAAAATGGATGAACTCAGGGCTTTAATTTGTACAGAGAAAATAGACATTGCCGTTATTAGTGAAACTTGGATGAATACAGACACTCGAGAATTTTTAGCAGAATATCAGATAAAAGGCTATAATATTTTTGTGTCAAACCGTCAGGGAAGTAAGGGGGGAGGGGTAGCTATTTATGTAAAGGATTCATTAAACTGTTACAATAAAGCAGACATTAAAGTAAATAGGGACACAGAAAGTGTCTGGGTTGAAATTAGTAACAATAGGGAGAAATTAGTCTTAGGAGCAATTTACAGATCTCCTAAATTAATTAGAGCTGATAGTAAATACCTCTGGGAGGAAATTAGGAAAGCATCACAGTCCAGCTTAGTAATAATTGTTGGGGACCTTAATCTGCCAAGGATAGATTGGAGAAATCAGACAGGAGATGCAGAGTCAGAGGAATTTCTAGAGGTAGTACAGGATAATTTCCTTTATCAGTATATCAGGGAGCCCACCAGAGGTAATAATATACTAGATTTGGTTTTAGCTAATAAAGAAAATATCATTAGCGATATAGAGGTTGGTGGACGACTTGGTAATAGCGATCATGAAGAAATTAAGTTCAAATTTATTTGGGATGTCTGTTCCACTGAAAATACCTCCACCGTTCCTAATTTTCGTCTAGGAGATTTCGATGGCTTAAGAGCTTATTTTCGAACGGTATTCCACAGGGAGATTAGCTATTTGAGGGAATGCCAGGTCAGTGGGGATCCCCAGGTCATAGGTCAGGCGCAGGAAACAGGTGGGGATGTCCGTCAGGTGTCTGTGAGGGGGGAGGTGGTAGATAGGAATGTAGTCCAGGTGACGGAAATTAACTCAGCTCCAGTACCAAACAGACGTTCAGCCAGTGAGAAGTATAACGAGTTAATAAATATAATACACGGAGGCCAAGATAGATATATTCCTTCAAAACCGTTTAGAACTAATAATTCAGAACCAAGATGGTTAAACAACAGATTAAAATCTCTCATAGGCCAAAGGAAAGGAATATATAGAAAAATAAAACGTGGAGAGGAACACTTACGTAACCGATACACGATTTTAAATAGAGAAGTAAAGAGGGAGATAAGAAAAGCAAAGAGAAGTTACGAAATTAAGGTTGCCAGTGAATCAAAAGAAAACCCCAAGGGTTTTTATCAAATGTACCGTACGAAAAATAAAGATAGGATAGGACCACTCAGAACAGAATCAGGTGACATTACTAGTGAAGATAAAGAAATGTGCTCCATCCTAAATAATTATTTCATATCAGTATTCACCAAGGAAAATCTAAACTGGTCCCTCAAGCAGCAAATATTTACCATGAGAATACGGAAAATATTCTTAGTAAAATAACCATTAGTAAGGAGGACGTATTGAAAGAAATTAATAAGTTAAAACTTCAAAAATCGCCAGGTCCGGACGATATATATGCAAAAATTATAAAAGAAACCAAAGAAGAATTATGTCAGCCACTTTTAACGTTATTTAATGACTCTTTAAGTTCAGGAGAAGTTCCAGAGGCGTGGAAAACCGCAAACGTAGTGCCCATCTTTAAAAAGGGTGATAAATCAGCTGCGTCGAATTATCGTCCGATAAGTCTAACGTCAATAGTAGGAAAAATGTTAGAGTCAATTTTGGCAAATAAGATTAGAGAACACTTAGAAAGATTTAATCTTATAAACGAAAGTCAGCACGGATTCAGGCAAGGACGATCCTGCATCACAAATTTGTTGTCATTCTACTCGGAGGTCTATGAGGCAGTAGATAGCGATAAAGCTTAAGATGTTATTTATCTGGACTTTAGTAAAGCTTTTGATAGGGTCCCACACGAAAGGTTAGTTAGAAAGGTTCGAGCACACGGTATAGACGGCGATATCTTAAAATGGATAGAATCCTGGCTGAAAGGACGAAAGCAGAGAGTATTAATAAATGGAACTAAGTCGGACTGGGGATTAGTAACTAGCGGTGTACCACAGGGTTCAGTACTTGGTCCCTTATTATTTATCATATATATAAATGATCTAGACTTAGGAGTCAATAGCAGCATCAGCAAATTTGCCGACGATACAAAAATAGGGCGTATCATTAACTCTACTGACGATTGCCATAACTTACAAAAAGACCTCGATACATTGTCCAAATGGTCTAAAACTTGGCAAATGGAATTTAACGTTGAAAAATGTAAAGTACTTAACGTAGGCAAGACCATTGGAGATACTAAATACAGCTTAGATAACAAAGAAATTAGCAAATCGGAATGCGAGAGAGATCTAGGAGTTATGATTAGTAACGACCTTAAACCTAGACAACAGTGTATTAATGCGAGAAATAAAGCAAATAGGGTCCTAGGATTTATTTCGAGAAGCGTGAGCAATAGATCATCTAAAGTAATACTGAAACTTTATCTAGCATTAGTAAGGCCACATTTAGACTACGCAGTACAATTTTTGGTGTCCTTACTATAGAATGGATATTAATTCGTTAGAAAATGTACAGAGAAGAATGACTAAAATGATACATGACGTCCGGAACCTGTCATATGAAGACAGACTGAAAAGACTAAGTCTGCATTCGCTAGAGAGGCGTAGAGTAAGGGGAGACTTAATTGGGGTGTTTAAGTGGATGAATGGTATAAATAAGGAGATATTAGCAAGGTACTTAAAGTGAGCATACAGGATAGAACTAGAAATAATGGTTTCAAACTAGAAAAATTCCGTTTCAGAAAGGAAATCGGTAGAAACTGGTTTGGTAATAGAGTAGTAGACGAATGGAATAAGCTACCTAGTAAAGTAGTTGCTGCTTCTTCCATTGAGAGTTTCAAGCATAGGCTAGATAAGCATATGACAAATAAGGGGTGGATATAGAATAAAGAAAATCTTATAACCAATACTAATTCAAAAAAATTTTCTTTTCAGGTTACACTATGATAGTCTCTATTCTCCTTTCACACTTTCATGTAAAATGTCCACGCCAGTTTTTCTATACGGCGTGGTGTTCTTTCTGACTTTTTCCTGCCGGCTTCGGCTGGAGGGTTTGGAGGGCGGGGGAGAGCCTTCTTCTTTGCTATCCTTATCTCATTCTAGTAGTTCAGTTACTCTTCTAGGAGCTGCCTAGCATGGGCCAACCGGCCTACTGCAGTTGTCCTCTCTTCTTATGTTCTTATGTTTTAGTAAACTGTTGACTGGGCATGAACATTTCCGTACCAGTTTGTATTAGGTCAGTAGTGTGTGCCTCGCTTGAACTGATGTCACTGGAGAAGGACTGCGCTGGAATATTAGCAAGATAATTTTCAAATCGATCCCAGTCTGCCGTATCAAAGCTCCATCTGGTCACCCTGACAAGTTCAGAACATGGAGGTTTGGGGCAACGGACTAATGAGGCTTTGATAAGATTGTGGTTGGAAGATCCACGTGGTGTGATTGAAAGTGTTAAGCGAAACACTCTGACATGGTTTGGCCATGTGGGGAGAACAGAGAATGAAAGACTGACTAAAAACGTGTAAGTGGGTGAGGTTGAGAGGGAGTGGAGGAGGATGAGACCAAGAATGACATGAACAGGATGGAGATGTGTGTGACAAGGGTGTGTGTGAGTTGTAGAGAGGGCGGCCAAATGGCAGTGAACAAGGAGACCTAATGGAAGTCCCTTACAGCATTAAGGTGTTTGTGGAATATTGCAAATATTTGAATCATGTACGTGAATGTGATACTATTAAGAGGTATTTTGAGTCAGCTCATATATCTGTATGTAAAATATGAATCAAAATAAGCAGTTCTTTACTCTAGACAACCTACATCATACTTGCTTACTACCAGGAAACCAGGCTGATTGTTCAGGATGTTTCTCATTTGTCACTGTCACCGTAGTCTATGGCCTAATTAAATATAAGCAGACCAATTCTATATGACAGTCCTCGATGTCCTGCAATTCTTACTCTTAGTTGTCTTACAGTCAACCCAAAATAAGACGCATTACAGCGACTACATTTATAATTACAGACAATGGAGGATTGTTCAGGGATTCGGTCTTTTTGTCTGAACCATTGTCCAGTGGAGTTGCTGGGTTTGAATACTGGTCTATGAGATACTTGAGGATAAAATTACGTAACTAAACTCGATACATTATTACGTGTGGAGAAGTTTTTTGGCCCTAAAAACGACAGGATACAATACACAGGTGATTAGTTTACTGTGAGTTTAGTAGGTGGATTATGGATATTATCTTGCCTTCCCATAAGAGGATGTGTGAAAGAAAGTGGGAAACCATTAGAGACAGTTTTTGTAAGAACACTTATTTCTGAACATAAAGTAAAACAGGATGAACTAATATTAAAAGCTCTGGTAACGAGGATTGACACCAAATTACGTTTAAACTGGATTATGATAGCTGCGTTGAACTTCGTGGTTAAACCTGTAAATGTGAGTTTACGGTATACTAAAGTGGTGAACGAATTTGTAGATTTTTGAACTAGTATATCAAGAAAGGGAAGTTTGGTGTTTTCTATTGCTTCTGTGTGTGTGTGTGTGTGTGTGTGTGTGTGTGTGTGTGTGTGTGTGTGTATATATATATATATATATATATATATATATATATATATATATATATATAGACAGACCCATTAGCTTATTATCAGTTATTTACAAACTCTTCACTAAAGTTCTTACGAACAGAATAACAACAAACTTGGAGGAAAACCAACCTCGTGAACAGGCAGGATTCCGATGCGGGTATTCGACTACTGATCATCTACACACAGTGAATCAATTAACTGAGGAAACAATAGAATATAATAAACCACTGTGCTTAGGTTTTGTTGATTACGAAAAGGCTTTTGACTCAGTGGCGCACATAGTAATTATAAATTCACTGCAAGAACAAGGAGTGAATAACATTGTAAAATTGCTAGAAAACATATACATAGAGGGAACTGCTACAGTTAAATTACATAAAGACTCGGAAAAAATTAAGATTGAGAAGGGCGAGAGTCAGGGAGATACATTTTCACCAAAATTATTTACAGCATGCCTTGAAGGCATTTTCAGAAAGCCCGACTGGGAAAACAAATGATTAAACATAGATGGAGAAAAGCTAAACCATTTAAGATTTACAGATGACACTGTCCTCTTCTCGGAAACAGCAGAAACACTGCAAGAAATGTTAAATGACCTGGACAGAGAAAGTCTCAAAGTATACCTAAACATAAACTGTTCAATCCAAATGCACCTAAGAGCGTCATCAGAATTAGCGAAGAAATTGTTGAAGAAGTCAAGGAGTAAAATTAAATGAGGCAAATACTAAAATTAACGAAAGATCATGATAAGGAAATAAAAATACATATTACAATAGGATGGAAAACTTTCGGTAAACATAGAGACATCATGAAAAGAAGCTTGCCAGTATGCACGAAAAGAAAAGTATACAATGATTGTATAATTCCAACCATGGCGTACGCTTGTGAGACCTGCAAACAGACAAAACTGATGGGAAATCAACTAATCCCTTCTCAAAGGGCAATGGAAAGGTCAGTGTTGAGAATATCTTTATGAGACAGAGAATGATCAACATGGGTGGGACAGCAGACTAAAGTCAGACATTATCGTATAAAAGAACAGGAATTGAGGTGAGCGGGTCATGTAGCAAGAATAAAGGATAACCAATGATGCAAGAGACTGACTGACTGGACTCCAAGAGGCAGTAAGCGTAGCAGGAAAAGACCAGACAGGAGGTGGAGGGATGATATGAAGAAGTTTGCAGGGGAAACATGGAGTAGGCTGGGAGAGGCGTTTGATCAGCAGTGGACTTGGAATGGCTGATGATGATGATCTCTCTCTCTCTCCCTCTCTCTCTCTCTCTATGTGTGTGTGTGTGTGTCTATATATATATATATATATATATATATATATATATATATATATATATATATATATATATATTGTTACATAGCCTATGATTTCATCATCCTTTGTGTAATTCTAACGTACAGTATGCTGCATGTTTGATCACGAGCGTGTTCTACCTCACTCCCCCCCCTCCTCCCTTATAGTAGAGTAAGTCGTTCTTTCTGTTGTTCAGAGCAGGATTGTCAACTCTTTGTCCCCTATGGGTTCATTTGCGCGTCCTACTTACAAGTTGTATCAAGCTCTGCCGGCCCCTATATAATGAGCTCAGTCTCTGCATTATTGCCACTTAGATCTACTCCTCATTTTGTTCACATCTCTGTCCTCCCCTGTACAGTTGTTATTATTGTGAGTGCTCAGGAAGTCCCCAACCATCTAGCAGCTGTGTGATTTGAGTAGGACTGTTGTTGCATTTTTTCTTGTACTGTATAACGTAGGGTGCTAATTCTTAGGCCTAGTAAAGTTTTTTGTGATTAATGTAAAATTTGAATGTCAGTCAGTGGTAATAATATTTTGTATCTGTAATAATTTATCTTGCATTAACTGAGCATTATCCAGTGTATTGTCATTTTATCAGGGCTGACTTAGATAAATTTACTCTTCCTAATTTCGTGTTAATAGAGGCTATTGCAGTTAACCATATATTTAACCTGTTTTTTGCCATTACATTATCCTTATGAGTCCTGAATGTTTTGTTGTTAGTTTGAGCATTAAACTTTAACTTGTAATTTTACCTAACTCTTTTGTTTTGAACCTGGAACTTTACGGGACAGTAGTGATTGTTACTCGTACTATTCTCACTTAAAGTGTACTTTATCTTTCTCTGTTCCGTATCATAAATTTGGCGACCTCTTATCAGGCTATTCAGGATATTATCATAAGGATATTGCTTGATATTTTGTGACTGTGATTTACTCATGATGTCTACTATTACTACACTTGATGAAGCCAAAGATTTTTTGTCAAATGTGCAAACAGTGTGTGATGTAGAAAACAGAACAAAGAATGAACTTAAGCTTGTTGCTCAACAGTTGGGAATTGTTGTTCGCTCTCATCATTCTAAAGATCAAATTGTTGACATGATTAATGAAAGCTTGTTTAATGTAACTCCTCCAAATGAGCAAACGCAGATTGAATTAGCTAAGTTACAGCTAGCCCTGCAGGAGGCCCGTGCTAAGGAGGCTGAGGCACAAGTTGAACTTGCTAGGATTCAGGCAGACCATGAGTATCGCATGAAACAATGTGGAACTGGATCATCTAGCTCTGATGATTTTGATGTGGCTAAAAATGTTAAACTTGTCCCTCCTTTTAATGAATCTGATTTAACAAAGTATTTTCAGTTGTTTGAGAGGGTAGCTACAGGTTTTAATTGGCCCAAAAAGTATTGGCCAGTACTCCTTCAAACTGTTCTCACAGGTAAAGCTCAAGTAACTTATGCAGCTTTGCCTCAGGATCAATCTGATAATTATGATGTAGTTAAGAGCTTGATTCTTAAGGCCTATGAGCTTGTTCCTGAAGCATATAGAGTAAAATTTAGGACAACTTATAAGCAAGATAAGCAATCCCATGTTGAGTATGCAAAAATCAAAGAAGATCTGTTAGAGCAGTGGTTAAATTCTAAGAATGTGGATTCTGATTTTGATAATTTTAAGCAGATGATTTTGCTGGAGGACTTCAAAAGGTGTATTAGTAAAGATGTAAGCCTATATCTTGATGAGAGAAGGATAGATAATTTGTCTGATGCTGCAGTTTTAGCTGATGAATATGTTCTCACTCACAAGAGATATTCTAAAGAAAAAGGGAAAGCTGAGAGTAAGTACGTTGCCTCTACTCACAGTACAGGTAACAGGAAAGAGAATAAAGATGATGTTTCTCAGGAAGTAAATACCAGCTTCACCTCTAGATTTCAGAAAAGTAAATGTACTTATTGTAGTAAGCTTGGTTATACTACGGAGAAATGTTTCAGGAGACAGCGTGATGTGAACAAAAAGGAGTGTTTAAATATTCAGTCAATTGGTCTAGTGTCCACCCTTGAGAGTTCCCAGAATTCTTTAACTGAGTTAACTGAACCTGCTTTGAGGGGTAAATTAAATTCTCATGATGGAGCTCCTCTTTTGAGCAGTAACGTGGGTGACACTCTCAAGAGTTCATGTGCTAACTTCCTGTCTGATGGTTTTGTCAGTCCTCTGGACAGTAATGACAGGAAATCAGTTAAAATATATCGTGATACAGGTGCTTGCCAATCCCTTATGCTGACCAGTGTTCTAGGCTCTAATGTTAATTCCTCTGATGAAACTGTAATCTTACAAGGTGTAGGGAATAATTACTTCTCTGTCCCTCTGTGCAGAGTGAATTTAGAGTCTGGTTTTGTTAATGGTTCCGTTATGGTTGGGTTGGTTGAGACACTCCCAATGTCAGGTGTAACTTTCTTACTTGGAAATGATATTGGTGGAAGTCAAGTGTGTCCAGCTCCTCAGTTGTCTAGTGAGCCAGTGGCTGCGACCCAGGATTGTGATGTCCCTGGTGTGTTCCCTGCATGTGCTGTCACTAGGGCTAAGTCTAAAGTTACTGGTGACTTAGAGGATAATGATGATGATGATGTTATCCTAGCTGACACTTTTCTTGCTAATTTGGACCACTCACCAGATGAGGCAGTATCCCGTAGTGTTGATAATTTGTCTCGTCAAGAGTTGATTGAGTTGCAGGTTGCTGACCCTGAGTTGAAAGGTCTAGCTAACTCTGCTTGCAGTGAGGAAGAGTCAGCTGGTGCTTCTACTTGTTATTATATAAAGTCAGGAGTACTTATGAGGAAGTGGAGACCCCCAACAGCATCAGCCGACTGTGAGTGGGAGGTTGTACATCAAGTTGTCATCCCTCGTGTTTGTAGGCAGGATATCATCAGAGTGGCTCATGATTCCAGTTTGGCAGGACACCTTGGAGTGAGGAAGACTGTGGCACGCATTTTGAAACACTTCTACTGGCCAGGTATCTTCAGGGATGTTTCCTGGTATTGTAAGTCTTGTCACACCTGTCAAGTTGTGGGGAAGTGTAATCAGACCGAAAAGGTTGCACCTCTAGTTCCCATTCCTCCTTTTGAGGCGCCATTCACCCGTGTGTTGGTGGATATTGTGGGCCCTCTTCCTAAGACTTCTTCAGGATTTTCTTATGTGTTGACCCTGATTGATATGGCTACTCGTTATCCTGAAGCCATTCCACTTAGAAATATCTCAGCAAAGAACGTGGTTAAGGAAATGCTAGGGTTCTTCACAAAGTTTGGTCTGCCCAAGGAGGTACAGTCCGACCGGGGAAGTAATTTCATGTCAAATGTTTTCAAGCAGTCTCTGAAAGAGTTGGGCATCACCCAGATCACGCCTTCAGCTTACCATCCCCAGACCCAAGGAGCGTTGGAGAGATATCATCAAACACTCAAATCGATGCTCAAGAAATACTGTTTGGAACATCAGAAAGACTGGGATAAAGGTCTTCCATTTGTTGTATTTGCCGCAAGAGAATCTCCAAATGAATCACTGGGCTTCTCACCTTTTGAACTACTGTTTGGCCATGAAGTAAGAGGACCCCTTAAGCTACTCAAGGAATGCTGGCTGTCGGAGGAAGATGACGTCAACCTGCTGGAGTACGTGATGAAGTTCAAAGAACGGCTGTCCACTGCTTTACAGCTGGCGAGAGAGAATTTAGGAGCTGCTCAGGAGAAGATGAAGACTTGGTATGATAAGAAGTCCAGGTTACGCCACTTTCAGCCAGGAGATCAGGTTTTGATTCTGCTACCGGTGCATGGGCAACCTCTTCAAGCCAAGTTTAGTGGTCCTTATTTAGTGGAGAAGAAACTCAGTGATGTCAACTATGTCATCGCCACACCAGATCGTAGAAAGAACAAGCAACTTTGTCACATCAACATGCTAAAGTTATATCACAGGCGGGACGAAAATAATCCAGTCTGCACTGTAGCTGTTCCACCCGAGTCTGCAAGTGAAGCTCTCCCATGCAGTATGAGCCTGAGAGATAGTTTGGGGAAGAATCCTGATATCATGAATGATCTCCAGACTAAGCTTTCGCATCTACCTCCCGAGGAAAGGCAGGAGTTTTCGGCATTACTGCAGGAGTACCCGCAAGTGTTCTGTGCCACTCCAGGAAGAACCACTGTGTTGATGCATGATGTCGATGTTCGAGACGCAAAACCAATTAAACTGCCTCCTTACCGTGTGAACCCAGTGAAAGTTCCTCTCATCCAGAAGGAGCTTGGCTACCTGTTGGACCACAAGATGATTGAGCCCTGTCAGAGCGAGTGGAGTTCTCCTGTCACTCTAGTCCCTAAGCCAGGTGGGTCACAGCGGCTTTGCATTGACTACAGACGTGTTAATCAGATAACCAAAACAGACACTTACCCTCTCCCTCGTGTGGAAGATTGCATAGACAAGATCGGAAAGGCTAGGTACATAAGTAAGTTTGATTTGTTAAAGGGATACTGGCAAGTACCTATGACTGAACGTGCTAGGGAGATCTCATGTTTTGTAACACTAGGAAAGACTTTTGCATGTTCTGTAATGCCATATGGTATGAAGAATGCACCAGCCACATTTCAGAAGCTCATGAATGTTGTAACAGAGGGTTTGGCAGGGTGTGTTGTTTATATTGATGGTGTATTAATCTTCAGTGACAACTGGAAAAATCACCTATGCCATGTCAGTAAATTTCTTGAGCGTTTAGTTCAGGCTAATCTTGTAGCTAATTTATCAAAGTGTGAGTTTGGTCAAGCTAAAGTTCAGTACCTTGGGTATGTAATTGGTGATGGACATGTTGCACCACCAGGAGCTAAGGTTCAGGTTATAAGTGATCTTCCCAGACCTAAAAGTAGGAAAGAGCTACAAAGATTTTTGGGAATGGTAGGTTATTACAGGAGATTTGTTCTTAACTTTTCAATTCTTGTATCACCACTTACAGACCTACTGAAAAAGGGAGTTAAATTTGTCTGGACCGATAACTGTGAATCCTCTTTCAGCAAACTTAAAGCTATCCTATTAAGTCAACCAGTGCTCGCTACTCCAAATTTTGCTAAGCCTTTTAAGATGGCTGTTGACGCAAGTGAAACAGGAGCTGGGGCTGTTTTGCTGCAAGAGGATGATCAGGGTATTGAACACCCTGTATCTTATTACAGTAAGAAGTTCACTCCACCTCAAAAGAACTACTCAACTATTGAGAAAGAGCTTTTGGCCTTGATTTTGGGCTTACAGCATTTTTCATTTTATTTGTGTTCTGGTTTTGACCCCATAGTCATTTATACCGATCATAACCCACTGAAATTCCTTAGTAAGTTTAAAGAAAAAATCAGAGATTGACAAGATGGAGTCTACTTCTTCAGGAGTATTCATTAGACATACAACATGTCAAGGGGAAAGAAAATGTTGTTGCAGATTGCTTATCTAGACTTTAGACAGATTGTTTTAGAGTACTAAGAAATTTCCTTTGTAAATTTCTTTTTTTTTTTTTTTGTGGGGAGGTGTTACATAGCCTATGATTTCATCATCCTTTGTGTAATTCTAACGTACAGTATGCTGCATGTTTGATCACGAGCGTGTTCTACCTCACTCCCCCCCCCCTCCTCCCTTATAGTAGAGTAAGTCGTTCTTTCTGTTGTTCAGAGCAGGATTGTCAACTCTTTGTCCCCTATGGCTTCATTTGCGCGTCCTTCTTACAAGTTGTATCAAGCTCTGCCAGCCCCTAATTAATGAGCTCAGTCTCTGCATTATTGCCACTTAGATCTACCCCTCATTTTGTTCACATCTCTGTCCTCCCCTGTACAGTTGTTATTATTGTGAGTGCTCAGGAAGTCTCCAACCATCTAGCAGCTGTGTAATTTGAGTATGACTGTTGTTGCATTTTTTCTTGTACTGTGTAACGTAGGGTGTTAATTCTTAGGCCTAGTAAAGTTTTTTTGTGATTAATGTAAAGTTTGAATGTCAGTCATTGGTGATAATATTTTGTATCTGTAATAATTTATCTTGCATTAACTGAGCATTATCCAGTGTATTGTCATTTTATCAGGGCTGACTTAGATAAATTTACTCTTGCTAATTTCGTGTTAATAGAGGCTATTGCAGTTAACCATATATTTAACCTGTTTTTTGCCATTACATTATCCTTATGAGTCCTGATTTTTTGTTTGTTTGTTTGAGTATTAAACTTTAACTTGTAATTTTACCTAACTCTTTTGTTTTGAACCTGGAACTTTACGGGACAGTAGTGATTTTTAGTATTCTCACTTAAATTGTACTTTATCTTTCTCTGTTCCGTAACAATATATATATATATATGTATATATATATATATATATATATATATATATATATATATATATATATATATATATATATATATATTGTCAGGTGGAGGAAGGAGAAAAATGGGATTGGTAGCAAATTGTGGAAAGACTGAAATAATTAATATGAACGTCAACCAAATCGATTGTGTAATTGGGAATAATGTGGTGAAAATGTAAAAAAAATTAAATATCTGGGAACGATTGTATCATCTAACGGATCATTAAACAATGAAATTGAGGAGAGGATTAGACTGGCTTGGCGAGCTGTTGGATGTTGAAATCTGTTTGGAATAATAATATGCTTTCGGTACATACTAAAGTAAAAATTTACAAGTCAATGGTTAGACCAATTTTAATTTATGAGCATGAGTCATGGTACAGAACAATTGCAACAGATCAGAAAGTACTAGGATATGAGAATAAAATACTGAGAAGGATACTTGGGGTAAAGTGACAAGACAGAGTTACATGTAAAAGAGTAAGGAATATTACAAGAGTGGAACCAGTTGATGAATATGTGAGACTGTCTCGCTGGAAGTAGCTGGGGAGCATATATAGAAAAGAATGCTATTTAATATAGGATGCGCCAGAGTGGACTGCTAGAGGAAGAGGTAGGCCGAGGGAAGCCTGTGGGGTGCCACAGGAAATTATATATATATATATATATATATATATATATATATATATATATATATATATATATATTCCATCCATCCATCATTCAATCCTACATTGCCCCATGAGGAGCGTAGGAGCCCGGGGCTAGGCAGTTGGTCCCGACATTTAAGATGAGAGTGACCAGCTTCACTCATCCCTGAGTGGCATTACATGAGGAATAAACCCCAACCAACCCTTGGATATAAACCTTCACCGGCTCAATTCGACTGGAGCGCAACAATTACCCATTACACCACCAGGTGCCAAAATTTGGTTATATGATTACCACCCAGCGTAGTAAATAGTTTCCTGGTGTACAGGAAACCATTTGGCTTGTCATTCAGTGTAGAGTCACCCACAGGCAGAAGGAAGAGGAAGGAATGAAGGAAAGAAAGACAGAAGAGGGAGTGTAAAGTTACCCGTAGGCAGAAGGACAAGGAAAGAATGAAGGAAAGGAAGACAGAAGAGGATGGAAGGAAAGAAGGATGGAGGAGAGGAAAGGGCAGACACCTGACAGGAGCACTACATCGAGTGAATGGATGGTGAGTACCCCCACCCACCACATCAATTATATATATATATATATATATATATATATATATATATATATATATATATATATATATATATATATATATTCTACAATAATTTAACATGCAGTGGATAGGAAGCTTTATCTGATAACAGTTTTACTGTACACTGCTGTCGCATTTTCCATTATCTGAAAGCGAGAAAAAAAAAAAAAGTTAATCAGATGGCTGTGTTATTCAGTCATGAATGCGATTATCTGGGGATTCGTAGCCATATTCTTATCGATGCAAAATTTAAAGGTTGCCGGGTATTACTGTATTGCAGTCTAGCACTTCATAAGCAGGTTGTTCCATATGCTGACAACTTTGCTGAAGAAATGTGTTATCCTTCGCTGGATTAGAGAATTTTGCCGAAAATTGTATAAAAATTGCCTCGAGTGTAAGTGGATCCGTTTATTGTGAAGTACTTACTGACTGCCATATTGTTATGTCCTTTAAGTATTATGTGACTCAGATCTCCCCGTGGTGACAATGTAACCATTAATCCTCTCATGGTCGGGATAAGTCTCATATACTCTTCCAGCTGACGCCAGAATATCTTATTCAAATGAGAGTGAGTACGGGAGAATGAGATTGCCAGCACTGGTACCTTTAGCCCTGTCCTTATTGACACAGTTCCATTAATGAGGTTCAGTTTATTTTAACCCAGACCATTTCATTCGGTTGGGAGTGACCCATACGATACTGAGAGTGTTAATACTTTAACCATTAATTCTGTTATGGTTGGGACAACTCTGGTATTCTATTTTATTTAATGCCAAACAGTTTCATTCCTCTGACAGTGAGTCACAAGAGTCTGGCAGTGATACAGTGCCAAACAATTACTCGGTCTGTGAGAATGGCCTCTGGTGGTGTAAGATGAGACAGGGGTAACGGAAGGTGGGATGAAGGATGCTATGAGGGAGGAGGTAAGGAGGAAAAGAGAGAGAGAGAGAGAGAGAGAGAGAGAGAGAGAGAGAGGTGGAAGGGAGGGAGGGAGGAAGGTATTAAGTGGCCCACTTAAAAAGTTACCCCGATAACTCTCACCGTGTCCCTGCCTATCGTCACCGCCATAAAGTGTGGTAACGGGAAAACATCCACATCTTGATGACGGTGGATGCAGAGTAAAAGGACTTTTGAAAAGTTCATTCCGAAAATGTTTTGTTTTTTGCTTAAGCCTATTATTATGATACATTGTTAACTTAAGAAAACTTTATTCAATTTAATGTCTTAATTCCGACGATGTATTTTGCTTTATTCTTGCTTTCTCTAGACGATTCACTCAGCTCACAGAGAGACTTCAAATTACAGGGGATAGACGCAGCCTTCATTAACCCCTTCACAATATTGAATATCCTCTGAATGAAAAAGTGAACATGGACAGCCTGAGGTAGCAAGAGAAAGCCATAAAATTTCGTCATTGGAATGATGATGCTCTAAACAGAGGTTTGGGGTTGGGTTGGGGTGGCGGTGGGGAGGGGGGGGAAGGGATGGCTGGGGACAAATTATCAAGGGCTCCTGAACCTGGAGGTGACTGGCAGGTCATTATGTGTGCTGGCTGGTCGACTCACTAAGGCCCCAGGCAAGTCACCAGCTCCAGACACAGGTTGGCATGACATTGTGCAGGAATACAACTGGATATTTTAAGAGCTTGAGTAAGGAATAATTCTGGGAGTTAAGAACATAAATACCAGTGAGAGGTTTGGATTAAGAAAAATGTTACGTTCTGATCGACTACTATATTACATAAGCTTTAAGAGTCTGATTGATGTACAGTATAGTTTGATATTTACTATTTCGAATACATGACAGGTGAAGTCTTATAGACCCGAATGACGAATAACTGGAGGCTTTGGTTACGGGAATACCTGATACTATCTGAAGATTTAAGTACCTGATTACTAGATAATTTGAATTCTTGGAAATGGAATATTAAAAAAAATATATATATAAGTAAAAGCAGCCTGGAGTTCGCTGGTCGTCTCAGTAAGGCCTTAAATATGGCACCAGCTCGGGACACAGGAAAGCAAGTGCTGGAATCAGGGCCTGAATACTGAGTACCTCTCTGGTCCCTATGCCTCATCATACTCAATAAAATCGTCTGACGTTGGTTGGAATAGAATACAAGGGTTTTTCCTGCCATGAGTGTTGATGGTGACAGTATTGACATTCAGGTCTGCAACTGCAGTATCGTGAACTGGAATACTGCACACAGTAGTGTACTGATGCAGTGGAGGAAAACAATCAGATGCTGTAGAACCAGAACAAAAACAACACAGAAAAGATTTCCCACTCAAAACACTACACGTCTCCACTGAGCATCCAAGCTTTTGATTTTTTTGGCACCGTCACACAGTGCAACTGTGTTACTGTGATATAAATAATATTATCAGCTGGAGCTAAGACTGAATGAGCTATGAGTAACTGTGTGGCCCATTTACTTGTTTCTGGGCCCGACCTCAACTTACCTTTATTTGGGAATCAGGGATGAAATGATAATGATAATATACATACAGTACATACAAAACTTCATTATTATCATCGTTGTCTTCATCCAGTTATTCACTGACACATGGGGTGGGTAAGATTCAGCAAGAGCAATAGGAAAGCACAGGAACACATATAGAACACAATACATACAAAACATCGTACATACATACCGTACATCATCATCATCATAATTATTATCATTCAGTAACCCCCAGAGCATGGAGTAGGAGTGGATACACACACACACACACACACACACATATATATATATATATATATATATATATATATATATATATATATATATATAGAGATAGATATAGATATATATATATTGATATATATAGATAGATAGATATAGATATAGATATAGATATATATAGATAAATAAATAGATAGATATAGATATATAAATAGATAGATAGATAAATAGATAGATAGATAGATAGATAGATAGATAGATATAGATAGATAGATAGATAGATAGATATAGATATAGATATAGATAGATAGATAGATAGAGAGGGAGAGAGATATAGATATATAGATAGATATACTGTAGATAGATAGATATAGATATAGATATAGATAAATAGATAGATAGATATAGATAGATAGATAGATAGATATAGATATAGATAAATATATATATATATATATATATATATATATATATATATATATATATATATATATATATATATATATATATATCATCATCATCATCATCATCATCAGCCGTTACAAGTCCACTGCTGAACAAAGGCCTCCCCCAACCTTCTCCACGAATTCCTTGACTGAGCCAATCTTTTCCACGTTTTCCCTGCAAATTTCTCTATCTCATCCCTCCACTTCCTGTCTGGCCTTTTTCTGCTATGCTTACAATCTCTTGGTGTCCAGTCAGTCAACCTCTTGCTCCAATGATTATCTCTTATTCTTGCTACATGGCCTGCCCACCTTCATTTCTGTTCTTTTATAACTTATAAAATATCTTTGACTTTAGTCTACTCTCTCACCCAAGTTGATCTTTTCCTGTCTCTTAAATATGTTCCCAACATTGACCTTTCCATTGCTCTCTGAGAACGAATTAATTTATTTTCCATCGTTTTTGTCAGTTTCCAAGTCTCACAACCATACGTCATAGCTGGAATTATACATTCGTTATATACTTTTCGTTTCATACAAACTGGCAAGCTACTTTTCGTAATGTCCTTATGTTTACCGAAAGTTTTCCATCCAATGGGAGCCTCCACAAACTGGAAAAAGATGCCACCTCTCGCCAGATAACTTAATGTAAAGTGCAAAAGTGGGGTCAACTTGAATGACCTTCCGTTATACAATTTTTGTGTTACGTTACTGAGAATAGGATATTAATTGATTTATCTACATATAATATTGGAGAAAAAATGGCTTCTTTATCAAAATATAATAGAAACGGAAGATTGCGTCCATCCCAGTTTAGGAACAGCCTACATGCGATTATTATGTTGCCTGAGTATTAATTTAAGTAGTAAATGTACATTTGTAAGGAAAAATGGTAAACGGGTATAGCGAAATTGTATCTTACATAGCAAATGGTGGAAATTTGGTGATTAAACAATCGAAGATCGTATGAACTCAGCTCATACGGAGGCGCTTTCTCATGGGCAGGGCGGCGTAGTTTGTGTGCCTGCCGCCAGGGGCCCAGGGCGGCGCTGATGATGTGTATACACCACACCTGACGCTCGCGCCTTTTGAAATCAGCCGATAAATACAGAAAATATAGCGTTGTGGTAGACTGCGCAGCTAAAGTATATGTGGAAAAATAGACTGTAGCAGAACTGCTACGTTTTCTCAAAGCAAGAATAAAACCATGCCCTTAAAAATTCGGGTCGCTGATCTCGGCCACGTAAGATTTCGGCCGTACAATTCTTACTATTATTAAGTGTAAAATGGATAGGATCATGTCAGGATTTGCTAAATGAAAGATTACGATCTTTGGACATTGTACGATAAATTTTTCCAACAACTGAGATTCATAACACTTGATAAAAATGTGTTGAATGCAAAATCACACAATAAGCTCTACTGGCTCATAGTAAACTCTATGGAGAACTTTTCAGAGTAAATCCCGTTTAAAACATCAGTAAAATATCTAAGATGAAAATAATACTGGTATAATGCTTTATGCGTGAGTAATAATCCCAATAGGATTTTTTTTAAAGGAAGGTACACTAACTCGGAGCGGATAGTGAGCCCAAGCTATTTAGTGATCCGGCGAACACTGGCAACTTTCAGGAGTTTGTGGGGGCTCCTATTGTAATGCGTCTTTTTATTTCGCAATCATTATCTTTCGTAAATTTTAGTATTTGTCCCACGTAATTGTACTCCTCGACTTCTTCAAGAAATTTTCCACTTATTCTGATGACGCTCTTTGGTGTTTGAGGATTAAACATTAGTTTTACTCCTGTTCATCCTTAGCCCTACTTTGAGACTTTCTCTGTTCAGGTCATTTAACATTTCTTACAATATCTCTGCTGTTTCTGAGATTAGGACAATGTCATCTGCAAATCTTAAATGGTTTAGCTTTTCTCCATCTATGTTCACTCCTTTGCTTTCCCATATATATCTATCTATATATATATATATATATATATATATATATATATATATATATATATATATATATATATATGTGTGTGTGTGTGTGTGTGTGTGTGTGTTCTAACCTTACCTAATTGTTCTTACCTAATTTTATCTCTACAGGAATGAGTCAAGCTTGTACTGTCCCGTGTCTTAAAGCATTTTCATCGTACTTACCCCTGAATTTATGAATTGTTTTAGCACACACTATTTCATTCGGTAGTGCATTCCACTGATCAATTGAACTATTTGGATAACTAAATTTCGTTGCGTCTTTATCGCCTCTCTTTTTATGTAGTTTTTTGCAGTGTCCTCTTGCTGATGCATCCCCATAGGTTATGTAATCATTTATGTCTATTTTCCCCTTCCCATATATGCATTTGTATAGCGTAATCATGTCTCCTCTTTTCCTTCTCTCCTGTAGTGTTGGTAGGTTCAGTTTCTCTAGTCTTTCTTCGTCGCTTAGATCCCTTAAGCTTGGTACCCATCTTGTTGCGACCCTTTGAACTTTTTCAATCCTGTTTTTTGAGATAAGGACTCCCGACTACTGACGCATACTCCAGGGTTGGTCTGATGAATAATGTTATAATCCTTCTTAGCATGTCTTCATTTATGCATGTGAATGCTATTCTCATATTTGCAAGCAGTGTATACATGTTCCATACCTTCTCACTGATGTGGTCAGCCGGAGATAATCTGTTATTGGTAATCACACCTAGGTCCTCCTCTTTTTCTGATGTGTGTAGGGTTTTGTTTCCTAATTTATAATCTCAGTCAGGTCTTTTTCCACTTTTACCAAACTTGACTAAATGACACTTGTCCACAGTGAATTCCATTTGCCATGAATTGCTCCATTCATGAAGTTTGTTTAATTCTTCTTGTAGCTCTTTACATGAATTTGTGTTAGTATTTCTCCTTTGAATTTTTGCATCATTAGCAAACATATTTAGATAGCTTTCATTTCCAATGTTACTGTCTATATCATTTATATACACTAAAAACATAATTGGTGCCAGCACTGAGCCCCGTTGAACTCCGCTAGTCACTTCTCTCCATGATGAGTAATTTCCCCTTAGCACTGTTCTCATTTCCCTTTTTCTGCGAAACTCTTGCATCCAACAATACAGTTTGCCTTGGATTCTTCCTTGTTTGTACTGTTTCCATAAAAGTCTTTGGTGCGGTACTCTCAAATTCTTTCTTGAAATCTAAATAGATACTGTCCACCCATCCTTCTCTGTTCTGTAATGTTTCTGTTTCTCCATCATAGTAGCTCAACAAATTAGCAACACATGATTTTCCCTTTCTGAAACCAAACTGTCTCTTATCATATTGTGTTCTTCTAGATGATTTACCCAAACTTTTCTTATCAGCTTTTCTAATACCTTGCTTGCAACATTGGTTAGTGATACTGGTCGGTAGTTGAGTGGATTTTGTCTATTCCCTTTCTTGAATAAGGGAACAATGTTTTCTTTCTTCCAAATATCAGGTAGTTTACCTTGTTCCAAGGATTCCTTGAAAATAAAAAATAGTAGCTTACTTAACTCCTTTCTACATTCATGTAGCACCCAACATGAAATTTCTTCAGGACCCCCCTTTGTCTGATTTACTTAGCTCCTCCTGTACTTCTTTTTCTTATATTTGTATATCTGGTAGTATGTGTGAGCATGCATGTTCTATATAATCCCTCTCAAAATTATTTTCTTCTGTAAAAACTGATTGGAAATTCTTATTTAGTGCTTCACAAATATCGTTCTCTTGTGTGTAGGTGATCCCCTCATCTGTAATGGATTGTATTTTATCTTTTACTTTGGTTTTGCTTCGGATGTAGCTGTAAAATAGCTTCGGTTGATCACTACTTTTATTTACGATGTTCTCAAACTGTTTTTGGGCTTCCCTCCTTATTCTTGTATAATCGTTTCTTGCCTGTTTATAGTTGTTATTTGCCCTTTCACTATTGTCTCTTCCGTATCTATTCCACAAAAAATCCTTTTTTTTCTTTTGATTTTTTACATTCTGTATTAAACCATTTCCTTATTTTCGTTTCTGCGTCTTTGTGCTGTGGGATGTAATTTTGGACTTCTATTTCATAAAGTTCACAGAATTTTCTATATATAACATTTAAATCTTGTCCTCTAAGCTCTTTTTCCCAATCTATTTCTAAGAAGTATTTCTTTAGGTCATGATAGTTGCCCTTTTTGTAATTAAGGCTCATTTTGTAACTTTCAATACTATTAACTATGACATATGAAATCCTGAAGTTGTAACTTAATACTGCGTGGTCACTTTTGCCGAATGGAGGGTGATACGTTATACTGTCAATATCATTTTCTTGCCTAGTAAATAAGAGATCTAGTACTGATGGTATGTCAAGTCCTCTTTTTCTGGTGCTTTCTTTTACATGCTGTGTCAGGTAAAACTCCTGCACAAGGTCCAGAAGATTTAGTTCCCAACAGCTTTTTTTGCTTTTTATATCTAGAGTATTCCAGTTTATACTTGTATTGAAATCACCAGTTAGTACAATTCTTTCAGATTTCTCCTCCATTCTATGTAGTAATGCTCTTAAACTTTGAATTGTTTTCTCTGCCAGGTCTTCATATTCTCCTTTTTCCCAAATGTATGATCTAGGCGGCATGTATAAATTTGCCACAATTACTTTCCCTTCAGACGTACTAATGCCTACTGCGATCAATTTTACCTGTGATGGTACATCTAGTTCTATTTCCCTGACTTGCAGATTTTTCTTTGTTAATACTATAATTCCTTCTCCTTTTCCTAAGTTCCTATCTCTTCTCCATATATTGTATTCCTCTAGGTTTAGTGTATCGTTTGATATCCATGGTGTTAATTTTGTTTCAGTTAGGCAAACAATATGTGGTTCCTTTTCTTTGATATAATCGTTCATCTCCAGTAATTTAGATACCATTCCATCTACACTTGAGTACATCCACTTAATCATCTTGTTTACATTCTTGTCATGACTTGGGCCTACTACCTTTCTCCTTTTTATTCCCTCCTGTTTATGTACCACTTTCGAACCTGCAGTCCAATTACTTTGTAAAATAATGTGTTCTTCTCTTCCTCTGATCTTCCCTCATTCTTTATTTTTTTGCCTCCTCCCTCTTCTCTTTTAGTAATCCAAGTTCCTCCTGAGTTAGGCATCTCTTTATCCATACATTTTTGAAGTCCTCTTTTTCCATAAGTTTTTTGCATTTTTCAGTATTTCCTCCACAGTGTTTACACTCTGGAAGGTTACTTTCAGCGGCCTTGATTTATTTCTCTCATATTTCCCTGGCCTTTTGTGTTCCTCTGTCTTTACTACAGATTTCCTCTGACACTTCCTTCAATATGTTCATTACATTTGCCATCTCCTTTTTGTCTCTCGAAATCTTGTTTCTTATTTCTTCCTCCTCTATACCAGTGATTACTATAGATTTGTTGATGTCTGCTGAATCTTTGGCCAATTTTGGATTGTTTAGGATTATTTTCTTCAATTCCTTTTTAATGCTCTTTTCTTCAGCTCTTGTTTCTAAGTCTTTCCTTTCTTTCACCATTTCACCATATGTGGTTTCCAAGTAATTTTTGTAGTTTTGCATCGCTTCATTTACCTGGGTTATCATCTCCTCAATATCACTACTATGATCTATCAGAGTGCTTGCCTGTCTTATTCTCTGTATCATTTCTGAACTCTTCCATAATACTCGTACATGACATGTAGAGGTGTATGGTATGTAGGAGGACTGCTGGGCCTTGATAGCAGGCTGTGAAGCCTATGCCCAGGGTCGGACACACATAAAAAAAAAAAAAAAAAAAAACATGGTTGACAACTGTGCTTGCCATTTCACTAATCTTCCTTCTCAGTGTGCCTACCTCAACTGATAATTCATCAATTGTTGTATCTTTCTTATTAATCTCCTTTACTAAATTTTCACTTTCTTCTGCATATGCAACTTTTTTTTTTTTTTTTCATCTATTTCACTCTGAAAAGCCTTCTCTAGTCTCTGCACTCGTTCTACCAGTTTATTATGCGTCTCCATTTCCACAAGTTCCTGGTAGAAATCATTATCCTGCTTTCTAGCTTTGTCCCTTTTCTTAACTCCTTGTAAAGGTGATTTGCTAAAGATGGTGAACATCTTCTGGTAATAACAGAAAGCTTCTACTTACAGTTTTGCATTCCTCTCCGTCGGAGATACAACAGTCAACACTGAATCAGTTGATTTGCTTGTTCGGCACTGCTGCCTACTTCGTTGTGTTGTGTTGTGTTGTTGGAACAACACTTTTACTTAAACTACATTTTATTTCATATTAGAACACTATTTAGTTGGACCTAGTACTGAGCTTGACTCATATAAAGTTACTTTTTAGGTATGGCCTTTTGCGGGCTGAGCTTGACCCCATGTGGTGTGGAGCGATGCGCGGTACGTCTTCTCACTCTCGTGTGTGTGTGTGTGTGTGTGTGTGTGTGTGTAAATATATACAAAATAAAAGAAACATACGCAACATAACCATAAACTCTTAAGCTGATTATTAACCAGCTTCATTTTGCCCTTATATTTAGTCGTGTTTTGGTTTTGGTTCCTAAGCAACTACTAGTTGCCTAGAAACGGCCAAAACCCTTTTTTTTTTTTTTTTTTTTTTTTCGTGCTTTTCACATTTTGAGCTGTTGAAGCGTTACTAATGGACGTAAAAAGCTCTGACTTCTTTAGGCGTAATCTTGAAGTAATTTCCTGTCAGTAGTGTGCTATCCATTTTTCCTCTCTCTCCTCTAATTTTCGAGTGGGAGCCATGCGAAAATTGGCCTGTGTCACTAGCAGCCTGTACCGGTTTTCAGAAATGTCCCCTTCGATCCCTATCAGCTTAATCGAATTGAATGAAAGTTTGCATGCTTATAGCAATTGACTAATAGCGCAACATTCTATCGTACACATATTTTCTACATTGGACAGATCAGGAGTTAAAAAGGAAACAGTGAAGATAGCTAATATCACGACTATATTTGCTCGAAATGCTGAGGCTCCGAACATTAAATATCTATTAATTTAAACCAATTTATTAATGTATACATGTATACACCTTTACTTAAACTTTTACTTAAACTTCATTTTATTATATATATATATATATATATATATATATATTGGTAGGATACTTATAGACAGAGTTAGAGAAAGAACAGAGAAATTAGTTGGAGAAGAACAGGGAGGCTTTAGGAAGGGAAGAGGTTGTGTAGATCAGATATTCATTCTTAGATCTTTAGTGGAAAAGTTTCTAGAGAAGGGAAAGAAGTTGTATGCGGCTTTCATGGATTTGGAGAAAGCATATGACAGGGTGGATAGACAAGGATTGTGGAAAGTGTTAAGAATATATGGAGTAGATGGGAAGTTGTTGAATGCTGTGAAGAGTATGTACGATGGTGCGAAGGCTGCAGTGCGTGTGGATGGTGAACTAAGTGAATTTTTCTCTTTGAAAGTTGGTTTGAAACAGGGATGTGTCATGTCTCCATGGTTGTTCAATCTGTACATGGATGGGGTAATAAAAGAGGTACAAGGTAGGGTAGTGGATGTTGGAGTGGCCCTGGTGAGAGAGGATAGTGTTTGGAAACTCCCTGTACTGTTGTTTGCAGATGATACTGTGTTGTTGAGTGAAGACGAAGGGGAGCTGCAAGGCTTGGTGGATGAGTTTGGGAGAGTGTGTAAGAAACGGAACCTAAAGGTGAATGTAGGGAAGAGTAAAGTGATGGTCTTTGAGAGAGGTGAAGTTAGTGAATGTACAGCGAGGTTGGATGGTGAGGAATTGGAAAATGTGAGTACGTTTAAGTATTTGGGTAGTGTGATGAGTAAGGATGGAGGTTTGGAGGGTGAAGTGCTTGAAAGGGTACAGCAGGGAAGAAAGGTTGCTGGTTCCTTGAAAACAGTGATAAGAAACAGGGAAGTGAGCATGGAAGTGAAAAAGTTACTACATGACAGTATTGTGATACCAACTCTAACGTACGGAAGTGAAGCTTGGACATTGTTGGAAGGACACAAGTCAAGAGTGAGAGCAGTGGAAATGAGTTATTTAAGAGGAGCCTGTGGAGTCACGTGGAGAGACAGGGTGACGAATGAGGATATAAAGGAACGTTGTGGTGTGGATGTGGATGTGATAGGAAGCGTTATGAGGAATACACTGAGGTGGTTTGGCCATGTGGAGAGTATGGAGGGTGAAAGACTGACGAAGAGAGTGTATATGAGTGAGGTGGTGGGGGAAAGAGGGAGGGGGAGGCCGGGGATGAGATGGAGGGATGGGGTGGAGAGGTATATGAGAGAGGGGTGTGTGAGTTGGGAGCAGGGCAGTGAAATGGCGGGGGACAGGGCGACTTGGAGGCGATTTGTTTGTGGCCACCCCAAACGGGATTGAGGCGTCTGGCAATAGATAGATAGATAGATAGATACATTTATAGATAAGTATATATATATATATATATATATATATATATATATATATATATATATATATATATATATATATATATATATATATATATCTCATCTCATCAGCCGTTTGAGTGTCCACTACAGGACCTGCTTATCCCGACCGAAGTGGAGACGATACAGCCAGTGTATCTATACCAAGTGACTTAGGCTGTCTAGTAGAGATTGTATGTAGGGTGAGAAGTGCTTGTAAGTGTAATTGTAGTGTTGTAGTGGCTTTGGATGTGTGTGTAGTCCGTGAACCAAGTGTAATTGGCCCGCGCAAGCCGACTGGGTGCAAGCATACCTTATAGTATGCGACACTGGTTCAACCACAGCACCCCTGTTGTCCGCCAATGAAACATGTGGCCAGAAGAACGCTCCCAAAGTTTATTACCCTGGCGAGGCGCGAACCCTCGTTCTTCACTATACGAAAAGGCACACTTTAAGACTGTACCACAGAGTTTATTACCCTGGCGAGGCGCGAACCCTCGTTCTTCACTATACGAAAAGGCACGCTTTACCACTGTACCACAGAGGCTCTCTCTCTCTCTCTCTCTCTCTCTCTCTCTCTCTATATATATATATATATAAAAATATATAAACATAAATAGATATATATATATATATATATATATATATTGCCAGACACCTTAATCCCTTATACGGAGTGGCCACAAACAAATCGCCTCCACGTCACCCTGTTCCCCGCCATTTCACTGCCCTGCTCCCAATTCACACCCCCCTCTTTGATATACTTCTTCACTCCATCCCTCCATCTCATCCTTGGCCTTCCCCTCCCTCTCTCCCCGTCCACCTCACTCACATACACTTTCCTCGTCAGTCTCTAACTCTCCATCCTCTCCACATGGCCAAACCACCTCAATGTGTTTTTCCTAACGCTTCCTATCACATCCACATCCACCCCACAACGCTCCTTCACATCCTCATTTGTCAGTCTGTCTCTCCATGTGACTCCACAGGCTCCTCGCAGATAAATCATTTCCACTGCTCTCACTCTTGACTTGTATCCCTCCAACAAGGTCCAAGCTTCACTTCCATACGTCAGAGTTGGGATCACAATAGTCATAAAATAATTTTTTCACTTTCATGCTGACTTCCCTGTTTCTTATCACTGCCTTCAAGGAACCAGCAACCTTTCTTCCTTGTTGTACCCTTTCAAGCACTTTACCCTCCAAACCTCCATCCTTACTCATCACACTACCCAAGTACTTAAACGAACCCAAATTTTCTATTTCCTCATCATCCAACCTCACTGTACATTCACTGACTTCACCTCTCTCGACTACCATAACTTTGCTCTTCCCTGCATTCACCTTTAGATTCCGTTTCTTGCACACTCTCCCAAACTCATCCATCAAGCCTTGCAGCTCCCCTTCGTCTTCACTTAACAACACAGTATCATCTGCAAAACAACAGTACAGGGAGTTCCCAAACACTGCCCTCTCTCATTAGGGCCACTCCAATATCCACTGCCCTACTTTGTATCTCTTTTATAACCCCATCCATATACAGAATGAATAACCACGGAGACATGACACATCCGTGTTTCAACCTAACCTTCAAACGGAGGAACTCAATCAGTTCACTATGCACACGCACTGCAGCCTTAGCACCCTCATACATAATCTTCACAACATTCAACAACTTCCCATCTACTCCTTATGATCCTAATACTTTCCACAATCCTTGTCTATCCATCCTGTCATATGCTTCCTCCAAATCCATGAAGGACGGATAGAACATCTTTCCCTTCTATAGACACTTTTCCACTAAAGATGTAAGAATGAGTATCTGATCTACACAACCTATTCCCTTCCTAAAGCCTCCCTGTTCTTCTCCAACTAATTCCCTTTTTATTTCCCTAACTCTGTCAATAAGTATCCTACAGTACACTTTTCCTATTGCACTAAGAAGACAAATGCCCCTATGATTACCACACACTACTTTTTCCCCTTTCCCTTCGAACAAGGGAATAATTATACCTACCATCCCATCATCCGGGACTTTACCTTCCTCCCAGGACAATCTGCACATTTTCCACATCCATTCTACTACTCTCTCTCTCCGATGGTTCAGCATTTCACCTCACACTTCATATTTTCCTTGGGCTTTCCCCATTTTGACTTTCATCATTGCTTCCACAACTTCCATCCTACTGATTTCTTCCTCTCTTTTCTCCTCCCTCCTTCTCCCAGACATTCCTCAGCCACTTATAATCGCATTACTTTCATTTTCTATGTTCAACAATTCATTAAAGTGTTCTCTCCATCGGCTCACTTTTTCTCCCTTCTCCACTAGTAATCTACCATTTTTATCTTTCACTCCTCTACTAACTTCAATACCACCCTGTCTGACTCTCTTCACCTCTTTCCAGAACATTTTCTCACATTTCCTCCACTTGACACTCAAATTCCTTCCAAATTCCACATCTACTCTCTACTTACTCTCTCATACTAATA